>NC_135802.1:119493051-119821317 GCF_964213995.1 Mustelus asterias
AGGTGGGGGGGGGATAGGGTGGGGAGGTGGGGGGGGGATAGGGTGGGGAGGTGGGGCGGGGTAGGGTGGGGAGGTGGGGGGGGGTAGGGTGGGGAGGTGGGGGGGGTAGGGTGGGGGGGGGGAGGGTGGCGGGGGTAGGGTGGGGAGGTGGGGGGGGTGGGGAGGTGGTCGGGGATTAGGGGGGTGGGGGGTAGGGGTGAGGTGAGGTGTGTCGGAGAGTATGGGGGGGGTGGGGCGTGAGCGGTGCGCCGGGTTGGGGTTTGGGGGGGTCGGGGAGGGGGGGGTCAAGGGGGGTGGTGGGTCGCGGGAGGGGAGGTGGATGGGTCAGTGACAGGGTCGTGCAGAGCCGACCCGGAAGTGGTTGTGTCGGCGGGGCGGTCTTTGTGACGTATTGTTGGAGCTCCGCCCTCCGTGAGGTGTCTGTCGGGGGCTATGTGTAATTTTGGGCTTTCTGCTGCTCGTAACTTTAAACAGACGGCAATGTCCAAAGTTGTTGCTCGTGATTATTATGACTGAGCGTTTTTACTCGATATTTGAGTTTGACTTCAATCCCAGTATAATTAGCTGTTGGGGTAAGTAAATTTGAGGTGATGAAGTTTCAGTCCCCGGTCATCAACCTTACACCCTTAGATGCTATTCAGGTTGCAGTTTTAAAGTTTATTTATTAGTGTCACAAGTAGGCTTACATTAACACTGCGGTGTTCTAGGCAAGTGTGGGTTAGTAGGTCTGTCTTAGCATTATATTGGACACTTGGTGGTTACATTTAACACAAGTTTAACTTTCAGGCCCAAATAAAACCCGAGATGCAGCTGCCATCCCTCTGCGTGATAATACCCCATCCAAAAATTTAAACTGAAACATTTCAGTTGATTTACGAACTGTAATTCATTGACCATATAACTCACTCACATTTTCCCCGATTGTGTTTTATTTGCAAAACTCGACGTGGAGAGTATGCAACTAGATTGAGTACTACCGACCTTTAACTCCAGAGGTTCTGTGGAACCGCTAACCAGTGATGCCAAAGGACTGGAGGATTGAAAATGCTGCATTCCTGTTCACAACAAGGCAGAGGGATAAACCCAGCAATTACAGCCATGTCGTTCAATGCCAATGGTGGGGAAACCTTTAAAAGACAATTTGAGGGAAAATTAATTGCTGCTTGGGAAAGTATGGACTATTAAATAAAACATTGATTTGTAAAAAGAAAATTGCATTGGACTAACTTGATTTTTTTTGTAATGTAGACAATTGATGAAGGTAATGTGGTTGATGTGTATATGGATCTTCAGAAGGCATTTACTAGTTATGTCAGACTTAGCAAAATTAAGCTACAGTGGCAGCATGAATACAAAATTGGCTGAGGGTCCGAAAGCACAGTGAATGGTTTTTCAAACTGGAAAGATATGCAGGAATGTATTAAGGGTTAATTGGAGATTTGGTAGAAGTATTCATAATTTAGAAGGGTATTGATGGAGTAAATAAGGCAACAGTGTTTCTGTTGGCAGAAGGGCTGATAACCAGAGGGAGATTTAAGGTGATTGGCAAAAGAATCAGAGGTGACCTTTGTTTTATGCAGAGTTGTGATCTGGAAATGCTGCTTGACAGGGTGGTAGAAGCAGATTCACCAGTAGCTTTCAAAAGCAAGTTGGATAAGTACTTGACGGGGAAAAAAATCAGGGCTAGAGGCAAAGAACAGGGGTGTGGAACAGCTCTAGTAAAGAAAGAGCTTACAAAGATGGAATGATTGGCTTGCTTCTGAGGTGTATGTGACACCCTGGCTTTGTCACATTTTGTTTTGATGTCCACTGTAATCCTATACACAAATTTATAGTTGACAGAGAGGAGACAATCCCACTTAGTCTAGATGTGAATCTAGTTTCTAAACTTGCCTCCACCAGTATCTGTGAATTATGCCACAGTGTGAGTTGCCCACCTTCTGAGGCCTTGCACTAGTAGCTAGTGACTTTAGAGTCTATTGATGCTATTCTGAGACTATTGCTGGGAGGTTGTATATTGGCTGGGATGATTTTGGTCATTTGCTAACGTTTACACAAGAGTATGACTGAGTGGGAAAGTTTAAGTGAATCCAGTAATGTGCTACTTTGTCTTGGCAACAGTCTGAGGTTAAGCCAGTCTGTTCACAACTTTTGGTCACAGTTAACCCTAAAATGAGCTTCTAATCTTATTTGTGCCAATTAAGACTGCCTATTTCCATCACTGTAACATTGCAGAAATGCCTCTGTCTCAGCTCATCTGCTGCTGAAACCAACACTCCTCAGATACTGAAGCAGTCCATGTCCAAATGCAGCAAGACCTGGACAAGTGACAAGTAAAATTCACGCCGCACAAGTGCCAGGCAATGATCATCTCCAACAAAAGAGGATCTAACTGTCACCCCTTGACACTCAATGACATTGCCATCAATGAATCCCCCACTATTAACATCTTGAGGGGGTGACCAATGACCAGAAACTGAACTGGATTAGCCATATAAATACTGTAGCTACCATAGCAGGTCAAAGGCTAGGAATCCTGTGGTGAGTAACTCTCCTCTGACTCCCCAAAACCTGTCCACAAGTCAGGAGTGTAATGAAATACTCTCAACTTGCCTGCATGAATGGAGCTCCAACAACATTCAAGAAACTTGACATCATCTAGGACAAAGCAGCTCACTCAAAGGTCTGCCACTAACATCAATCCTACCACCAACAGACAGTAGCAGCAGTGTGTACAATCTACAAAATGCACTGCAGAAACTCACCAAGGCTCCTTAGGCAGTATCTTCCAAACCCATGACCACTACCCATCTAAAAAGACAAGAGCAGCAAGCAGATACTTAGGAACACCACCACCTGAATGTTCCCTCCAAGTCACTCATCATCCTGACTTGGAAATATATTGGTAGCCATGATGTGGCAATGCCGGCGTTGGACTATATTACTATTGGAAATATTGCCATTCCTTCACCATAGCTGGGACAAATCCTGGAACCCCCTCCCTAACAGCATTGTGCATGTATCTACATCTCAGGGACTGCAGTGTTTCAATAATGTGGAAATGCTGGCGTTGGACTGGGGTAAACACAGTAAGGAGTCTAACAACACCAGGTTAAAGTCCAACAGGTTTATTTGGTAGCAAACTAGCTTTCGGAGCGCTGCTCCTTCGTCAGAGAGCAGATTTCCACTCCATCTGACGAAGGAGCAGCGCTCCGAAAGCTAGTGGCATTTGCTACCAAATAAACCTGTTGGACTTTAACCTGGTGTTGTTAGACTCCTTACTGTGTTTCAATAAGGCAGCTCACCACAACCTTCTCGAGGGGAACTAGGGATGGGCAATAAATGTTTGCCTAGCCAGCGACACCCATATCCCATAAATGAATTTTTAAAAATAGACTTGACTGTTCCACTACTCCGGGCTGGTCTCCCGCATTCTACCCACTCTAAACTTGAGGTTGTCCAAAACTCTGCTGTCCATGTCTCAACTTTCAGCAAGTCCCATTTTCCCTACCTTTCCTTTGCTTTGCTTTCTGACCCTCATTGGAGTTCACTTCCTACATCTTTTTGCTTGCTATATCGGTTTCCTCCTTTAAGACACTTGTTAAAACCTACCTCTGACAATGCCTTTGCTCGTCTGACCTAATATCTCCTTTGTGGTTTGGTGTCACACTTTATTCGAGAATGCCCCCACAAAAACACCCTGGGACGTTTCATTACGATAAAGGCACCATATAAATATAAGTTGTACTTGCTGAAGGTATCTTTAAAAGTTGGCTCTGCGGTATTCTAGATTACTCATACAAGCTGATTTAGTGAAAATAGTTCTGCTTTCAACGAATGATTGAGAAATTAGATTTCTCACTTGGAGTACATATAATTTCTAAAGTTTCTTTATTTGGTTTGGAAATCCTTAAAGAACTACAAAGTGAGAAGTCCCTGCCACTTTCTCTGGCAGCTCATTCCATAAACACAACACCCTCTGCATGAAGAAGTTGCTTTATTCAGTGTTATTTCACTTTAGAGTCGTGGATATACGTATGTCTACTTAGCATCGGGACTTTTTGCTTTAGAGAGAGTCAAAAAGCAATACAGCATGGAAACAGGCCCTTCGGTCCAAACGGTCTATGCCGACCATGGTGCCCTCCCAGCTAGTCCCAATTGCCCGTGTTTGGTCCATATCCCTCTAATCCTTTCCCATCCATGTACTTACTAAATGTTACAATTGAACCTGCCTCAACCACTTTCTCTGGCAGCTCATTCCATAAACACAATACCCTCTGCATGAAGAAGTTGCTGCTCAGATCCCTTTTAAATCTTTCCCCTCTCACCTTAAACCTATGTCCTCTAGTTTTCAATTCACCTACCCTGTGTTCATCCTATCTATTCCCCTCATGATTTTATACACCTCAATAAGGTCATCCCTCATTCTCCTAGCGTCACTTCATGCTGACGTAGCATGCGTGAAATGATCGGCGCCATTCTGAAATGACCTCTCTCCCTTCCCAAGACTTTCTTCTCACTGAGACTCTATCCCACTTGTTGCCTTTCTCCCTTATCCGCCTGCTCTCGGCTCCCCTAGCTCCCTTACTTGTTTCCTCCCTCCTGCCATTGGTTGCAATAGAAAAATCTGATTTGCTTTAACTTATTTCACTTAAAGTTGCACTTTTCAGGAATTTAGCTACAACTTCAGTGGGACTAGGCATAAAATGGTTCGGCACAGACAAGAAGGGCCAAAAGGCCTGTTTCTGAGCTGTAATTTTCTATGGTTCTATGGTTCTATTGTGAGGAATTATTGGATTGTTCACATGTTGTTTGACCACTGAAGGCATCACACCTGAACCTTCTGTTGCTGAACATCCACGCAGGCTTTATATGTATACGGACATATGATCGTGAATGTAGCCCAATCCATCAAGCAAACCAGCCTCCCATCCATTGACTCTGTCTACACTTCCCGCTGCCTTGGCAAAGCAGCCAGCATAATTAAGGACCCACGCACCCCGGACATACTCTCTTCCACCTTCTTCTGTCGGGAAAAAAGTCTGAAGTCACGTACCAATTGACTCAAGAACAGCTTCTTCCTTGCTGCCATCAGACGTTTGAGTGGACCTACCTTGCATTAAGTTGATCTATGGCTGTAACACTACATTCTGCACTCTCCTTTATATACCAGTGATAAGGAAGGACTATAGTAAAAGAGATAATCAGCCATGGATATCTAAGGAAATAAAGGAGGGTATCAAATTGAAAGAAAATGCATACAAAGTGGCAAAGATTAGTGGAAACTAGACAATTGGGAAATATTTAAAGGTCAACAGAAAGCCATGAAAAAAGCTATAAAGAAAAGCAAGATGGATTATGAGCGTAAACTAGCTCAGAGTACAAAAACAGATAGCAAATGTTTCTACAAATATATAAAACGAAAAAGAGTGGCTAAAGTAAACGTTGGTCCTTTTAGAGGATGGGAAGGGGGATGTAATAACTGGAAATGAGGAAGTGGCTGAGGCATTGAACAGGTATTTTGTGTCGGTCTTCACAGTGGAAACCACAAATAACATGACAAAAATTGATGACAAGAAGGTTATGGAAGGTGAGAACCGAGAAACTATCATTATCACGAAAGAGGTAGTGTTGGGCAAGCTAATGGGGCTAAAGGTAAACAAGTCTCCTGGCACTGATGGAATGCATCCCAGGGTACTAAAAGAGATGGTGGGGGAAATAGCAAATGCACTAGTGATAATTTACCAAAATTCGCTGGACTCTGGGGTGGTTCCCGCAGATTGGAAAACAGCAAACATGCCACTGTTTAAGAAAGGAGGTAGACAAAAGGCGAGTAACTATAGGCCGGTTAGCTTAATTTCTGTAGTAGGGAAAATGCTTGAATCTCTCATGAAGGAAGAAATAGCGAGACATCTGGATATCAATTGTCCCATTGGGAAGACGCAGCATGGGTTCACGAAGGGCAGACCATGTTTGACTAATTTGGCGGAATGCTTTGAGAACATTATGTTCGCAGTTGATAATGGGGAACCTGTGGATGTGGTGTATCTGGATTTGACAAGGTGCCGCACCAAAGGCTGCTGCATAAGATAAAGGTGCACGGTGTTACGGGTAATGTATTAGCATGGATAGAGGATTGGTTAACTAACAAAGCAAAGAGTGGAGGTAAATGAGTGTTTTGCTGGTTGGCGATCAGTAACTAGTGGTGTGCCTCAGGGAATCTATAGGTCACTGGGACTGGGCAAAAAATGGTTCGGCACAGACGAGAAGGGCCAAAAGGCTGTAATTGAGCTGTAATTTTCTATGGTTCTATGGAATCAGTGTTGGAATCGCAATTGTTTACGATTTATGTGGATGATTTGGAGTTGGGGACCAAGTGTAGTGTGCCAAAATGCGCAGATGACACTAAGATAAGTGGCAGAGCAAAATGTGCAGAGGATGCTGAAAGTCTGCAAAGGGATATAGATATTCTAAGTGAGTGGGCAAGGGGTCTGGCAGATGGAGTACAATGTTGGTAAATGTGAGGTCATCCATTTTGGTGGGGAGGGGGGGTGGGAGGGGGGGGAGGGGGGGAGGGGGGTGGGAGGGGGGGGGGGAGGGAGGGGGGGGGAGGGGGGGAGGGGGGGGGGGGAGGGGGGGGGAGGGGGGGGGAGGGGGGGGGAGGGGGGGGGAGGGGGGGGGAGGGGGGGGGAGGAGGGGGGGGAGGGAAGGGGGGGGAGGGAAGGGGGGGGAGGGGGGGGGGAGGGGGAGGGGGGGGGGAGGGAAGGGGAGGGGGAGGGGGGGAGGGAAGGGGAGGAGGGGGGAGGGGGGGGAGGGAGGGGGAGGGGGGAGGGGGGGGAGGTAAGGGGAGGGAGGTAAGGGGGGAGGGGGGGGAGGGGGGAGGGGGGGGGAGGGGGGGGAGTTCAAAGGAGATGTGAAGGGCAAGTTTTTTTACAGAGTGGTAGGTGTCTGGAACGCATTGCCAGGGGTGGTGGTGTAGGTGGATACAATAGGGGCGTTTAAGAGGCTTTTAGATCAGCACATGAATATGCAAGGAATAGAGGGATATGACCCAAGGGTAGACAGAAGGGATTAGTTTAATTTGGCATCATGTTTGGCACAGCATCGTGGGCTGAAGGGCCTATTCCTGTGCTGTATAATTCTATGTACTAAGTTTGAATGCGATAATGGACTGAAAGACTATAGGTAAGTGAAAATATAATGAAAGAATCAGCTGATCACAAAATCTAGGGTATTATCTCTGTGCCTGAGAGAAGAATTAATTTCATGGATGTGAAACTTGTTTGCAAGTTGACATCCTAATAGAAAGTGACCGACTATGCATCCCTTAAAGACTAATGAGCTGGTCTGAGACAATGAATTATTGACCAGTATCTTGCAGGTAAATCTGATTAGTAGTTTACAACACAAATTATGACCAAGTTATGCCATGAGGAAGTTGCTAAATTGGCCAGCATTTTGATCAGGGTTTTGGTTTGTATTCAAACATGTGCTTCCTTTTACAACATTCAGCTAAGTAGTTTGGCTAAACTCTGAACAGCTATGGATACTCACCAAGGTTTGTTTCACCTCTTTTGTTATTTTGGGAGCTGGAAAGGAGGTGAGAGAATGGGTAGGGAATTGTTTCTATTGCAGGTGTCCTTCTACTTCAGAGAGAACTCCATATGCAATGTGTTTCTATGACTACTCTAGATGCATGTCTCATTCCATCTGCATTTTCTCTGAGCAAGATCCTATAACAGTCAGTTATACAGGCCTTGATAGATTATCATTAAATGGTTTATAACACCGATTTGGGTTGCAGATTGTTGTTGCTGGCCATATCCTGAAAACATTTTCAGAAAACAGAACAGGGCGGCATGGTGACACAGTGGTTAGCATTGCTGCCTCACAACACAAGGGACCTGGGTTCAATTCCGGCCTCGGTCACTGTCTGTGTGGAGTTTGCACATTCTCCCTGTGTCTGCATGTTTCCTCTGGGTTCTCCAGTTTCCTCCCGCGGTCCAAGGTTATGCAGGTTAGGTGGATTGGCCATGCTAAATTGCCCCTTATTGTCAGGGGGATTAGCAGGGGTTACAGGGATAAGGCCTGGGTGGGATTGCTGTCAGTGCAGGCTCGATAGGCCGAATGGCCTCCTTCTGCATTGTAAGGATTCTACGAAAATATCAGCAGATCTGTTGCACAGGAAGATCTCCTGATGCCTGACTCTTCAGGATAATAGTCTATTTTTTTTTTAAGTTTCTCCCTGCCGGCTTCATCTGAGAGTGTGCCTCATCTGAAATTGTGTAGAATGATTTTCTGTGCAGTGCACAGTGGGTAGGAAATGAAAGTAACCTTCCGAGGCTTCCAGGCAAAGTTTGGAATTCTCATTTCATATCGGAACTCAAACTAACACCTGATACAAATGGAATTGCAAATGTAGATGAGCGAGTTGGTTCTAATGTATACAAAACTATAAGGTAGAGTGAATTTTTTGTAGATATGCCTAGTTTATTGCATAAACTAAGTCACAATTCTCCCAAATCACAAACTACATTGAGCAATTATTGCCATTCAGTGTTTTTATGCATTAACAAACCTGCAGCCACTCGGAAGAATAATTATATAACCTTGTTCTTCAATGATAATTGAACATATTTCAAGCAAGCATTATCTTTTTATTTGTTCTTTCAAGGGATGTGGGTGTCACTTAGGCTACGCCAGCATTTGTAGCCCATTCCTAGAGAAGATAGTTGTGAGATGTTTAGTTGAACTGCTAATGTCCATTTGGTTTAGGTACATCCACAAAAATAATTTAAAAGTTATTTTACCTTATCCTTGTGCTGATGGGCACCCTGTAAACTGATCATAATTGTGAGGTCAATAAAGTACATGGACCCAGATCTTCCTGTCCCAATAGCGGTGAACATTGAGAGCTGTCAGCATGTAAACTTGGGGTGTCTGCCTATTACCTGCCCACTTATTTAACTGATTCAGGATTTGATTTGATTTATTATTGTCACAGGTATTAACATACAGTGGAAAGTATTGTTTCTTGCGCACTATACAGACAAAACATACCGTTCATAGAGAAGGAAACGAGAGAGTGCAGAATGTAGTGTTACAGTCATAGCTAGGGTGTAGAGAAAGATCAACTTAATGCAAGGTAAGTCCATTCAAAAGTCTGACAACAGCAGGGAAGAAGCTGTTCTTGAATCGGTTGGTACGTGACCTCAGACTTTTGTATCTTTTTCCCAAAGGAAGAAGGTGGAAGAGAGAATGTCCGGGGTGCGTGGGGTCCTTAATTATGCTGGCTGCTTTGCTGAGGCAGCGGGAAGTGTAGACAGAGTCAATGGATGGGAGGCTGGTTTGCGTGATGGATTGGGCTAAATTTATGACCTTTTGTAGTTCCTTGCGGTCTTGGACAGAGCAGGAGCCATACCAAGCTGTGATACAACCAGAAAGAATGCTTTCTATGGTGCATCTGTAAAAGTTGGCGAGAGTCGTAGCTGACATGCCAAATTTCCTTAGTCTTCTGAAAAAGTAGAGGCGTTGGTGGGCTTTCTTAACTATAGTGTCGGTATGGGGGGACCAGGACAGGTTGTTGATGATCTGGGCACCTCAAAACTTGAAGCTATCGACCCTTTCTACTTCATCCCCATTGATGTAGACAGGGGCATGTTCTCCTTTATGTTTCCTGAAGTCGATGACAACCTCCTTCATTTTACTGACGTTGAGGGAGAGATTATTGTTGCCACACCAGTTCACCAGATTCTCTATCTCAATCCTGAGTTAAATTGAGTCAAATTGAGTTTGTGTCTTTATATGCCCTGTCTGTGAACAGAACTCCCATTCACCTGATGAAGGAGCAGTGAGCGCTCCGGAGGCTAGTGGCTTTTGCTACCAAATAAACCTGTTGGACTTTAACCTGGTGTTGTGAGACTTCTAACTAAGCAACATTCCAGGCTCAATGCACCAAGCAAATTGTGAGTGAGCTGTCTGTCTTGTGAAACTTCATGGAGGCTTGGAAGATTATTGTTTCCTGCATACCAATTCTCAGACAACATCTTATGATAGCTGGGCCATGTTAATGGTGATCAGTTGTTTTAATAACTTTCAAGTTCTGCTTGAGATTACTTCTTTAAAACTATATTTCTCTTCTATTTTGTAAATGTTCCTTTTGAGCATTGAATGGGATGTTCACATATTGGCTTCCAACTAAGAATTAATGCTGGTCCTTTTTTAAAAAAAGTATGAACTATGGTACACAATGCCTAAGCAAGAAAATTAAGTAATGTTGATTTCCTGATTGTCCGTATATTTTGTATTTTAAAAAAGAGAAGGGCAGTAAATAAAAATATCAAACATATACATTGACCATTTATAACATTGTAACACCCTAATAATTGTAGCAATTGAAAATTTCAAAGAAGTCTTTTCATTGCCCTATCAATGAATCCAATTTATATTAAATCCCTCTCAAACCTAGATACAACACTTCTGAAAAACCTGAAGAGGGGAAATGTGCTTACGTTGAGAAAACCGTGCAAAATGATGAAAGTAACAAGACGGTGAATGGTGTGTCGCAAGAATATATGAGTGACTTGCTAACAGAATCTGCAGTTGGAACGTATTCTTCTGTTATGGAAAACTCTGTGAATACTGCAAAAAGAGCAAGGCTTTCTCAAGGCAGTGTTGGGTAGGTTTTCTTTATAGCACTTCTATATAGCCTTTTTTTATGCCAAGGTAAATATGAGGCAATTGAAGAATTGTAATTCTGATTTTAACTTTTGAGGGTACTCTGGGTCTAGGATGACTCTGCCATTGTACTAGTTTGACTAGATGGGAAAGCACAAAAATGTTCTTTGGGTAGACAGGTAAGTTGGGAATCCTTTGGGCAGGTCAGTCAGGGAAGCACTTAGACTGGGCGCATGAATATATTAATTCATAGGCAAAAAAGCTGGTGGCCTCTAATGCACAAAAATCAAAATATTTTTCAGCCTGGCCTGCCTGAGTTCTTAATCAGACGTAAGTTCTTCCCTGCTTTAGTAGAATTATGTAATACTTTTGAACAGTGATGAAAAACTGTGGGAAATAGCAGTGCGGTTCATTACTAATCAGACTTTGGAAGAAGGGGCCCCAGTGGTCTAACTTGGACCTCTGCATCAGGAGAGTAAAAGCCAAACCAGAGTAATCTTCCTGAATGTGAATGAAATTATACATAACTTTACTTATGTATAATTTCTTATCAGTGCTTCCATTCAATTTTGATGCCTTGAAAATAATTTTGTCTCTTTCTGGCAGGATTTTATTGTCCCTCATAAATGGCAGGAGGTGGAGTTCATAGTTCTATCACTTGGCAATGGAAACAGGGATATATTGTACTGGCAGCATGGTGGCATAGTGGTACAGTGGTTAGCACTGCTGCCTCACAACGCCAAGGACCCGGGTTCAATTCCGGCCTTGGGTGACTGCCTTTATGGAGTTTGCATGTTCTCCTCATGTCTGCATGGGTTTCCTCAGGGTGCACCGGTTTCTTCCCACCGTCCAAAAATGCACAGGTTAGGTTGATTGGCCATGCTAAATTGCCCCTTAATATCCCAAGATATATAGGTTAGGGGGATTAGTGGGGTAGACACATGGGGTTATGGGGATTGGGTCTGGGTTAGATGCTTTGTTGAAGAGTTGGTGCAGACTCAATGGGCTGAATGGCCTACTTCTGTACTGTAGGGATTCTATGAGCTCAGCAACTTCTGAATTGCTGGTTTTGTTGTCAATCAAAACTTACAAAAGTAAAACTTACAAAAGCGCAGGTATAGGCTGGGAGTTGTGTGCAGCTTGAGTTTCCAGGACTGATGTTAATAGAGCTATGACTGTCATGCTTGGCAACAGCACAAACCCTGTGATTAAAATAGACATTTCAAGCTGTTATTGCATTGTACAGGTATGCCCTTTTTTGTAAATTTGATAACTTACTTTTATCTCTTTTTTCAGTAATAGCTTTAACTTTTTGGAGAATCTTGAGATGGCCGTCTAAAGGAATTTTCAAAAACTGGTCAATTGGCTTGCACCTCTTAAATTGTACACTTTTAATTTGAGTTTCATAGGTCAAATTTGGTAGTTTTTCATTTCTGTCTGATCAATATGTTTCTTACCTGTTCACTTTTGATTTTGTATTCATGAAATGACAGTAACCAAGTGGCGATTTGTTGCCAAGATTTGCAAATAGGTATCATGATGGACGCTGGTCTGTCTCTAGACTATGGGGCTGTACAAGCCGAGCAAGAATCAGGGGTTGCAACATTATACATTGATTCACTGTATCAGATGTTTAATCTGCTGAATAGGATTCAACACCATGGATTTATTTTTTCCTTAATCCCATTTTGTTTACTCTGTCACCCAGCAGATCCAAACTGTTTTTATACCCCTTCCTGGTTGGCCATAGAATTTAGTAATAAAAACAAAGTGCTAGGAAAGTTCAGCAGGTCTAGAAGCAACTGCGGAGAGGGAAATAGAGTTGATGTTGTGAGGCCAATATGACTTTTCTATGGAATTTAGTAGGTCTGGCTTTTGATGCTTTTTGCTTTAGAAAAATAATAATAGTGGAATATTTTAGAAGGAAAATGCTGTGCTAAATTTTAAAATACAATTTGTCTTTAATTAGTAAGATATGAAATATCTGCTTGCTTGCTTTGAGAAATACTTCATTGGGTGATGCTCATTTTACAGTTGAACTAAGGTAGTGAGTGTATTAATGATAGGACAGTTTCAAACCAGATGACCGTTGTTTAGTTTGCATTTTCTTCAAAGTATTCTTGTAATTCATGTTGGGCCTTTATTTTAACAGTGACCATGAAGGGGACCATGAGCAGACAGAGATGATTTTGCATGAAGAGGAAGCCAAGAAATTTCAGAGTAAACAAATTGATCAGGGAATGGAAGATATGAAGAATTGCCAATCAAGTGAAGAGCCCATCCAGACAAGTGTACAAGTGACTAAATTGGTGGTTGAAAAATCACATTCACTGGAAGAAAACCTTTCCAACAATGAAAAAAGCATTTGTCAAACAGGTGTTGGTAAAGCAACTGCTGAAAATATGAAGAACTGCAATCAAGAATACATTGATGGGTATGTTGTAAATTATAGTATATAACTATTTACATGCAAATAAATCTGGACATTTTCTTTGTTGACTCCAAAAGGATGCAGCTTTTTAAAAAATGAATTACAAATTCAACATACACTTCATTTACCATAGAACAAGGACATTTATAAAGCAGAAAAATGTCTAAAGTTTAGATTAACATGATGGTCATATTTGGAAATTTCCTGTGGTGGTAGAGACACAAAGCACGTGCTGGAAAGTCAGGCAGTTCTTTGACAGCCATTTTTGGAAGGCCTGATGCAATTACAGCAGGGACAGTACACTTCTGTGAGCCACAGATGGTCGATCAGGGCTGTTGTGTGATCCAGCAAATAAGATTTTTATTTGCTGGATCACACAACAGCTGCTGATGTGAAAGATTTCCTGGAATCTGGAAGGCCACCCGAGAACAAGCAAAGAAGGGAAAAACAGGGCAGGGAAGAGGAGTCACCATATCTATTTCTCCTCCTGAGTCCCTCTCCATCTTTGTCCCCCAGTCTCACCCCAAACTTGCAAGGATTGGCTACTTCAGGGCTTCAATTAAGAACATAAGAACTAGGAGCAGGAGTAGGCCATCTGGCCCCTCGAGCCTGCTCTGCCATTCAATAAGATCATGGCTGATCTTTTTGTGGACTCAGCTCCACTTACCCGCCTGCTCACCATAACCCTTAATTCCTTTACTGTTCAAAAATGTATCTATTCTTGCCTTAAAAACATTCAATGAGGTAGCCTCAACTGCTTCACCGGGCAGGGAATTCCACAGATTCACAACCCTTTGTGTGAAGATGTTCCTCCTTAACTCAGTCCGAAATCTGCTCCCCCTTATTTTGAGGCCATGCCCCCTAGTTCTAGTTTCACCTGCCAGTGGAAACAACTTCCCTGCTTCTATCTTATCTACTCCCTTCATAATCATGTTTCTATAAGATCTCCCCTCGTTCTTCTGAATTCCAATGAGTATAGCCCCAGTCTACTCAGTCTCTCCTCCTAAGCCAACCCTCTCAACTCCGGAATCAACCTAGTGAATCTCCTCTGCACCCGCTCCAGTGCCAGTATCTCCTTTCTCAAGTAAGGAGACCAAAACTGTAAACAGTACTCCAGGTGTGGCCTCACCAGCTACAACATAACCTCGCTGCATTTAAACTCCATCCGTCTAGCAATGAAGAACAAAATTCCATTTGCCTGCTGCACCTGCAAACCAACTCCTTGCAATTCTTGCACACCCAGGTCCCTCTGCACAGCAGCATGCTGCAATTTTTTACCATCTAAATAATAGTCCATTTTGCTGTTATTTCTACCAAAATGGATGACCTCACATTTACCAACATTGTACTCCATCTGCCAGACCCTCGCCCACTCACTTCGACTATCTATATCCCTTTGCAGATTTTCAGCGTCCTCTGCACACTTTGCTCTGCCACTTATCTTAGTGTCATCTCCAGATTTTGACACACTAGGTCCCCAACTCCAAATCATCTTTGTAAATCGTAAACAGTTGCAGTCCCAACACTGATCCCTGAGGCACACCATTAATCACTGATCGCCAACTAAAAAAACACCATTTACCCACACTCTTTGCTTTCTGTTAGTTAACCAATCCTCTATCCATGCTAAAACATTACCCGTAACACTGTGCACCTTTATCTTATGTAGCAGTCTTTGGTGCGGCACCTTGTCAAATGCCTTCTGGAAATCCAGATACACTGCATCCACAGGTTTCCCATTGTCCACTGCCCGTTTAATGTTCTCAAAGAATTCCACCAAATTAGTCAAACATGACCTTCCCTTCATGAACCCATGTTGCATCTTGCCAACAGGGCAATTTATATCCAGATGTCTCGATATTTCTTCCTTGATGATAGATTCGAGCGTTTTCCCTACTACAGAAGTTAAGCTAACCAGCCTATAGTCACCCGCCTTTTGTCTACCTCCTTTTTTAAACAGTGGCGTCACATTTGCTGTTTTCCAATCTGCAGGAACCACCCCAGAGTCCAGCGAATTTTGGTAAATTACCACTAGTGCATTTGCTATTTCCCCTGCCATCTCTTTTAGTACCCTGGGATGCATTCCATCAGGGTCAGGAGACTTGTCTCCTTTAGCCCCATTAGCTTGCCCAACACTACCTCTTTCGTGATAATGATAGTTTCTAGGTCCTCATCTGCCATAGCCTTCCTGTCATCAATTTTTGGCGTGTTATTGTGTCTTCCACTGTGAAGACCGACACACTGCCTCATCCATTTTCTAATTTCCAGTTATTACATCCCCCTTCTCATCCTCTAATGGACCAACGTTTACTTTAGCTACTCTTTTTCGTTTTATCTATTTGTAGAAACTTTTGCTATCTGTTTTTAATATTCTGAGTTAGTTTACTCTCATAATCCAATTACTTTTCTTTATAGTTTTTTTCGTAGCTTTCTGTTGACCTTTAAGATTTCCCAATTCTCTAGGTTCCCACTAATCTTTGCCACTTTGTATGCATTTTCTTTCAATTTGATACCCTTCTTTATTTCCTTCGATATCCATGGCTGATTATCTCTTTTTCTACAGTCCTTTCTTACCATTGGTATATACTTTTGCTGAGCACTGTGAAAGATCGCTTTGAAAGTCCTCCACTATTCCTCAATTGTCCCACCATAAAGTTTTTGCTCCCGGTCTACCTTAGCAACGTCTACCTCATCCCTTTGTAGTCTCCTTAGTATAAGCACAAGGCACTGGTATTGGATTTTACTTTCTCACGCTCCATCTGTATTTTAAATTCAACCATACTGGTTCTCTTCATTATTGTCAATTGGTTATCTTCCACTTCTGACATTTTTTTTGTGGTAGAATACAACGTGACATCCATTTATCTAAATGGCAGAGAAACCACTCTGTTTGTGGGACTGAATGCATGCACAGCTCTATAACAGGGATAGAGGGTTTCTCTTCTGATATGGATGCTTGAATAAAGGAATTAGTATTCTACAAAAGCCAGGAACTGCTAGCTGGGTCACTGGGGAGTTGAATCAGGATTTGGAACAGCCCTGAAATCTTAAAAGAAGTAGGGAGGTTGTAGGACCAAGGCAGCTGAAAACCTGGTAGTCAATGGTGAAATGATTAAAGTAAGAAGTTTAACAACACCAGGTTAAAGTCCAACAGGTTTATTTGGTAGCAAAAGCAAAAGTGTGGCTTTTGCTACCAAATAAACCTGTTGGACTTTAACCTGGTGTTGTTAAACTTCTTACTGTGTTTACCCCAGTCCAACGCCGGCATCTCCACATCATGGAAATGATTAAAATCAGGAAGGTGTATTCTAGTATTTTGGAGGCTTGTAAGGCTGAAGGAGGTTGCACAGATAGAGGGGGTAAGGCTGTGGAAGGATTTGAAAACAGGATGAAGAGCTTCAGAACTCTGTAAAAGAGTCAGACAGACTTGAAATGCTGTTTCTGTCTCCATAGATGCTGCCAGACTTGCTGAGTTTATCCAGCATTTTCTGTTTTGATTTGAAAAACCTTTATTGTTTTCCATGTCTGTATTAAAATAGTCAAAACGTTCATTTGTGCCATTGGGAATCACTGAAGATAAATCTAATAGTTGAAATAATGAAGCAACATAATCTTCAAGTGTCAAAGTGGTGGATTAAAGCCATTATTCAAACCACTGGTTGAGTTTTGAAATAGAGTAGCTGGAGACAGGAAGAATTACTTTAAAAAAAAAATGTCGGGTGCCTAGTCTAAATGCGGAAAGTGCAAAAGTTGCTGCATTGACTGAAATTGGAATGGATAGATGTCTGTCAATGTCACTGTCATTATTGTCAATTTCATTCTTCTCTGATTGTTCAGTTTGCAACTCCTCAGATAATGAAGCATTCCATATCCAAATGTAGCTCTATAGCATTCAAGCTTGGACTGATAAGTGACCAGCAACAGTCTTGCTGCAGACGTACCAGATATTGACTGTCATGGTCATCATCAATTGTCCATTGATTCAAGGATGATGTCTACCCAGGTTTGCGAGTTTCTGCCATGAGACTTCATGTGACTGAACACGCCGGTTCTCGACATTTAGATCTTTGGGCACATGGATGTCCCATGAGGTAGTGAGGTCCAGAGTGATTTCTCTGCTGCTGCTGTGTCTCATTAAAGTGTTTGGACTTGAAGCGTAATGCAGTTTTATGGACAAGCTGTCGTTATTTTGATTGGTAGCAAGCTCCTTCAAGGCATCAGTCATTGCTGCCATGCTTCAAGGAGAGCTTCTGAGTGCCTTTGTACACTTTACTTTGTCTTCCCCTGGAATGCTAGTCATTTGAGAGTTCAGAAAACAGAACAAGGCGATGTTTTATGTAGTTGATCCAGTCCCTAGAAGTTGATTTTGCCTGAATGCTTGTAGAGTTGACTTCAAGAAGAGCACTGGCATTTATTTGATAGTCCTCTCATTGAATGTAGAGACAGCGTCACTGGTGGAGTTTCTCTAGCATTCTTGTCTGTCACTGAAATACAGTCTTGGTCTTATTGCACTGCAAGATTGTGGTGGCAACAACAACATGAGGACTTTTGATGACTTGTGAACTTCTTTACTGTTAAAAAGTAATTGCCGTAGTTTGTAGAAGGCTGACCTAGCACTGCTGATCCGGTGTTGGATCACCTCATCAGTAATGACCTTGTGTGAGAGGTGGCTCCAAGGAATCGCTCAACATATTCCAGAGTGTCTCCTTCAACATATATGGGAGGTGGAATATTTGGCTGACCATGTCTGGGTCAATATGAATTTTTTGTTTTGGCAGCACTTGGGGACAGGCCAAGTTTCTTGTTTGCAGAATTGAAGTGACTTGCAAATCTGGTGCAGAGTGGGCAATGACACTAGTCATCTTCAAGATCATTCATGCCCATAGTGGTCAGTTTACTTCTGGTATGGAGGCAACTGAAGTTAGAGTTTGCGTCTAGGCAGTATTTAATACTCTCACTTGAGGGCAGTTGATCTTTGAGGAGGTGAATGCCAATAATATGGGGGCTATCACGCAACCTTGCATGGCTACAGTCTGTATTTTGAAGGGGACTGTTCCTCTGGTCTCCTACTCAGGACAATTGCAATCATATGACCGCGAAACAAATGCAGGATTGTGAAGAAGTTTGTTGGATATTTCTGGAACGCAATCCATAGAGCCTTGAGATTTACTGAGTCAAATGCTTTGATCAGGTCTCCTCTGAAGAGAGAAAATCTAACCATTTCCCCATGACATTCATTGGCAGTATCATTGCTGAATCCCTGACTATCCTGGGGAGTGCTATTGATTTGAAACTATGGCAACAAGAGCAAGTCAAAAGCTGGGAATTCTGAAGTGAAAAACTTACTTCCTGACTCCCCACAGATTGTTCACCATCTACAAGGCACAAGTCAGAAGTGTGATGGAATATGTTCCACTTGCCTGGATGAATGCAGCTCCAACAGCACTCAAGATCAACTCCATCTAGGAAGAGGCAGCCCATTTGAGTGGCACCCCATCCACTACTTTAACCATTCACTCCATCCACCACCAGTGCATAGTAGGAGCAGTGCGTATCACAGACACAAGCAGCAAAGCAAGGCTTATTGAACAGCACCTTCCAAACCCGCAACCTCAATCACCTGGAAAGAAAAGGGCAGCAGGTTCATGGGAGCCCCAACATCTACAAGCTCCCCTCCAAACCACGCACCATTCTGACTATCAATGTCTATGGTCAAAATCCTGGAACTCGCTTCGCCAAGCAATTGGAATACTGACACCACATGGACCACAGTGATCCAAGAAGGCAGCTCATCATCATCTTAATAACAATTAAAGATGGACATTAAATGTTGGCCTTGTCAGCAATGCTCACATCTCACGAAAAAATAAATGGTTACTGCACCTGCAAGAATGATTGACAGCAGTGTTTTAATTCATCAGAAGCATTGATTTGGTCCAAAAAGTAGTATTAATATTGAATATCCCACTGGACAGTCTTTCCCTCAACAATGAGAGACATGAGATCCCAGGCACGCACATAACAGCAGAATAGTGTTACTGTAATGATAGTTGAGGAACACTGGTCAAGATCGATGTTATGGCTGCCATGTCCATTTGCAGAATTAACATTAACTTTATGAATGATGCATTGTCTCTGCATTTCTGATGCATTGTCTCTGCATTTCTAATGCAGTGTTTTCTGTAGAATTATCACCTTTAGAACCCCACTCAGCGCTGATATACTTATCATGTTGCATGTATTAGAATTAGGGGGGGAGGAGGGAGCACGAGTATGCTGCTTTTTTATGCATCTTTAAATGATGGTGCTGAAAAGAAATTAATTGTGTAAGGGAATTTCTCTTGTTGTTTTTCTCTTGCAGAGAGGAAGACCTGTACCGTGATGAAGATGAGATAGAAAAGGAAAAATGTCAAAGATTGTTCTCTGAAAGCCAACTTGCAGGTAACCTTGGTTCTCCTCCTCATGCACACGTTTTTGCTGCTGACCACCTCACCTTCCCATTAATAGAGTTAGCAGGAACCCAAAATCATCACCTTATGGTGTTGGGCTACTCAGTGAAGTAAAACTAGCATTGAAAGAGTGTATTCTAGTTATACTGACTATGTGAACTGGATGGACAAGCAATCAATTGATAGGTTTGGTGCATATATGGTTTCTACCTTTTCAACTATCTGTAACAAAATATGGCCCTCAACTTTACAGTATATTAATTTGGTACTCTGTTTTAAAGATTTTGCTGTATGTGTGTAACTTTCTAAAATATCTATTTATAAGAAAAAACTGACTTCAGTTGATGCTGCATGATATCATGCAGTATCTCTACAAAGAATCACCGCACTGAAGCCTCAGCCTAGATTAAGTGCTCCTAAAAGAGGACTTGCATTATTGATCCATGTACATTTTATCCTGATTAATACCCAAAATGATCACATTTAGCGTTGGTCTTGCAACTTGTATGTGTTTTATAAAATAAGGGAATTGAAAGTTTCTATTACATTTGCTTTAATTTTCCATATGTAGCTGCCACAGAGCAGTCCACTGTTGAACGTGGTGTGGCCATTTTGGAATATTGTGCCAGAGAATGGAAAGGAAACACAGCAAAAGCACAACTCATGAAAAAGGTAGGAAACTACTTTCCATTTTTAAAAATTGTGTTCCCAAGTTAGTTGCATTTTAAAAATTCATTTGTTCCCGTATTTTGATTTGGTCTGAGACCCATGTAGGATGCAAAAGGATTTTTTACTTGTGCAAAAAGCCTATGTAATTACAAATCAGAATTAAACAGTCATTTATTATGTAGGAAGAATTGAGATGTTTTTACATGAGGTGCTGCATAAATGCACCCTTTTTATCCTACTGGACATATGTGTTCTTGCCAAGAAGCAGTAATTTTGCAATGTTGCCTAGTGGTCTTACTCACCAACTCTTGAATAATCTTTTTTCTAGTGCGAATTTATCATGAATAATTTGAAGTTTTAGAAAAATACAATGTCGATGCAGAGAGTAATTTTCTTTTAGTACTATGGTGAACATTTTCCAAGATGTTTGAGAATGCTATAAGCAACTTTTCTTTTAACAGGCGTACAAAGCTGTCTGTCAAACTTTCAGTTCTGTAAGAAGAGTCCGGGGTGATAATTATTGTGCTCTAAGAGCCACACTCTTTCAAGTTTTGAGTAATGTTAAACTCCTTCCCTGCCTGCAACAGGATGACCTAATTGAGGTACCTCTGCATTATTTGATCTGTTGATCTAAATGTGCCTTTTTCATATTCAGATTGTGGATTATTTTCTCATTTAAAAATAAATAAATCTAGAGCTTGTGGGCACGTTATATAACTGGTATATTTGAGGTAGGTTGGGGTTGCAGTGTTGGTATTGAAGCAGGAACGAGCTTTAGATTTGGAATTTCTGATGAAAGGTTAACTCTGTTTCTCCTCCATGGACGCTACAGGCACAGTGTTACAGTGGTTAGCACTGCTGCATTGCAACGCCAGGGACCGAGGGGCCTCGGATCACTGTCTTTTATGGAGTTTGCACTTTCTCCCCGTGTCTGCATGGGTTTCCTCTGAATGATTTCCTCCCACAGTCCAAAGATGTGCGGATTAGGTTGATTGGCCATGCTAAATTGACCCTAGTGTCAGGAGAATTAGCAGGGTAAATGTGTGGGGTTACGCGAATAGGGCCTGGGTAGGATGTGGTCGGTACAGATTCGATGGGCTGAATGGCCTCCTTCTGTACTGTAGGAAGCTATGGAACTGCTAAGTGTTGCATTTTCCTCCCTGGAAAGACGGAGGATGAGGGGAGACTTAATAGAGGTGTATAAAATTATGAAAGGCATAGATAGGGTGAACGGTGGGAAGCTTTTCCCCAGGTCAGTGGTGACGTTCACGAGGGGTCATAGGTTCAAGGTGAAGGGGGGGAGGTTTAACACAGATATCAGAAGGACATATTTTACACAGAGGGTGGTGGGGGCCTGGAATGCGCTGCCAGGCAAGGTGGTAGAGGCAGACACACTGGGAACGTTTAAGACTTATCTAGATAGCCACATGAACGGAGTGGGAATGGAGGGATACAAAAGAATGGTCTAGTTTGGACCAGGGAGCAGCACGGGCTTGGAGGGCCGAAGGGCCTGTTCCTGTGCTGTATTGTTCTTTGTTCTTTATTTTTCATTTTTACTAATTATACCCTCAGTGGGTTGTAATATTGGAGCAGATTTTATCATGAGTCTAATAGGAATGCAATAAAACTACTGGAATTGAGTCAGGACCTTGTTTTGCACTGAGCCTCTCTTCACTCCAAAGAAAGTCACTTATATTTGAGAGAATTCCCAAGCTGCGAATTTCTTCATCTTGCAATTTGGGAAACTTGCAGTGGGTCAGTGCAGTAACTGAAAACAGGTGCACTGATCTGCTGAATGATGTATGTGACCTTCGTTTTCATGATGTGGAGATGCTGGTGTTGGACTGGCGTAAACACAGTAAGAAGTCTCACAACACCAGGTTAAAGTCCAACAGGTTTATTTGGTAGCAAAAGCCACTAGCTTTCGGAGCGCTGCCCCTTTGTCAGGTGAGTGGGAGTTCTACTTGTTTTCACCCAGGCCTGAAGAACTTTGAATCTGCCATGAATTATTTTGACCTTGTAAACAAGAGGCTAATGAGGCAACAAAGCATCACTTGAAGGGAGATGTAAAACCTATGCATTGGATTTTGCAATGTTGTGCTGGTTTCATTAGAACAACCGCCAGAAAATAGATCATAGAATCCCTACAGTGCAGAAAGAGGCTATTTGGCCCATTGAGCCTGCACCGACATAATTCCCAACCAAGCCCTATCCCCATAACCCCATGTACTTCCTCCACTAATCTCCCTGACACTAAGGGGCAATCGAGCATGGTCAGTCAACCTAACCTGCACATCTTTGGACTGTGGGAGAAAATCGGGGCACTCTGAGGAAACCCAAGCAAATGTAGCAAGAACATGCAAACTCCACACGGACAGTTACCCAAGGCTGGAATTGAACCCAGGTCTCTGGTGCTGTGAGGCAGCAGTGCTAACCATCAGATCTCATAATAATTGAATATCAGAACAGGATGACAGCTAAATCAGGAGTTTAGCATGTTGATGGATTTCTCTACATGCTGGACATTGTATAGTCAGAGATGTATAATGTGTATGAAAATTAAATGTTAGCTTGATGATTGAGAAGTCGTTTTCCTTACTCTGCAGTTTTCACCGATGATGCAAGGTATTGGAAGTGGAGCAACCTTTGAGTTTAGCTAACCAATGCTTACAATGAGGGGGCACTTTTAACGAACAATAATGGATTGAGATGATTTGCTGCCCTCAGGAGCTGTAGTGCTGAATCCATTCTCTCCTGTACCACTTGTTTTTGTGGTGTATGATTTACTTGATTCAGACATTAAGATATTGGGATTAAGCACATGCTAGACATTTGAGAATATGACAACATTATTCACCTTGTAAGTAGTACAAGTTGAGACAATGACCTTCTGGCCCTGCAGTCCTCCATAAAACCATTACCCCTCTCACCCTGGCCATTCCTCTGTCTTGGCCCTCACCCCTGCTTCCTTGTATCTCATTGGATGCAGACTTAATTTGGAAGACAATTAGTGCAGCTATTCACCACTACATCTGGCTAAACCACACCAAGAACTGTTGGGTTCTGCTCTATTCTTGGATTATCCTCAACTCAAAAGTTAAACCTCTGCATCTTTTCTCTACTGTGACCTGCCTTCCTAAATCCTTCTCTCCTGTCTCCTGCACCCTCAGCTCCAACAATAAATGTTGAACTGTTTCTCTCTTTCCTCCTTTAAGGAACTTCTACAGACTTAACAAATTGATAAAACATTTGACCATTTCTCCCAGCATCAGCTTATATGGCTCAGTTTCAGATTTTGCCTGTGAAGTACCTCAGGATGTTTTATTATATTAAAGGTCCTGAGTGCAAGTTGTTACTCTAACTGAATGTGGGCTCCTTAATAACTCAGTTAGTAAATGCACCAAGAAGGCCCTTTGTTTGTTTTTGGGTTAGCATTCGCAGCATCCATAGACTAGTCCAGTACAGAAAATCATTCTCATTGAGTCTGCAGCATTCTTTTGAAAAGTTAGTACCATTCGTTCGTTCTTTCCCATATATCCCTGCAACTTTTTTTCTTTCAAGTGTTTATATAATTCCCTTTTGAAGGCTGCTTCTGAATCTGTATCTACCGTTTCATCAGGCAGAGCATTCCAAATCCTAACCACTTGTCCACTTGTGTGAAAATGCTTTTACTCATGTAATCTCTGGTTCTTTTGCCAGTTACCTGAAATCGCTGACCTCTGGTTATTGACCATTCAGCCATTGGAAAGTTTGCCATTTATTCTATCAAACCCCTTTATGATTTTGGACATATTTATCAAATCTCTTCTTCGCTCTCTGCCCGAGGGAGGATAATTCCTGCTTCATTTTAACAGTGTAACTGTAATCCCTCATCCATGGAACCATCCTAGTACATTTTGCCTGAACTCTCTAAAGGCTTCACATCCTTCTTAAGATGAGGCACCTGAACTGGGACATGACTCCAGCTAAGGCTGAACCTTGTTCTTTAAAAAAGGCTTGATAGCCGTTGTGATTGTTTTGTATAAATTGTTCATGGGATGTGGGCGCCACTAGCACGGCACTCCACAATTTTCAGTCCCTCCGTCACTGGCGCACAGTGGCAGCAGTACGTACCATATACACTACATGAACTTGCCAAAGCTCCTTAGGCAACACCTTCCAAACCGAGGATAGGACCAGCTAGAAGGATAAGAGCAGCAGATACTTTGGAACTCCATCACCTGGAGGTTCCCTCCTAGTCACTCACTGTCCAAACTTGGACATATATTGCCGTTCCTTCCTGGTTTTGGAGGAAGTGATGAGATTGAAAGTGGATAAATCTCCAGGGCCTGATAATCTCCATTGCAGAATATTTCTCTGGTCCTGGAAATAGTCATTTCCAAAATTCTTTTAAGGTGAGGGGGAGAGATACAAAAGTGTCCAGAGGGGCAATTTCTTCACACACAGGGTGGTGAGTGTCTGGAACAAGCTGCCAGAGGTCATAGTAGAGGCGGGTACAATTTTGTCTTTTAAAAAGCATTTAGATGGTTACATGGGTAAGAAGTGTATAGAGGGATATGGGCTAAATGCGGGCAATTGGGATTAGCTTAGGGGTTTTAAAAAAAAAAGGGCGGCATGGACAAGTTGGGCGGAAGGGCCTGTTTCCATGCTGTAAACCCCTATGACTCTTTGGACTCTGGACTGATTGCTATAGATTGGAAGGTAGCTAATGTAAGCCTACTGTTCAGAAAGTGAGGGAGAGAGAAAACAGGGAACTACAGACCAGTGAGCCTAATGTCAGCACTGGGGAAATTGCTAGAGTTAATTATCAAGGATTTCATAGCTCAGCATTTAGAAAGTAGTGGTATTATCAGACAAAGTCTGCATGGATTCACAAAGTGGAAGTCATGCTTGACGAATCTATTGGAATCCTTTGAGCATGCAACAAGTAGAGTTGACCAAGGAGAACTGGTGGATTTGGTTTATTTATACTTTCAGAAGGCTTTCGACACAACTCATCTGGCAGGCTACTATGTAAAGTTAAAGCACATGGGATTGCAGGTAATGCCTTGAGATGGATAGAAAGCTGGTTAGCGGATGGGAAGCTAAGCTTTTACATAAATAGGTCTTTTTCCGATTGACTCGTGGGGTACTGCAGGGATCTGTGCTTGGACGCCAACTATTCACATATATTAATGACTTTGAAGAGGGAACTAAATGTATTATCTCCAGGTTTGCAGATGATACAAATTTGGGTGGGGGGGGTGAGCTGTGAGGAGGATGCAGCGATGCTTCAGCGTGATTTAGTCAGGCTGAGTGAATAGAGTAGGCATATGCATGGAAAATGCAGTATAATGTGGATAAATGTGAGTTTATCCACTTCGGTAGCAATAATAGGAAGGCAGCTTATTATTTGAATGGGTGTAACCCGAGAGAGGTGGATACTCAGTGAGACCTTGGTATCCTCGTGCATCAGTCGCTGAAAGTAAGCGTGCAGGTACAGCAGGCAGTAAAGAAGGCAAGTGGCATGTTGGCCTTAATAGCAAGAGGATTTAATTGGAATAGGGATGTTTTACTGCAATTGTATAGGGTGTTGGCAAGGCCACACCTGGAGTATTGCATGCAGTTTTGGTGTCTTACCTGAGGAAGGATGTCCTTGCTATAGGGGGAGTACAGCAAAGGTTTATCAGGCTGCTTCCTGGGATGGCAGGTCTATCATATGAGGAGAGACTAAGTCAGTTAGGATTATATTTATACGAGGTTAGAAGAGCGAGAGGGGATCTCATAGAAACGTTTAAAATTCTAACAGGATTTGACAGATTCAGAAAGAATGCTCCCATTGGTGGGGGAGTCCAGAATTAGGGGTAATTGTTTGAAGATAACGGGTAAACCTTTTAGGACTGAGGTGAGGAGAAAGTTCTTCACCCAGAGGGTGGTGAATCTGTGGAATTCACTACCACAAAAAATAGTTGAGGCCAAACGTTGTGTGATTTCAAGAAGAAACTAGATGTAGCTCTTGGGGCTAAAGGGGTCAAGGAATATGGGTGGAAGGCAGGATCAAGATATTGAATTTGATGATCAGTCATGATCAAACTGAATGACGGAACAGGCTCGAAGAGCTGAATGGCCTACTCCTATTTTTTATGTTTCTATGTCACTGGGTCAAAATCCTGGAATTCTGTCCCTAACAGCACTGTGGGTGTACCTACACTTCCAGGGACCATAGCAGTTCAAGGAGGCCACCACTGCCTTCTGAAGGACAACTAAGAATGGGTGATAAATGCTGGCTTAGCCAGTGACACCCGCTTTCCATAAAATGAATAAAGGACGACATTTATGTCCATCCCTGATGTTTGTGGTGAAAATATGGAAAAATGTTCCAGTTGTCAGTTCTAGTATTTCCTCTCTTTGATGTTCATTTGGGAGGGAAGGATGGAATGGGAGGGAAAGAGGGAAGGAAGCCTATTTGAACGTCACTGTGAAATTTAATGTAAATTTTTAGTTGTACCACCAGATGGCTCTCTGACTGTAGTTACTTGTGAGGTTATGTAGTGGGGTTGATAGTTGGCTGACTTGCTTATCCTTGTTTAACTGCAAAATTATATAGTAATCCAATAAATATCTCTTTTCTAGCTTCCAGAAAAGCTGATTGCAGCAAACTATATCTGGATCAAGCAGTGGTATTTTCGAGTTGAAGATTCTGGGAATGAAAACCCTATAAAAAAGCTGAAGGAATATCTGACAGTTCTGAAGCAAAAGGTGCATTTTTGTGGGTTTGCATAACATATGTTCAATGTTCATTGCTAAAATGTTAACTGTTCATCTTTGTTCTAGTTTCTATCACCATCCCACTCTTGCATGTCAACCCCAAAAAACTCTCAAAAGCTAATCTACGGTTCCAAAAAAAACTGATGATTTGGAAGTTATAGATATGTCAATATATGAGGTAGTTGTTTCAAGTTACAGTTGATTCATGGTTGTCATGGCATCATCTAGAATATCTGCTTGGGCTTTCTCCATTTCTTGCTGGAATTTTGGCAGGGGATTACCAGAAACCCTGGGAAATGGGTGTTTATGCCATTTCTCTGGGGGTTCTGCTGAAATTACAGTGGGAGGTCTGGAAAACTCCCATCGATGTTAATTAGTGCTATTAATATAGGAATAATTGAACCACACTATAATTTCCAGCTATAGTTGATGCCATAGTTGATGTTAGTGTGGTTCAATAATACTCTCTAGTCTTGCATTATGGAGTTCTCTAATTCAAAGAAAGGTTTAACTGAGAATGTTCTTGTGTATTTGTACATCAGCTGAGTCAGTGCTGAACTCATGTTTCCCCCATCATGTTAATCATAATATGCTGGAGCAAGACCTTGAAACTATGGAGCAAAATCTTTTTTTCAGCCCATGTACGCACACAGATTCCTGTGTTAATGTCAGCCTTGACAAAGATTCAACACAAAACATTTTAAGTTTTGTTTTGAAATAAAAAATCCAACCAGGTCTACAAAATAGTTCTTGCCCTATTAATAGTACTGTTGAGATGCCTGGTAGCAAGTGGTGAGAGAGCAATATCTGTATGTACCAGAATTTTCCTAATATTATACTGTAATTTGAAATGCATTCTGGTTTCAATGAATACAGAATAAAATTTGTCTTATTCTATAATATGCAATGTTGCAGTCAAATTGTTATTATCAGGAGCATGACAGGGTTGGTTGTACATGATGAACATTAGGTGTGGTAGACTGGGGAAGCCTTTTTGAGAGTGTCACACTCCTGGAAGATTCCTGCACTGCCTACCTTTTGCATGTTTTATTATACAATATATCAACGAACATACAAGAACCATGCGTATCAAAATAGCCATCCCATTAAGGGTTTTGGATGTCATCCTCTGCTTATGATGCAGTTGAGTTTTTTGTTGAACTGAGACCTTACAATTCTCATTTGGTTTACTTCAGAGGGGAGAACCTTTACTGAGCTGATCTTGAATGCATCATCATAAGATGCACAGTTCAACCCTCTTGCAGGCAGAAATATTCTATTTCTAACAGCTTCCCTGTTTCCTTGTGAGAGTTTCCTTCCTTCTGCACTGCTATAGACTCAAGCAGGGAAACTGAGTTGTGACCCGAGTTCATCTGTGGGCCAACAGAAGGACCCAAACCTCTCCTAGGAAAAGGTAGTCCATCCCAAATAAGACTGGCAGAATTCCCCTCAAGGCCCACTTACTGGCTACTAAGCAATCCACTTCAAACCCAATTTCTAGATTGATTTTTAGGGAGAAAATTGTGCATTAAGTTCAGAAAACTGCAGTAATTAATGAACAATAGAAATAAGATTCAGAAAAAGCTCTATTTCTGAGCTGTATTGTATTGTGAACATTATTTGCCTCTTTTCTAACCTGCTTGTTGTGGTTCCTGGTCCTGGCATGAGGGTAAATAAGCTGATTTTAACAGTCTGTAAGTCGGCAAAGTATGCGTAGAGTGTTGGATGTCAGTGCCAGTACAAATAAATGGTGAAAATAAACATTGTAAAAGACTTTGTGCCACAGAATGGTGGGGTATATGCGTTCACTTGCTGTATTTCAATCAGAAAGAAGTCCAATGTAATCATAGCAACATGAGTAGACCACTCAGCCCTCAAGTTTGTCCTGCTGTTCCATTGGATCGTGGCTGATCCTCATTTTAACTCAATCTACTTAATTTGGTTTCATAATCTTTAATATCCTTGCCTAAAAAAGATCCAGCAGTATAAAAACAAAACACTGCGGATGATGGAAATATTAAATAAGAACCAAAAATGCTGGAAATACTCAACAGGTCATGCAGCATCTGTGGAGAGTGTTTCAAATGACGATGACCTGAAATGTTTATTCTATTTCTCACCAAAGATGCTGCCAGGATTGCTGACTATTTCCAGCATATTCTGTTTTTATTATTAACAATAAAGATCTGTCAGCCTCAGTTTTTTCATAGAATTTTAGAATCCCTACAGTGCAGAAGGAGATCAGTTGGCTCATCAAGCCTGCACCAACAACAATTCCATCCAGGCCCTATCCTGCTAATCCTGCTGGCACTAAGGGGCAATTTAGCATAGCCAAATCAACCTAATCCACACATCTTGGGAATTTGGGAGGAAACCGTAGCACGCAGAGAAAATGGGGAGAATGGGCAAACACCACACACACGCTCACCCAAAGCCAGAATTGAACCTGGGTCCCTGGCGCTGTGAGGCAACAGTGTTAACCACAGTGCCACCATGCCGCCCTTATTGATGTAACCTCAACAGCTTTTTGGAAGAGTGCTTTCTAGATTTTCAGGACCATTTGTGTGAAGATGTACTTATATAACCCCTGAATGACCCAGCTCTGACTTTAAAGTTACGCCCCTTTGTTCTGGCTCCTCCATCGCTCTTAGCTACCTTTTCAATTTCTTTAATTATTTGAAACATCTCAGATCATCCCATAATCTCTGCACCGAAGTGAACACAAGTCTAGTCTCTTAAACCTGTCCTCAATAATTTAACTCTTTTAGTCTCAGAAACAAAACCCAGACCACTCTCTACATACACCTCTGGTGGTTGGTCTCCGCATAGTCCCAGTTCTGAGAAATATGGAAATACCAAAGAGCGAAGCGAAGCTAGGATAAAGTTATTTGTCATACTGTTCTTCGCGTTCGTTATATTTTTGTTCATGCGCATCTCCAATGTTATTGTCTGTAGACGAAAGAGTGGGAGCCTCAGTGGGGAGAAAGAGGTAGCTGAGATCCTTAAGGACAGATGGTCTTAATGAGGGGCAGGTCAGGTCACAAATGTTGCTCAGCCTGTTATGCAGATTAAGACAATTTGGCCTTTTGGCTAAGATCAAATGTCAGATCAAGCCCAAGATGGAGTGCAACGCCTTATCTTGTCAGGATCTCGGGACCATGAATTGGATTCAATTTGAATTTGGTTTCTGGAGCAAGCACGGAGATGGATTCGAGTCTGCCTGGTCCATGCTGAGCATTGGCTTTGTAACTTCAAGAATGATGTAAAAATTTAAAAGAAAGTTTAAGGCAATTAACTACAAGCCAGTCAGTGTCACATCACAGGGAGTGTTTTGGAAACAACCTGTGGCAGAAGTAGCAGTCACTTGAATGAAAGTGGGTTGAGTAAGGGGAAATCGTGTTTAACTCAGTTTAGTTTATTGATGAGTCGTAGAGGCATCGAGTCATAGAGGTTTATAGCATGGAAACAGGCCCTTTGGCCCAACTTGTCCATGCCGCCCTTCTTTTTTAAACCCTTAAGCTAGTTTCAACTGCCCATATTTGCCCGCAATAGGCAACTGGACACCACCCCGCCTCTCTATCCCCCCCTCTCCTCCTCCTCCCTCCCCTCCCCTCTCCCCCCACCCCCCACTTTTCTTTTTCCCCCCAGCCCCATAAAATTCATCCAATGGAAACAAAGTTTGCTGAATGACAGGAATCCAAGTAGCAATGAACTATTGTTTTTGGACTCAAAACAATTACATAATGGAGTTCATCCGGAGTTGGTGTTAGAACCACTATTTTTCTTTATTTATATTAATGACCTAGACTTGAGTGTGCAAATAATAATTTCAAAGTTCATAGATGATACATAACTTGGAAGCATTGTGAACTGTGAGAAAGTTGATTTAGGATATAGTTTGATGGAATAGACAAATGTGGCAGATTAAATTTAGTGCAGAGAAGTGTGAGAAGGAAGAATGAGGTGTGGCAATGTAAAATCACTATTATGATTCTAAAGGAGCAAGCGGATTTCCCCTTGCCCGCAATAGGCAACTGGACACCACCCCCCCTCTCTATCCCCCCCTCCTCCTCCTCCCTCCCCTCTCCCCCCACCCCCCTTAACATCTTAACATTGTTGAAGGTGGCAGTGCGGGCTAAGAAAGCAGATATTTGGAATCTTGGACTTTATAAATAGAGCCATAGAGCACAAAAGCAAAGAGGTGATGGTGAAACTTTATAAAATACTGGTTTAGCCTCAACTTTGTCTAATGCTGGCCACTTAAGGAAGGATGTGAAAGCAGGAGAGAGGGGGTAGAAAAGATTCACAAGCATGCTCTAGAGATGAGGGGCTTCTGTTATGAGGATAGATGGTTAGAGGATTAGCTAGAGTTGTTCATGATCATGAAGGGCCTGGACAGAGTAGATAAAGAGACTTTTCATTGGCGGAGAAGTTGAGAACCCAAGGATGTAGACTTAGTGTTTGGTAAAAGGATCAAAGATGATATGAAGTGACTATTTTATGCAATGAATGGTTGGATGTAGAATGCATTACTTGAAAATGTGGTGGAGGCAAATTGAATCATGGTTTTCAAAAGACTATTTGACAATTATTTGAAGAGAAACATTTTCAGGACGAAGGGGAAAAATCTGGGGAGTGGGACTAGCTGAATGCAGTGAACCAGCATGTTTCTAATTGTTGTGGCTGAATACTTTCTGATTATGTAATTGCTTAGTGCATCATGTTATATTGAACGATGCAGTAGTCTGACAAATTAATGCTACTTCTGCACTTTCTTCAGAAGTCCATGCATGTTTGTAAGCAATACACTTCAGGAACAGTCTAAGACATTCTAAGCTGGTTTATCATGTGCATTTACCATTGATAGGCTGCTTCACATTTTGTCCTCTTCCTCTTTTTATTTGTTCCTTTTTCTTTCTCTCTGACTCTTTGTTTTCCTGCCAGTCCCCCACCTAGGGGAGGGGATAAACTTCTTTTTTCACCAAAAATACACATGATTCATAACATTTGTAAAAGTACATTCCAAAACATTTCAACTTATAAATTACAGAGAGTGCAATAAAATTAGACTTGGCTCCATTCAGTATGTTCTGCCCTTAGGTGCTCTAAGTAATTGATACTGGGATTTCAATTTGTGCATTCTATATCAGGCATACAACCCAAGGGTTTCTACAAATTTCCCAGTCCGATGATGTACTATGGCTGACAATCTTTCCTCATTGTACCTCAAGAGGTGGCTGCCCCAAACTTTAGTGTTTCCCTTAACACATGGTTCTGGACCTTGGAATGTGCCAGTCTGCCACACTGGAAAACCACCAGATTTCAAGCAGATCAAAGAACCTCTTTCACCGATTAATGATTCCCCAAGACCAGTTGATGTTTTATCTCTGTGTGCATCTCTGGGAACATCCTGTAGAGCACAAAGTCCTGAATCACAGGGCCGTTCGGGATGAACCTCGACAGAAGGCTTCTCTCCTGACCTTCTTTGTAAAGGCATTTTCCAGAAGGAGGTGAACAATAGTCTCTTCCCCACCACAGGCACCTCGATGCAATGTGTGGAGGGGGTGAGTCTCTGTGCATGTAGGAAGGATCTGGTGAGGAGGGCCTTTCTCACTACCAGCCAAGTTATATCTTGGTGCTTATTTGAAAGTTTTGGTGATGAGATATACTGCCACATGGTTTGACAGTCTACTCAGACAGCAATCTGATAGGAGCTACCTCAGGGGACTAGTGCAGACTACTGCCTGATGGACTTGTGGTCAATGGTATGTTTATGTATAAACTTTTCCATGAGGGATAGGTGATACTTGGAGTGTTCTGCAGAAATGTGGCCATGCCCATCCTTCGAAGCACCAGGGACAGATGGAATCTCAGTGACCTTTGCTGTTTGCATACCGAGGATCTATGCAAAGCCTGATGCAGTCGCACAGAAGTTGGTCATCAGGATGAGGGTGATGTTGCGCAAGATTTTCCCTCTTTATCTGGAGGTTTGTACATCATGTTCCTGTGAACATAGTGCATTTTCAACCTCTGATGGAAGTAGAAGATGAGTTGGCTCGGGTGATCGCCATGGGTGCAGGACTGAGAATCCTCGACTTGCACCTTGTGCAGCAACACTGAGAGCATTTTGCATGTGATGCCCAGCTTCCTATCTGCAATGGAGAGGGACTGTCACTCCCACATGCTCAGTTTTTGGTTTACCATAGTTACATGCTCCTTCCAATATTTAGTGCTTGCCCCAGCCTCTCCGAACAATATCTTCAGCACCCTCAGGTGGTCTGACCTGACTGTGAGGGAGACAAACAATCAGTCAGCCCAGTTCCCAAAGAACATGGCCTTGCTCTTGAGGTGATTTACCTCTGCACCCTAGCCAGTTTCGCAGATGCTCATCAGTCTGCACAGCGACAGTGGATCATGATACTTCTACTGACCCAAAAAGAAGGCGACGATGTTGTCCACGTACAGGAATGCATTAAACTGTGTGCCTCCACTGCCTGGAATCGCCACCCCACTTATGCCCGAATCCTTCCTGATGAACTCCACAGAAGGTGCTATGCAACACATGAAACAGTACAGCGGAGAGAGGGAAACACTGCCTGACTCCAGATTTGATCAGAATGCTTTCTGATTTCCAGCCATTGACTGAAACTGTGTTATTGATGTTTGTGTCGAACAATTGGATCCAATTGCAGATTCCCTCCCAAACCCTGCTTTGGAGATAATTTACATCTGGAGTGGGGGGGCGGGGGTAAATACTTCTGACTTTATCATTTCTGACTTGCATGCATAAGTTGCGGAACTGAGTCCAGTGATCTTTACCCAAGGACAAATCACTTCAGACTGTGCTCGAGTAATTCCGATCACCACTTAGTACTGTTGGCAAGTCTTTGGTGCAGGATGCTGTTTCTTTCGGAATAGTATGTGAAGCACCAGACCCAAAGGACATACCAACTTTATTTGTTTAGCCCCAATACAATTATTGAATTTCCATACAAATTTAAACAAAGCATTGTGAAATCTGATCATTACAGTGTTAACAACTGAAAGTACAAAATATCTGGTATTAGCAGAATTAATTCATGGTGATTTTTTTTCTTTTCTCTCATTTAGTGGACACAAATATGTGAAATGGATTCTTTGGAAGAACGACAGGCTGTCTGTGAAGAGGTGTTTAAAAATGACCAGGAAGAATACAGGCTGTATGAAGCTATGAAAATTCTCATGTTGGTCAAGGCCATTGATCTGGATTGTGATAAAGTGCAAGAAAAGGAAATTCCTCTCTTCTGTTGGCTGCTATTTGCTCGTGATACTTCTACTGATCCTTACCGGTTCATGCAAAATCACTTGAATCATGTCGGCTGCACTGGTGGACTGGATCAGGTAAGCGATTGCAATATCAAAAATCTTGGAATAAGCTACCAAAGACCAGGGGCAGTACTTCACCATGACTCCAGAATGCCTTTTCACTCTCCTCAGCATTAGTATTTTCAGTTAGTTTATTCATTTCATTCTGCAGAATGCAAGATTGCTGTTAATTTCTTTCATCTGCCCTTATTTTTCATGAATTATATGGAAATTGCAATTGTTCCAGTGCTAACCTGAATGTAGATTTTGTAATGTGGCATTATGCATTTGAGTCCCAAGTTGATGAAAGTAGATATAATTATGGTGTTATCTGGGTAGTAAACAAAAAAATGTCAAATTATAAAGCCATCCTTTATTTAATTCATTCTCATGACATGGGTGTTGTTGAAATGTAATGTCTATCCTTAGTTATGATGTGGAGATGCCGGCGTTGGACTGGGGTAAACACAGTAAGAAGTTTAACAACACCAGGTTAAAGTCCAACAGGTTTATTTGGTAGCAAAAGCCACACAAGCTTTCGAGGCTCTGAGCCCCTTCTTCAGGTGAGTGGGAATTCTGTTCACAAACAGAACTTATAATGACACAGACTCAATTTACATGAATAATGGTTGGAATGCGAATACTTACAACTAATCCAGTCTTTAAGAAACAAAACAATGGGAGTGGAGAGAGCATCAAGACAGGCTAAAAAGATGTGTATTGTCTCCAGACAAGACAGCCAGTGAAACTCTGCAGGTCCACGCAACTGTGGGAGTTACAAATAGTGTGACATAAACCCAATATCCCGGTTGAGGCCGTCCTTGTGTGTGCGGAACTTGGCTATCAGTTTCTGCTCAGCGACTCTGCGCTGTCGTGTGTCGCGAAGGCCGCCTTGGAGAACGCTTACCCGAATATCAGAGGCCGAATGCCCGTGACCGCTGAAGTGCTCCCCAACAGGAAGAGAACAGTCTTGCCTGGTGATTGTCGAGCGGTGTTCATTCATCCGTTGTCGCAGCGTCTGCATCAACGGATGCAGACGCTGCGACAACGGATGAATGAACACCGCTCGACAATCACCAGGCAAGACTGTTCTCTTCCTGTTGGGGAACACTTCAGCGGTCACAGGCATTCGGCCTCTGATATTCGGGTAAGCGTTCTCCAAGGCGGCCTTCGCGACACACGACAGCGCAGAGTCGCTGAGCAGAAACTGATAGCCAAGTTCCGCACACACAAGGACGGCCTCAACCGGGATATTGGGTTTATGTCACACTATTTGTAACTCCCACAGTTGCGTGGACCTGCAGAGTTTCACTGGCTGTCTTGTCTGGAGACAATACACATCTTTTTAGCCTGTCTTGATGCTCTCTCCACTCCCATTGTTTTGTTTCTTAAAGACTGGATTAGTTGTAAGTATTCGCATTCCAACCATTATTCATGTAAATTGAGTCTGTGTCATTATAAGTTCTGTTTGTGAACAGAATTCCCACTCACCTGAAGAAGGGGCTCAGAGCCTCGAAAGCTTGTGTGGCTTTTGCTACCAAATAAACCTGTTGGACTTTAACCTGGTGTTGTTAAACTTCTTACTATCCTTAGTTAGCCTGAGAAGGTGACCATTTTGCCAGCCCTGTTCAGTGGGCAGTTAAAAGTTGACCATGATGATGCGGGATTGGAGTTACATAAAGGCGGGGCGGCTAGAATTTCCATCCCTAAAGGATATTAGGCAACCAATTAGATTTTGATGGCAATCCATTTACATTTTGTACTTACAGATTTTTTAAAAATTGATTTTAAATTTTCAAATTGCCAGTGTTAGATTTTAACTTGATTACTAAATCCAGTAACAAAGTTACCACGCTACTGCATCTATTTTGAGTTTAGTGTAATGCATAAAGCATTGAATTGCAATACATAAAGCATTGAACTTGTAATTAATATTCAGCAGGATTCAGAACCATTAGCAGGGGAAGCAATAATTTCTCAATTATTGTTAATTCAAAACATGTTGTAGCTGACTGCCTTTTATGTTTCAAACACTTGTTGAATACTAAACTTGTTGTTTACGATTTACATAGGTGATTTGGAGTTGGGGACCAAGTGTATTGTGCCAAAATTCGCAGATGACACTAAGATGAGTGGCAGAGCAAAGTGCAGAGGATGCTGAAAGTCTGCAAAGGGATATAGATAGTCTAAATGAGTGGGTGAGGGTCTGGCAGATGGAGTACAATATTGGTAAATGTGAGGTCATCCATTTTGGTAGGAATAACAGAAAAATGGACTATTATTTAAATGGTAAAAAATTGCAGCTTTCTGCTGTGCAGAGGGACCTGGGTGTGCAAGAATTGCAAGGAGTTGGTTTGCAGGTGCAGCAGGTAATTAAGAAGGCAAATGGAATTTTGTCCTTCATTACTCGAGGGATGGAGTTTAAAAACAGCGAGGTTATGTTGCAGCTGTATAAGGTGCTGGTGCGGCCACACCTGGAGTACTGTGTACAGTTTTGGTCTCCTTACTTGAGAAAGGATACTGGGGGTGCAGAGGAGATTCACTGGGTTGATTCCGGAGTTGAGAGGGTTGGCTTATGAGGAGAGACTGAGTAGACTGGGGCTATACTCATTGGAATTCAGAAGAATGAGGGGAGATCTTATAGAAACATATAAGATTATGAAGGGAATAGCATGGCCTCAAAATAAGGGGAAGCAGATTTAGGACCGAGTTGAGGAAGAACTTCTTCACCCAAAGGGTTGTGAATCTGTGGAATTCCTTGCCCAGTGAAGCAGTTGGGGCTACCTCATTGAATGTTTTTAAGGCAAGAATAGATAAATTTTTGAAGGGTAAAGGAATTAAGGGTTATGATGAGCGGGCGGGTAAGTGGAGCTGAATCCATGAAAAGGTCAGCCATGATCGTATTGAATGGCGGAGTAGGCTCAAGAGGCCAGATGGCCTACTCCTGCTCCTAGTTCTTATGTTTTTATGTTCTTATAATACGCTACTAGTAAATTATAGATTTAATTTGTCATTACAGCATTCATTGTTTTGAAAAAGTACTTTCTATTTTAATGAAACAGAGAATGACTAAGTGTATATTCTCCCATGTTCCTTCATCCACCTATTTGTTCTGCAGAGGTCCACTGAAAATATCAGATGATAGCCATGAACATCTTATTTCTCTGTTTCAATGAACGACAAATTCAGTGTATTTAATTTCTTGCTCAACAATGTAAAAGTTCTTATGCAAAGGCTATCCTTTTAAACAGTTTCAAATTCATAATAAAGAAATGGCCAGGGAATTAAATTTGCACTTTGCTTCAGTCTTCACAAAGGAAGACATGAATAATGTACCAGAAGTTCTCAGAGAAACAAGTTTTAGTGAGGAGCTGAAGGAAATCAGCATTAGTAAAGAAATAGTTTTGGGGACATTGGGATTGAAGGTGGATAAATGTCCAGGTCCTGATAATTTCATCCAGGATATTTAAGGAAGTGGCCATGGAAATAGAAAATTCTTTGGACCCTGGACTGGTTCCTACAGATTAGAAGGTAGTTAATGTAAACCCGCTATTCAAAAAGCAAAGCAGAGAGAAAACAGGGAACTATAGACCAGTGAGCCTAACGTCGGTACTGGGGACGTTGCTAGAGACCATTATTAATGATTTCATAACTCAGCACTTGGGAGGCAGTGGTATAATCAGACAAAGTCGGCATGGATTTACAAAAGGGAAAACATGGAATTCTTTGAGGATGTAACTGGTAGAGTTGACCAAGGAGAACCAGTGGATGTGGTTTATTTAAACATTTAGAAGGCTTTCGACAAAGTCTCTCATAATGTAAAGTTAAAGCACATGGGATTGCAGGTAATGTCTTGCGATGTCTTGAGCTGGTTAGCAGATAGGAAGCAAAGAGTTGGCATACATGAGTCTTTATCTGATTGGCAGTCAGTGACTAGTGGGGTTCTGCAAGGATCTGTGCTAGGACTCAACTGTTCACATTATATATTAATGATTTGAAAGAGGGAATGTATTATCTCCAAATTTGCAAATGATACAAAGTTGAATGGGCAGGTGAGCTGTGAGGAGAATGCAGAGATGGTTTATAAAATGATGAAGGGGATAGATAGAGTGAACGTTCAAAGACTATTTCCTCGGGTGGATGGAGCTATTACAAGAGGGCATAACTATAGGGTTCGTGGTGGGAGATATAGGAAGGATATCAGAGGTAGGTTCTTTACGCAGAGAGTGGTTGGGGTGTGGAATGGACTGCCTGCAGTGATAGTGGAGTCAGACACTTTAGGAACATATAAGCGGTTATTGGATAGGCACATGGAGCACACCAGGATGATAGGGAGTGGGATAGCTTGATCTTGGTTTCAGATAAAGCTCGGCACAACATCGTGGGCCGAAGGGCCTGTTCTGTGCTGTACTGTTCTATGTTCTATGTTCTAGATGCTTCAGCGTGATTTGGGCAGGCTGATTATGTGGGCATATGCACGGCAGATGCAGTATAGTGTAGATAAATGTGAGGTTATCCACTTTGGTAGCAATAATAGGAAGACAGATTATTACTTGAATGGATGTAAATGAGGGAGGTGGATATTCAGTGAGACCTTGGTGTCCTCGTGCATCAGTTGCTGAAAGTAAGTGCGCAGGTACAGCATGCAGTAAAGAAGATAAATGATATGTTGCCCTTCATCACGAGAGGATTTGAGTATAGGGATAGGGATGTTTTGCTGCAATTGTATAGGGTGTTGGTGAGGCCAAACGTGGAGTATTGTGTGCAGTTTTGGTGTCCTTATCTGAGGAAGGATGTCCTTGCTATTGAGAGAGTACACCGAAGGTTTACCAGGCTGTTTCCTGGGATGGCAGGTCTGTCATATGAGGAGAGACTGAGTTGGTTAGGATTATATTCACTGGAGTTTAGAAGAGTGCAAGGGGATCTCATAGAAACTTATAAAATTCTAGCAGGGTTAGACAGTGTAGATTCAGAAAGAATGTTCCCAATGATGGGGGATCCAGAACTAGGAGTCATAGTTTGAGGATTAGGAGTAAATCTTTTAGAACTGAGGTGAGGAGAAATTTCTTCACCCAGAGGATGGCGAATGTGTGGAATTCACCACCACAGAAAGTAGTTGAGGCCAAAACGTTGTATGATTTCAAGAAGAAATTGGATATAGCGCTTGGGGCTAAACGCATCAAGGGATTATAGAGGGAAGGGGGATCAGGATATTGAATTCGATGATCAGCCATGATCAAAATGAATGGCAGAGCAGACTCGAAGGGTCAAATGGCCTACTCCTGCTTCTAGTTTCTATGTTTCTATGATTCCAAGACTCAGTACAGGGCAGGGCTGAGTGACGGGCTTTGGATTTCCCTTTCTCACGCTTGGTCTCATGCAGTGCTTTGGTCAGTTGTTTCGACTGAAAGCAGAATTTGTAAGGAATTAAAAGAATTATATCCCTGCAATGACAAACAATCAGACAGAATTGAATATAAATTATTGAACAGGAAGTGATTCTAATTTCACATAAAAACAAAATATTGTGAATGTCAGATGCACAATTTTGACAGATGTTGAGTACAGTATGAATGGAATGCTGTTAGTAATGGAAACCTTCTGGTACAAATTAAACACAATGTTAACCGCCCATTCAGCTGCAGCTGAATATTATAATAAAGGACTGTATAGTTGGTATGCAGGAAGGAAAACTAAAAATAGAAAATTCTAGATAAACACAGCAGGTCTGGCAGCATCAGCGGAAAGAAAAACAGAGGTAATGGGTAGGATTTTCCTTTCGTTCATAATTTACTCCGGGCTGCTCACCACTTTTCCAATCAGATGCCCTCATTCTCCATTGTCAAAATTTTAATTCGCAAAACTAAAAATATTATTCTAAAATGCATGCATTATGAACTAGATTTGCAACACCTTCATTTCCCAATCTGAGTCTGAGAGACTTGAAGGTAATTTAGGAAAGTTGAAGGTCTATAAATTGAATCATAGAATCCCTACAATGCAAGAGTCCATTCGGCCCAACGAGTCTGCACCAATCCACTTTTTAAAAAAATCTTACCCAGGTCCTATCTCCATAACCCCATATCTATAGCCCGCAATCATAGAAATCATAGAAACCCTGCAGTGCAGAAGGAGGCCATTCGGCCCATCGAGTCTGCACCGACCACAATCCCACCCAGGCCCTATCCTCACATATTTACTTGCTAATCCCTCTAACCTACGCATCTCGGGACTCGAAGGGGCAATTTCTAACCTGGCCAATCAACCTAACCCGCACATCTTTGGACTGTGGGAGGAAACCGGAGCACCCGGAGGAAACCCACGCAGACACGAGGAGAATGTGCAAACTCCACACAGACAGTGACCCGAGCCGGGAATCGAACCCGGGATCCTGGAGCTGTGAAGCAGCAGTGCTAACCACGGTGCTACCGTGCCGCCCAATCCCCCTACATATTGGGAATCTAAGGGCCAATTTAGCATAGCCAAAACACCTAACCCACACATCTTTAGACTGTGGGAGAAAGCTAGAGCACCCGGAGGAAACCCACGCAGACACTGGGAGAATGTGCAAGCTGCACACAAGACAGTTACCCTCGGCTGGAATTGAACCTGGGTCTCTGGCGCTATGAGGCAGCAGTGCGAACCACTGTGCCACCATGCTACCCTGTATACAGCTTCTCATTTCCTTTAAACCTTATTTGTTGCATTAATCAACCTCATTCCTGCACTTAAAGGCTAATCAAAACTCAGCCAACAAAAAAAATGGAAAGCCCTGAGGAACTACAGTTCTGATGTGGAGATGCCGGCGTTGGACTGGGTAAGCACAGTAAGAAGTTTCACAACACCAAGTTAAAGTCCAACAGGTTTATTTGGTAGCACAAGCCACAAGCTTTCAGAGCACTGCACCTTCATCAGGTGAGTGGGAGCTGTGTTCACAAACAGGGCATAATGCGAGTCTTCACAGGCAATCAAATCTTAAAGGTTAAAGATCCTTTAAGACTTGATTGCCTGTGAAGACTCGCACTCCAACCATTATCTTGTAAATTGAGTTTGTGTCTATATATGCCCTGTTTGTGAACACAGCTCCCACTCACCTGATGAAGGGGCAGTGCTCCAAAAGCTTGTGGCTTGTGTTACCAAATAAACCTGTTGGACGTTAACTTGGTGTTGTGAGACTTCTTACGGAACTACAGTTCAGCAGAAAGCTGTTATTACTCAATATGTTAGAATGAAAAAGACCCCTTAGTTTTCCTTCCTGGGTTGCAACCTTACAGTCTTTCATTATAATATTTAGCTCCAGCTGGATGGGTGGTTAACATTTTGAGTTTAAACTGTAATCAGAAGGTTGCCATTACTAAGAGCATTTCATACTGTACTCAACATCTGTCAAAATTGTGCATTCAAACTTTGACTGGGAGCCTGATCAGAGGCAAGAACCAAGCTGATTTTATGTAGAATGGGTTTTATTAATTGGGATTTGGTTTTGGACTCTAGAGCAGCTTCTTGACCTATTACCTTGCTACTCTCTCTTGGAGAGTGCAAATTAATTAAAACCTACCCCATTATTAGAAACTATCGACAGGATCAACACAAATATCATTAGAAGAGAAATTAGAATACTTTTACACTTAAAAGCTGTGGCACACGTGTGGATTTTTTGCCAGCCGTTGCAGTTGATACTATAAACTGATTAGAAACCTCTGGTAGCTCTTGGGGACCTTCATCAGATTTTTCTACTCCAACATTTCTCGATACATGATGGAGAGCAGTGCTTAGTGGGAAGATATACAGCGAGAATAGCACAAGGAGTCTGGTTTGGTGCAGCTTCCTTAAAACCGGTGTCTAAAACTGGTTTGTGAAAGATCAACACTGCATAATTAACCAGCTGGTAACATCAATTGGCAGTAATTTGCAGCATGTTTCTGAAATTAACATTTCTCTGCTTTATGCCTTCAGTGGGCTCTGCAGAACTTTTCTTCCTTTCCCAAAAATGTTGATTTAACAATTTGTGAAATATTTTGCAAACTGGTGAAGAAAACACAATTGCAAAAGTTTGATATTTTGAGGTGGTGAAATGATTGATATTTATTAGTGTCACAAGAAGGTTTACAATGGATCACAAACAATGGTGAGACAGAGGATTGAGATAGAGAATCTGGTGAACTGGTGCGGCAACAATAATCTCTCACTCAATGTCAACAAAATGAAGGAGATTGTCATTGACTTCAGGAAGCGTAAAGGAGCACATGCCCCTTTCTACACCAATGGGCACGAAGTAGAAAGGGTCGAGAGCTTCAAGTTTTTAGGTGTCCAGATCACCAACAACCTGTCCTGGTCCCTCCATGCCGACACTATAGTTAAGAAAGCCCACCAATGCCTCTACTTTCTCAGAAGACTAAGGAAAGTTGGCATGTCAGCTACGACTCTCACCAACCTTTACAGATGCACCATAGGAAGCATTCTTTCTGGTTGTATCACAACTTGGTATGGCTCCTGCTCTGCCCAATACTGCAAGGAACTACAAAAGGTCATGAATGTAGCCCAATCCATCACACAAACCAGCCTCTCATCCATTGACTCTGTCTACACTTCCCGCTGCCTCGGCAAAGCAGCTAGCATAATTAAGGACCCCATGCACCCCGGACATTCTCTCTTCCACCTTCTTCCTTCGGGAAAAAGATACAAAAGTCTGAGGTCACATACCAACCCCGACTCAAGAACAGCTTCTTCCCTGCTGTTGTCAGACTTTTGAATGGACTTGCCTTGCATTATGTTGATCTTTCTCTACACCCTAGCTTTGACTGTAACACTACATTCTGCACTTTCTCATTTCCTTTGCTGTGAACGGTATGTTTTGTCTGCATAGAGCGGAAGAAACAATACTTATCATTGTATGTTTACATGTGACAATAATAAATCAAATCAAAAATAAATTATTTCATCGGGAAAAAGATACAAAAGTTTGAGATCACATACCAACTGACTCAAGAACAGTTTCTTCCCTGCTGCCATCAGACCTTTGAATGGACCTATCTTGCATTAAGTTCATCTTTCTCTACACCCTAGCTATCACTGTAAAACTACATTCTGCACTCTCTTGTTTCCATCTCTATGAACGGTATGCTTTGTATAGCGCGCAAGAAGCAATACTTTTCACTGTATACTAATACATGTGACAAATCAAATCAAGTTGCTGTGAAAATCCCCTAGTCGCCACACTCTGGCGCCTGTAATAATGCTACTATTGAGGGAGAATTTAACATGGCCAATAGACCTAACCAGCACGTCTTTTGGACAGTGGGAGGAAACCGGAGTGCTCAGAAGAAACCCATGTAGACACAGGAAGAACGTGCAGACTCCACACAGTGACACAAGCCGGGAATCGAACCCAGGTCCCTGGTGCTCTAAGGCAGCAGTGCTAACCAGTGTGTGCTACTCTGCACTGGAGGATTATTGTAATTTCTGATGTTACAGTTTGGAGAATTCCTTGTAGTTTGTATTAATGCTACTATTGAGTTTAATTTGACTTTGGAGGGAGGGGCCAGGGATGGTGTTTAAACTCTTAAGAGCAGCACCATGAGGAGGTTACAGACCAGATTTTCTTGGAGATTGCGGAATAGTGTTTGACTTGCACCATTAAGGTCTCAGAAATTATAGCAAAGGTGAATTACCCCATTGTGTCAACATTTCCAGGGATATTTGCTATTGTTTCCCTCATTTGGCAATGAACAGTTAGTTAAGTGTATGTTTGCTTCCCCATCCCCGTTGACATCAATGCAGATTGAGTTCTACTATGCTTGTTGCTGCATCCAGGGCTTTGAAAAGATGGCACTGATGGACAGTTTGAAGTGGCTTAATTTTTGCATGAAAGTTTAACTTTAAGTAGGTGATTATGAGTCAAAATTCCCACCAAATTTAAATTAACTTGGGCAAACATTTTACATTTTAATGCATTTCTAGGTTATTGAAAAGTTGAAGGCTCATTGAACTTGTTTATATTGCATTAAGTTGAAAGGAAATCTTGCTGTGCAGAAGGACTGGTTCACAGTGGTAAACCTCTGGTTGCTGATCTATTACATCGTTCAGGCACTGGATTGCTGGTGAAGTAAACTCTTCATTTTCTGCTGATTAGCCTGAGTGATATATAAGGGCGGCACAGTGGTTAGCACTGCTGCCTCACAGCACCCGGGCCGTAGGTTCGATTCCCGGCTTGGGTCACTGTCTGTGTGGAGTTTGCACATTCTCCCCGTGTCTGCGTGGATTTCCCCCGGGTGCTCCGGCTTCCTCCCACAGTCCAAGGATGCGCGGGTTAGGTGGATTGGCCATGCTAAAATTGCCCCTTAGTGTCAGGGGGACTAGCTAGGGTAAATGCAAAATATAAATATAAAGCTCAAAATATAAAAATGATAGTAAAAGTTTTTACAAATATATAAAAAGGAGTAGAGTGGCTAGAGTGAATGTTGGACCCTTGGAGGACGAGAGGGGGGATTCAGTAGTGGAAAACGAGGAAATGGCTGAGACTTTAAATAAGTTCTTTGTGTCGGTCTTCACGGTGGAAGACACAAATAGTTTACCGAATATTAGAGATCGAGAGTTGATGGGAGGTGAGGTCCTTAATACAATTACTGTTACTAAAGAGGTAGTGCTTGGTAATGGGAAGGTAGACAAGTCCCCGGGCCCGGATGGAATGCATCCCAGGGTACTGAAAGAAATGGCTGAGGTAATAGCAGATGTTATTTACCAAAATTCGCTGGACTCTGGGGTAGTGCCGGCTGATTGGAAAACAGCTACTGTTATGCCGCTGTTTAAAAAAGGAAGTTGACAAAAGGCGGGTAACTACAGGCCGGTTAGCTTAACGTCTGTAGTTGGGAAGATGCTGGAGTCCATCATTAAAGAGGAAATAGCAGAGCACCTGGATAAGAATGGTTCGATTAAGCAGACGCAGCATGGATTCATGAAGGGAAAGTCATGTTTGACGAATTTACTGGATTTTTATGAAGATGTGACTAGTGCGGTTGACAGAGGGGAACCGGTGGATGTGGTGTTTTTAGATTTCCAGAAGGCATTCGATAAGGTGCCTCACAAAAGGTTGCTGCAGAAGATTGGGGTACACTGTGTTGGGGGTAAGGTGTTGGCGTGGATTGGGGATTGGCTATCGAACAGGAGGCAGAGAGTTGGAATAAATGGGTGCTTTTTTGGTTGGCAGTTGGTGACCAGTGGCGTGCCGCAGGGATCGGTGCTGGGGCCTCAATTGTTTACCATTTACATAGATGATCTGGAGGAGGGGCCTGAGTGTAGGGTATCAAAGTTTGCTGATGACACGAAGATGAGTGGGAAAGCGGAAAGTCTGCAGAGAGATTTGGATAGGCTGAGTGAGTGGGCGAGGATCTGGCAGATGGAATATAACGTTGGCAAATGCGAGGTTATCCACTTTGGAAGAAATAATAGTAAATTGGAATATTATTTAAATGGAGAAAAATTACATCATGCTACTATGCAGAGGGACCTGGGGGTCCTTGTGCACGAATCGCAAAAACTCAGTCTGCAGGTGCAGCAGGTGATCAAGAAGGCGAATGGAATGTTGGCCTTTATCGCGAGGGGGATAGAATATAAAAGCAAGGAGGTCTTGCTGCAACTATACAAGGCACTGGTGAGGCCGCAACTGGAGTACTGTGTGCAGTTTTGGTCCCCTTATTTGCGAAAGGATATATTGGCCTTGGAGGAAGTGTAGAGAAGGTTCACCAGGTTGATACCGGAGATGAGGGGTGTAGCTTATGAGGAGAGATTGAACAGATTGGGTCTGTACTCGTTGGAGTTTAGAAGGCTGAGGGGTGATCTTATAGAGACATATAAGATAATGAAGGAGCTGGATAGGGTAGAGGTAGAGAAATTCTTTCCACTTAGAAGGGAAACCAGAACGAGAGGGCACAGCCTCAAAATAAGTGGGGGCCGGTTCAGAACAGAGTTGAGGGGGAACTTCTTCTCTCAGAGGGTAGTGAATCTCTGGAATTCTCTGCCCATTGAAGTGGTGGAGGCTACCTCGTTGAATATGTTTAAATCACGGGTAGATAGATTTCTGATCGATAAGGGAATTAAGGAATATGGGGAGCAGGCGGGTAAGCGGAACTGATTCGCTTCAGATCAGCCATGATCTTGTTGAATGGCGGGGCAGGCTCGAGGGGCTAGATGGCCTACTCCTGCTCCTATTTCTTATGTTCTTATGTTCTTACAGGGATGGGGCCTGGTTTGGGATTGTGGTCAGTGCAGACTTAGTGGGATGAATGGCCTCCTTCTGCACTATCTATGATTCTGAGTGAGCCTATTTTTGGAAAATAAATCTCTCAGATCCAAAATTGGAATGCCCTGCCAGCATCAGTAGTAAATGCGCCTAGTTTGGGGGCGTTTAAGAGATCCGTAGATAGGTTCATGGACGAAAAGAAATTGGTTTAGGTTGGAGGGTCACAGTTTTTTTTTTAACTGGTCGGTGCAACATCGTGGGCCGAAGGGCCTGTTCTGCGCTGTAATGTTCTATGTTCTATGTTCTAAAAAACCCTTGACCAAGCAAATCACTGTAACATGACATAGAACTGATTCCATTAAACTTTGACTCTCCCTTTTGTGTTGGGAAATGTCAAATCCAAACTAATCAAACCATTGCAGTCCAACGCTCTGGGAAAGAATAATAGAACTCCGATTACATGTACGTTTCCTAGACAGGAAAGAGACGTATAATAAACTGACCTGCTGGTAAGGCTGCCAACCCTGGCTGAACATATTCCAGGAGACATCTGCTAAAGTGACGTCCTGGAAAGCAGGTTTTAAAGGGAAGCAGGTGTCAGGAATATGGGGATGGGAGTAGGGAGCAGGTTACACTTTCTATTGGCAAGACCATGTAGTGGATAAAGGTTGTAAGAAATACAACTTTTACCTTAAAACATGCAAGAATCTGAGAATTATTCAGGACATTTAGATAACATTGAAATTGTAACAAAGTATTTTACATATTGCAAAGTGAAATGTTGCCAGGGAACCACCAACAGCAGCAATCTGATTGCACTGAACAACAGCATATGCTTTTAAAAATAGCCTGCATCAAACAGGTATTATAGTCCAACCTCTCTCATGAAGTTTTGTGAATGATATTGCAACCGTGGGCAGACCTGGCACTTGACCTTTTGCAGTAAGTTATATAAACATACACATTGAAATGTTTAGTTATCTTTATTGTGCATTTAGCAAATATTCACACATTTTAATGAGCTGCACTTCTATAAATGTCTATGTGCAAGAAAGCAGACATTGTGACAGTAGGTGGAAACATTTTTTTGGTTTAGCATGCAAATATTACAGCATATAATTAACGACAAGTTCCTTTTTCTGCATCCACTGTTATCGAAGTAGATGTTTTGTTTCTGAAAACCATTGACCATGAAATGCCTTTAGCAAACAGGTCAAGGAGAATCCCAAGGCTTTTTATGCATATATTAGGAACAAGAGGGTAGTAAGAGAAAGAGTAGACCCACCCAAGGACAATGGATGGAAGTTATGCGTGGAGCCAGAGGAAGTGGGTGAGATCCTTAATGAGTATTTTGTATCGGTATTCACCAAGGAGAAGGACATGATGGATGTTGAGTTCAGAGGTAGGTGTGTGAACACTCGAGACAATGTCAATGTATTGAAGGAGGAAGTGTTGAGTATCCTAAATTGCATTAAGGTAGACAATGGGTCCGGATGGGATCTATCCCAGGTTACTGCAGGAGGCAAGGGAAAAACTAGCTGGGGCCTTAACAGATATTTCGCATCCTCTTTGACCACAGACGAGGTTCCAGAGGACTGGGGAATAGCCAATGTTGTTCCCTCGTTTAAGAAAGGAAGCAGGGATAATCCAGGAAATTATAGGTTGGTGAGCTTGACATCAGTGATGGGGAAGCTTTTGGAGAAGATACTAAGGGCAGAATATATGCACGTTTGGAGGCAAATGGACTAATTAGTGACAGGCAGCGTGGTTTTGTACAGGAAAGTTATGTCTCACCATAGAAACCATAGAAAATTACAGCTCAGAAACAGGCCTTTTGGCCCTTCTTGTCTGTGCCGAACCATTTTATGCCTAGTCCCACTGACCTGCACTTGGACCATATCCCTCCACACCCCTCTCATCCATGAACCCGTCCAAGTTTTTCTTAAATGTTAAAAGTGACCCCGCATTTACCACTTTATCCGGCAGCTCATTCCACACTCCCACCACTCTCTGTGTGAAGAAGCCCCCCCTAATATTCCCTTTAAACTTTTCTCCTTTCACCCTTAACCCATGCCCTCTGGTTTTTTTCTCCCCTAGCCTCAGCGGAAAAAGCCTGCTTGCATTCACTCTATCTATACTCATCAAAATCTTATACACCTCTATCAAATCTCCCCTCAATCTTCTACGCTCCAGGGAATAAAGTCCCAACCTATTCAATCTCTCTCTGTAACTCAGCTTCTCAAGTCCCGGCAACATCCTTGTGAACCTTCTCTGCACTCTTTCAATCTTATTTACATCCTTCCTGTAACTAGGTGACCAAAACTGTACACAATACTCCAAATTCGGCCTCACCAATGCCTTATATAACCTTACCATAACACTCCAACTTTTATACTCGATACTCCGATTTATAAAGGCCAATGTACCAAAGGCACTCTTTACGACCCTATCCACCTGTGACATCACTTTTAGGGAATTCTGTACCTGTATTCCCAGATCCCTCTGTTCAACTGCACTCTTCGGAGTCCTACCATTTACCCTGTACGTTCTACTTTGATTTGTCCTTCCAAAGTGCAATATCTCACACTTGTCTGCGTTAAATTCCATTTGCCATTTTTCAGCCCATTTTTCTAGTTGGTCCAAATCCCTCTGCAAGCTTTGAAACCTTCCTCACTGTCCACTACACCTCCAATCTTTGTATCATCAGCAAACTTGCTGATCCAATTGACCACATTATCATCCAGATCATTGATATAGATGACAAACAACAATGGACCCAACACCGATCCCTGCGGCACACCACTAGTCACAGGCCTCCACTCAGAGAAGCAATCCTCCACAACCACTCTCTGGCTTCTTCCACTGATGTGGAGATGCCGGCGTTGGACTGGGGTAAACACAGTAAGAAGTTTAACAACACCAGGTTAAAGTCCAACAGGTTTATTTGGTAGCAAAAGCCACACATGCTTTCGGAGCTCTAAGCCCCTTCTTCAGGTGAGTGGGAATTCTGTTCACAAACAGAGCATATAAAGACACAGACTCAATTTACATGAATACATTATTCATGTAAATTGAGTCTGTGTCTTTATATGCTCTGTTTGTGAACAGAATTCCCACTCACCTGAAGAAGGGGCTTAGAGCTCCGAAAGCATGTGTGGCTTTTGCTACCAAATAAACCTGTTGGACTTTAACCTGGTGTTGTTAAACTTCTTACTGTGTTCTTCCATTGAGCCAGTGTCTTATCCAATTTACTACCTCCCCATGTATACCTAGCGACTGAACCTTCCTAACTAACCTCCCATGAGGGACCTTGTCAAAGGCCTTGCTGAAATCCAGGGAGACAACATCCACCGCCTTCCCTTCATCCACTTTCCTGGTAACCTCCTCGAAAAACTCTAATAGATTGGTCAAACATGACCTACCACGCACAAAGCCATGTTGACTCTCCCTAATAAGTCCCTGTCTATCCAAATATTTGTAGATCCTATCCCTTATCACACCTTCCAATAACTTGCCCACCACCGACGTCAAACTTACTGGCCGATAATTTCCCGGATTTCTTTTGGAACCTTTTTTAAACAACGGAACAACATGAGTCACCCTCCAATCATCCGGCACCTCCCCCGTGAATACTGACATTTTAAATATGTCTGCCAGGGCCCCTGCAAGTTCAACACTAGCTTCCCTCAAGGTCAGTGGGAATACCCTGTCCGGTCCTGGGGATTTATCCACTCTGATTTGCCTCAAGACAGCGAGCACCTCCTCCCCTTTAATCTGTAAAGGTTCTATGGCCTCCCTACCAGTTTGCCCTATTTCCGTAGACTCCATGCCCGTTTCCTCAGTAAATACGGATGCAAACCAACCATTTAGTATCTCCCCCTTCTCTTTTGGTTCCATACACAGTCTACCACTCTGGTCTTCAAGAGGACCAATTTTATCCCTCACTATCCTTTTGCTCCTAACATACCTATAGAAGCTTTTTGGATTTTCCTTCACTCTGTCTGCCAAAGCAACCTCATGTCTTCTTTTAGCCCTCCTGATTTCCCTCTTAAGTAGCTTCTTGCACTTTTTATACTCCTCGAGCATCTGATGTGTTCCTTGCTGCCTGTACATTTCATACAACTCTCTCTTCCTCTTAATCAGTGTTACAATCTCCCTCGAGAGCCAATGTTCCTTATTCCTATTTACTTTGCCTTTAATCCTGACAGGAACATACAAACTCTGCACTCTCAAAATTTCTCCTTTGAAGGCCTCCCACTTTCCATTTACATCCTTACCATCTTGATTGAGTTTTTTTGAAGAGGCAACAAAGATCATTGATGAGGGAAGGGCTCTGGATGTAGTTTATTTGGACTCTAGTAAGGTGCTTGACAAAGTCTCACATGGCAGACTGGTACAAAAACTATAATCACTTGGGATTCGGGTGGGCTGGCTGGATGAATACATAACTGGCTTGATTATAGACAAAGAGGGTATAATTTTTTTCAGAATGGAGATCTGTAGCTAATGGTGTTCCGCAGGGATCAGTGCTGGGATCAGTGTTTGTCATATTGTTATTTATATCAATGATCTGGAGGAAAATGTGGGTAGTCTGATTAGTAAGTTTGCTGATGATACAAAGGTTAGTGGAGTTGCTGATAGTGCAGGGGATTGTCAGAGGATGCAACAGGATATAGATAGATTGGAGACTTGGGCACAGAAACAGCAAACTGAGTTTAATCTGAACAAATGCAAGGTGATGCATTTTGGAGGATCAAATTTAAGTGTGCATTATACTGTAAATGGCAGAACCCTTGGGAACATTAACATACAGAGGGATCTGGTCGTGCAAGTCCACAGTTCCCTAAAAGTGGTAACACAGGTGGCCAAGGTGACTAAGAAGGCATATGGCATGCTTGCCTTCATCAATCGGGGCATTGAGTACAAGGGTTGGGAGATCATGTTGGAACTTTATAAAACCTTGGTTAGGCTGCATTTGGAGCATTGCGTGCAGTTCTGGTCACCACACTACCAGATGGACGTGGAAGCTTTAGAGAGAGTGCAAAGAAGGTTCACCAGGATGTTGCCTAGTCTTGAGGCTATGAGGAGAGGTTGCATAAACTAGGATTGTTTTCACTGGAAAGACGGAGGCTGAGGGGAGACCTGATAGAGGTCTATAAAATTATGAGAGGCATAGACAGGGTGGAAGTGTCAATTACAAGGGGGCACAGGTTCAAGGGGGAAGTTTAAGGGAGATGTGTGGAGGAAGTTTTTCATGCAGAGTGTGGTGGGTGCCTGGAACGTGCTGCCAGAGGAGGTGGTAGAAGCAGGCATATTAGCAACTTTTAAGAGGTATCTGGATAGGTACATGAATAGGGAGGGAATGGAGGGATATGGACCGAGTAAGGGCAGAAGATTTTTTCAGTTTAGTTAGGCATCATGATCTACACAGGCTTGGAGGACCAAAGGCCCTGTTCCTGTGCTGTACTTTTCTTTGTTCTTTGTTTGAAAACTTACTGGCAGTTTTTGGCTCTGTGCTTTCTAAGATTAGCTGTAAAATATAAATTGGTAATGTTACAACATGGTGCAGATTACCTTCATGCTGGCGAAATACCAACTTTCCACGCTTAGGAAAAGACTGGAGGTGAAGTTGGCCCTGTGTAGAATTTAAATTATTTAAATAAGTAATAGAATGGTAGCTTCAGATTGGGAATTCAAACTCCCTGCTGTGCGAACACATCCACACCAACGAATGGGCTGTGAGTTAAAGCTCAGTTTCCTGTAACAGTCATACATATAAATAATGAGAATTTGCAGTAAACTTTAAAAATAAATCACTGATGTAATCAGAATTGAAGCGATCTGAATGGCTGTCGCTCTCATTGCAGACTGAGCAGCTTTCTGCTTGTGCCTAATCCCTAAATGAAATTTAAATCCCACCAATCACAACACTGCCCATCAAAATCCTAGACAATCCAAGTTGCTCTGTTTTTTTTGATGAGGATGTTTGAATTTGATTGGACACTGCTGCCCTGTACGTGATGTCACCACAGGGCAGAGTCTCGTGATGAGCGTTTCTTTCCCCATGGTTGCTGATGATGAATTATGGGACTGGTTTGTTTAAAGCATTATTTAAAAATCTCCCGGAATGCTGTCTTTGGTTACCAGGTTGAGCTCTGTGAGTTTCTAGCCGGATTTCGGTTCCAACTTCTCTTTAAAAAGCTGGCAATTTTTTTGCCGCAAAAGTTTGTTGCCCTAGCTGACCACTTTTTAGTTTGCTTTGTGTTTGTGCCATCTTGGGGAACGGTGGTCTCCATCTCCTTGCAGCTATGCAATTTCAGATTTGCCACCATACTCACTGAGGCTTTTTCCAATTACGAATGTTGCAGAAATGGAGAGATCTGTTAAGTTTGTAGTCTTGGACATCTATTCCATCATTGCAGGAAAACCAGGATTGCAGTTTGGGGGAGTACACTTTCAGCTTGCCACTCAAACATAAAACTGGTTTGTATCGGCTGCCTGTTATTGAAACATCTAAAATTCTGAGGGGACAGAGTAGGTGCTGAGAGGATCTTCCCCCTGTGGGGGGAAATCCAGAAACTTGGGGGGCGGGTGGGGGGGGACAGTTTCACAATAAAGGATCTCTCATTTAATATGCAGATGAGGAGGAATTTCCTCTGAGTGTCATTATTGTTTTGAATTCTCAGTCCCCATCATGCAGTGGAAGCTGCATCATTGAATATATTCATGACTGAGTTGGACAGATTTTTGATTGACAAGGGAATCAAAGGAGCAGATAGCAAAATGGAGCTGATACAATGTCAGATTGGGCGGCACGGTAGCACAGTGGTTAGCACTGCTGCTTCACAGCTCCAGGGACCTGGGTTCGATTCCCGGCTTGGGTCACTGTCTGTGTGGAGTTTGCACATTCTCCTCGTGTCTGCGTGGGTTTCCTCCGGGTGCTCCGGTTTCCTCCCACAGTCCAAAGATGTGCGGGTTAGGTTGATTGGCCATGCTAAAAATTGCCCTTAGTGTCCTGAGATGTGTAGGTTAGAGGGATTAGTGGGTAAATATGTAGGGATATGGGGGTAGGGCCTGGGTGGGATTGTGGTCGGTGCAGACTCGATGGGCCGAATGGCCTCTTTCTGTACTGTAGGGTTTCTATGATTTCTTTCTATGAGATCAGCCATGATCTTATTAACTGGTGGGACAGGCTCGAAGGACCAAGTGGCATTCTATGCTTGTGTTCTTATGATAACTAGCCAGTTTATATTTCTGTTGAAGTCACTGAAAATGAAAAATGAGTGGTTTCTACAGGGAATGGCTGTTATGCAAGGCAGAATTCTACTCCCCATGGTGATGAGTTGAAAACTTACCGCAGGATGTGTAAACCAACATGCTTCATATTGAGTGAAAGAATGAAAGTTACTTTGGACATTTTTGATCTGTTTACACACAGCTGATAGAGCTGATAGATAAATCTCATGGGATCCAGGGTGAGGTAGCCAAATGGATACAAAACTGGCTTGACAGAAACCAGAGGGTGGTTGTAGAGGGTTGTTTTTAAACTGGAGGCCTGTGACCAGCGGTGTGTCTCAGGGATCGGTGTTGGCTCCACTGTTATTTGTCATTTATATTAATGATTTTGATGAGAATTTATGAGGCATGGTTAGTAGGTTTGCAGATGACACCAAGATTGGTGGCATAGTGGACAGTGAAGAAGGTTATCTCGGATTGCAACGGGATCTTGATCAATTGGGCCAGTGGGCTGAGGAATGGCAGATGGAGTTTAATTTAGATAAATGCGAGGTGATGCATTTTGGTAGATTGAACCAGAGCAGGACTTACTCAGTTAATGGTAGGGCATTGGGGAGAGCTATAGAACAAAGAGATCTAGGGGTACATGCTCATAACTCATTGAAAGTGGAGTCACAGTTGGACAGGGTGGTGAAGAAGGCATTCGGCATGCTTGGTTTCATTGGTCAGAACATTGAATACAGGAGTTGGGACGTCTTGTTGAAGTTGTACAAGACATTGGTAAGGCCACACTTGGAATACTGTATACAGTTCTGGTCACCCTATTATAGAAAGGATATTATTAAACTAGAAAGAGTGCAGAAAAGATTTACTAGGATGCTACCGGGACTTGATGGTTTGAGTTATCACCAGAGGCTGGATAAACCCTTACTTTTTTCTCTGGAGTGTAGAAGGCGTAGGGATGATTTTATAGAGGTCTATGAAATAATGAGGGGCATAGATCAGCTAGATAGCCAATATCTTTTCCCAAAGGTAGGGGAGTCTAAAACTAGAGGGCATAGGTTTAAGGTGAGAGGGGAGAGATACAAAAGTGTCCAGAGGGGCAATTTTTTCACACAGGGTAGTGAGTGTCTGGAACAAGCTGCCAGAGGTAGTAGTAGGGGCAAATACAATTTTGTCTTTTAAGAAGCATTTATACAGTTACATAGGTAAGATGGGTATAGAGGGATATGGGCCAAATGCGGGCAATTGGGACTAGCTTAGGGGTTTTAAAAAAAAGGGCAGCATGGACAAGTTGGGACGAAGGACCTGTTTCCATGCTGTAAGCCTCTATGATTCTATGGGCCTGATTTTACCATCAAGTTGCAACCGTTTTCGGGTGTGAAAACTTGGTAAAGTCATGCAGTTAAATTGACTTAATGGGCTGGATGTCCAAACTTACCGGCATTTCCCCCTTTACCACCGTGTTCGCCCATCCAGTTTCAGCGCAAAACAGACATGGTCTGCAAAAGTCCGATTCAGGCACTCCTGCTTCTGAGGAGGTAAGTTCAGAGCTTTTGGCGGCTCTCTGACTCAGATTGGTTGGGGGGTAAGGCGGGTCGCGGGTCAGGTGGCTCTCTGATGGGGAGGAGGGAGGCAGGTCATATGGCTCTCTGGTGGGAGGGAGGCATGTCAGATGGCTCTCGGGTGGGGGAAGGGGGGGGGTCCGTTGCCACTCTGCTTGTGATTGGTAGTGGGCGGGGTGTAGAGGGCCGCAATCGGTCTGGGTAGTGGGGGGGAGGGGGATAAGGAGGACAGTTATGTTGTGGGGGTGGGGCAATGTCTGTGGGAGCCAGGGGAGAGGCATTATCGGGCCCGGGAGCGATGTAGCAGGGGAGCGTTTTTCTATTTTTTTTACTCTACATGCACAGTTGAAGGCTCCAATCGGAGCAGCAGTGTTTCGGGCGCGATAAGCCCCGCCCACAGGTTTCTGCAGCGCGATTCAGAATCACTGCTATGTTTTCAGGCAGAGTGCGTATGTGGGCACTTGAGAACGGGTCTAAAAGTCAGATCTGAAACACTCCCAGATTCAGCACTTAGAATCAAAATGGTAAAATTGGGCCCGAGGACTCTATGAGCTGTTCTAATTTGAGTTGATATTTGATTTTTGCCAGGAATCGCTGCCAGGTAATTTAGTAACATTCTGCTTCATGGGATGATAATTAAACAGAAAGGAAAAGCCCATCTGTTTTAGAGAATTTAGCATGTTTTTTGGTATTTTATGTGGATAAGAAAAATTTCAAAATGACACAAAGTTTGGAATTTCTACTTTGGTTCATGCACTTATTTTGCAAAATAAATGATTGGTTCATAAAGCATTTCTCAAAAGGTGTGGGGGAAGCAGTTATAGGGGCATATTTCTATATCCCTAAGTTATGCCTCTTTAACTCAAGTTTTGGATAGATTTGGATAGATCTGGCCCGATGACAACATGTGATCACTTACAGCAGTGGTTCCCAAAGGGTGCGGCGCGCCACACTGGTGTGGGAAGAGAGGATGGCAAGTGTGGCGGGAGGATTCAAGGACAATCAAAGAAACATTTAAACATGGATTAGATATTTTTCCAAAGTGATTGTTTTATACTTTCTGGATGTCCCATGATATTATAAAGTAGTTGTGTTCTATGTTATGAATCGAGCACTGCTAGGAGTTGTTTTTTTTTGTTTTTGAATGTATTTCTTATCAATAAAAAATTTGGTGTGGCGCGAGCAAATTTTTATTCCGAAAGTGCGGCCCAGTGAAAAAAGTTTGGGAACCACTGCCTTACAGGAATGACTGACACCATTGAATTCAAAGGTGCCCATGGGATAGTTTCATTTTATAATGGGGTTCATAAAGGTTCAAACAGTTCAAATCACTAATCCAGATATGCAGGTAGAAAATATTTTTACAAATTGAAAACTGATGTGAGGATTAAATGTAATATTTCCAAGTTTGCAATTCACATAAAACTTGGTGGAAGTGTGAATAATAAGGGGGATGTAAAGTCACTTCCAGAGGATTTGGAGAGGCTGAGTGAGTTGGCAAAGATTTGGCAAATGGAATATCATGTGGAGAAATGTGAGGTTATCCACTTTGGTAGGAAAAACAAATGTAGAGTATTTCTTAAATGGTGAGAGGTTGGGAAGTGTTGAAATTCAAAGGGCTTGGGTGTCCTTGTTCATGAGTCCTGAAAGCCAGCTTGCAGGTACAACAAGCAACTAAGAAGACAAATGGCATGTGGGCCTTTTATTACAAGAGGTTTTTGGTATAGGAGTAAAGTAGATCAGCCATGATCTCAGTAAATGGTGGAGTGAATTCAAAGGGCTGAATGTTTTACTCCTGCTCCTATTTTGTATGTTAGGTTGATCTCGTAATACGTGATAATCTGAAAACTGATATTATTGCAAATATATAGTGCTTTGGTGAGATTGTCGTACCTGGAGTATTTTGTGTGATTTTTGTTTGAGGGGCCATAGAGAGGCAGCAACACAGGTTCACTAAATTAATTCCTGGGATGGAGGAATCATCCAGTAAGGAAAGATTAAATAGTCTGGGCCTTCATTCTCTGAAGCTTAGAGGAATGAGAGGTGATCTCATTCAAGTGTACAAAACCTTTACAGGGCTCGACAGGGTGGATGCAGGAAGAATATTTCCCTGACTAAGGGGTCTAGAATAGGAGAGACAGTTTCAGAGTAAGAGGCAGGTCATTTAGACTGAGGTGAGGAGGAATTTCTTCACTTGGAAGGTGTTGAATCTTTGAAAATCTCTGCCTCAGAGGGCTGTGGAGACTCAACCGTTGAGTCTGTTCGAGACTGAGATTGATAGATTTCTACGTATTTGAAAACATCAGGGGATATGGGAATCGTACAGGAAAATGGTGTTAAAGTAGAAGATCAGCCAAGATCTCATTGAATGGTGCAGCAGGCCTGATTTCTTGTGTCCTTATGTTGACCTCCTATAACCTGATAGTTTTAAAAAGTAATGTTACAAGATGGTTTAACATTATCTGAACCCTAACTGCTTTGCATTTTGTTTCTTGTTACATGTTCATCTCTCTGTACCTCTCATTGAATGTAATATTTTTGTGGGCGATGAGGGAGCAATGAAAGGAAATGGGAAATCTACTTAGCTTGCTTGGAGCAATTGTGGAGAGCTTGTCCTGGAATTTCCAAAGAGGCTCTGGTGGGAGATTAGGAACCTCTAAATCGGCATCCGGGACTTCTGCCAAATGTACAGGAGATTGGGAGAACTTTTTGGAATGGGTTTCAATTTTTTTCTAAGTTTTCTGTTTTTTCTCATTATAATCCTTTAACCCGAGAGGATGTGCAATATTTTCATCCTTTTGACCTACTTTTATGTTAATTGTCACAATTTCCTACAATATTCTAAAAAGATGATTTAGAGATGTTTGAAGGACAAATGCAGTCCAGCACACCAGGAGAGATTCTTTGCTGTTCAAAAAAAGGACGAGATCTTAACCACTCACCTGGGGCAGAATGTACTACTTCTCTTCCAAAAACTGGTATCTCAAAGTGCAGCATTGCTTCAGTTATGCATTGGAGTGTCAACCTTGTTATGTTTTAGCCGCTCTGTTTCCAAGCCAAGTCTAATGATTCAGCCAAGCCTGACACACTGATGGGGAAAGATGTACACTATGACCTATAACTTCCTGGCTCCCTAGTATTGAATTTGGGGGATACCCCAAAGAAGAGAATCCCTCTTGGAAGTTCCCAGGTTGGGGTTTACCCAGCAATTGTTTAGAACACTGACTTCCCCTGGACAATTGCGCTTGGCTGGGAACCATCCAACAAAGCGATTTAAATCATTAGCTCCGGATGGTTCTACCAGTTAGTTGCTCGGAAAGAGTTAGAAGGAAAAAAAGCACTTCTAACTTCAGAGTAACTATTTTAAAGACCCAGACCCAGACCCAGCTTTCCAAAGGAGATACTCCACCCCTATGATTCCCCCAGGGCCTTTAAATTCATCTGCTGATCGCTTTCTGTAAAATAGGGTGTGTTTTCCTTTGCTCCGCTCCTTTCACACTTCGCTACTGGTGCCATGGACACATTTCACTGCCTAAAGTCTGGCCTGGCCTGAGTCAGGAAGGTTGGGTAAGACAAGCTCTTTAGAATTTAAATGCAGGTAAATTGGTACGCAGTGGTAGTCTGTTATGGATTGCTACTCTGATGAAGTTATGACCCATTGTGTTTTTAGGTTCAGCTAACCCCGCCCCCATTCTTATTCTTAGCTTCCCCAACCAATCTCGAGTGGCTGATGGCATAATTTTATTACTTTTGCCTGGTGAGAATGGAAGGAACATTCCAGAGTTCAATTTTCTTTGACCATTTTATAACTTTAGTGCATTCAGTTCTTCAAGGCCTTTTGATAAATTTCCTTTTATTATGTTCTGTTATAACTCCTGCCTCACAGTGCCAGGGACCTGGGTTTGATTCCAGTCTTAGGTGACTGTGTAGAGTTTGCACATTCTCCCACGTCTATGTGCGTTTACCTTGGGTGCTCTGGTTTCCTCCCACAGTCCAAAGATGTTAGATTAGGAGAATTAGTGGGGTAAATGCATGGGGTTACGAGGAGTCGGCTCCGGTGGGATAATCTTTCAGAGTTGGTGCAGACTCAGTGAGCCAAATGGCCTCCTTCTGTACTATAAATCTGCTCTGAGCCAGGCTGCTGATCTGGGAAACTTCCTATGCACTAGAACTTGCACATGACATGTTAATGTGTCACTTGTAGGTTTGTCTGCAGAGATTTACATTTTACCATGCCTCTGCCTTCTCTAAACTTACTTCTGTTATTTAGCCCCTCAATTGCTGTATCCACATAAGGAGAAATATGAACAATGCAATATCATGGAATAATAGATTCCCTATAGTGCAGTAGGAGACCATTCGGCCCACCGACCACAATCCCACATAGGCATTTACCCTAGCTAGTCCCCCTGACACTAGCATAGCCAGTCTACCTAACCTGCACATCTTTGGACTGTGGAAGGAAATCGGAGCACCCGGAGGAAACATACGCAGACACGGGGAAAATGTGCAAACTCCACACAGTAACCCAGTGGGGCAGCAGCGCTAGCCACTGTGCCATCCCTAACCTCACCTAAAAATATTTGTTCAGTTTTCATTCATCTTAAAGGTGTAATGGGACCACATGAGTGAGTTGTAGATAAAAGTAACCTAGGTAAAGGCCTGAGTTGTAGGAGCAGTAGCTATGTTATCATCAGTTTGGGCTTTATGAATAGGCTTGGTTGTTTACGTAGTTATTTGTTCAACAATCATAATAAATGGCTGTGCACATCAGTTACTGAATTGACGTACACTTTGTTTTTTTTTAGGTTGAAATGTTTCTTCTGGGATACTCCTTAGAGTTGACTATCAGAGTTTTCAGGCTGTACAAATTTGGAACTGATGAATTTGTCACTTTCTATCCTGATGATCATAAAGAGGACTGGCCAATGGTTACACTAATAACTGAGGATGACAGGCATTATAATGTACCTGTGGAGGATGCTTGTGACCAAAATATAAGCTGAATTTCATGGAACTGTGTATCCACCTTAATCTGGAAAGGGATTGTTCTAATTTTCAGTTAACCTGGGATTGCTTTCTTTGAACCTCTTAATTGTGGAAAATTTGCAGCAGAACATGCATGAACTGGAAAACGTATTGCTAAAACCAGAAATACACATCTGTAAATAAAAGGTATTGGGACTCTACTTGTTAGCCAGGAGAATAAGAATACATTTAAAATGAGAGATTTGCTGTTCTGAACTTTGTTTTATCTTCCCACTGACATTTCTGTAAGATAATTGATTAAATCTGTACAAAAATCAGACACTGCCTTTGTAAGTCTTTCTTAGGAATGGAATAAACAAACATTAATGGCTAAACGGATCTATAGAAGTATATAATGATTTGACATTTAACATTTTCGGACTTTACCAGCTGATGGGACTCGAGGTGTTGTGTTTTTAAGCTTCAAGGGTTGCTTTGAGACTATATAGATGTGTGATACTGTGCTAAATCCCAATGTTAAAGGTCATCTTAACTGGATTATATTTTAAAACCCTTATTATAGATTTCTTTCTTTTCAGCCCTCCCCTAGCAAATCTTTGAAAAGATGGTCTGTTCACCCACTTGGCTAAAGTGTCAACCAATTCTCCCAACTGAAATTTCTAGGGGCTGATATACATGCATCAGATTTGTTCATTTTGCAATGGACCAGTTGAGATCCAGAATTGTTTACAAACTTAGGCAAGTGGAAACTAGTTATAACATCGTGTTAGCTTTCGATCTAGTTCAGCAGTGAGCATGGATTCAGAAGTGACAGGTTCTTCCTTACCACCCACCTTACCTTAATCTTTTGAGAAAGTGATAAACTCACAAGGGCAGCAGAACATTTTATGGGGTTATGTATCATGATTTTCAGTGGATATTTGATAAAGTTACTTTGGAATGCTATTAGTTAAACTTGGAAGTTGTATGAATTTAGCGTAGACCAGACAAACTGATAAGAATCTGGTTGAAAGGTGGCAAAGAGATGATCATTGAAGGAGTTCTGTACTGAGTGCCATCTTCCAGGGCTCAGTGCTGGGGTTGCTACTGTGTCTACGAGGGAAGTCAAGGACAGCATAAAAGCAAAAGAAAAAGCAGACAAAGTGGCGAGGATTAGTGGGAAGCCAGAGGATTGGGAAGCCTTTAAAAGTGAGCAGAGGACAACTAAAAAAGCAATAAGGGGGGGAGAAGATGAAATATGAGTGTAAGCTAGCTAATAATATAAAAGAAGATAGGAAGAGTTTTTTTCAATATATAAAAGGTAAGAGAGAGGCAAAAATAGCCATTGGACCACTGGAAAATGAGGCTGGAGAAGTAATAATAGGAAACAAAGCAATGGTAGAAGAATTGAATAGTTACTTTGCATCAGTCTTCATGGTGGAAGACACCAGTGGGATGCCAGAGCTCCAGGAGAGTCAGGGGGCACAGGTGAGTATAGTGGCCATCGCTAAGGAGAAGGTTCTGGGGAAACTGAAAGGTCTGAAGGTAGATAAATCACCTGGACCGGATGGACTACACCCCAGGGTTCTAAAAGAGATAGCTGAGGAAATTGTAGAGGCATTGGTGGTGATCTTTCAGGAATCACTGGAGGCAGGGAGGGTACCAGAGGACTGGAAAGTAGCTAATGTAACACCCTTGTTTAAGAAGGGAGAGAGGCAACAGACGGGAAATTATAGGCTGGTTAGCCTGACTTCGGTCATTGGCAAGATTTTAGAGCCCATTATTAAAGATGAGATCGCAGGGTACTTGGAAGTGCATGATAAAATAGGACTCAGTCAGCACGGCTTTGTCAAGGGGAGGTCATGTCTGACAAATCTGTTAGAGTTCTTCGAGGAGATAACAAGGAAGTTAGATAATGGAGAACCAGTAGACATGATTTATTTAGATTTCCAAAAGGCCTTTGACAAGTTGCCACATAGGCGACTGTTAAATAAGTTAAGTGCCCATGGTGTTGAGGGTAAGATCCTGGCATGGATAGAGGATTTGCTGACTAGCAGGAGGCAGAGAGTGGGGATAAAGGGATCTTTTTCAGGATGGCAGCTGGTGACTAGTGGTGTGCCTCAGGGGTCAGTGCTGGGACCACAACCTTTCACAATATGACTTTAGCAAGGCCTTTGACAAGGTACCGCATGGTAGGTTGTTGCAAAAGGTTAAATCTCACGGGATCCAGGGTGAGGTATTTAAATGGATACAAAATTGGCTTCTTGACAGAAGCCAGAGGGTGGTTGTAGAGGCTTGTTTTTCAAACTGGAGGCCTGTGACCAGCGATGTGTCTCAGGGATCAGTGCTGGGTCCACTGTTACTTGTCATTTATATGAATGATTTGGATGAGAATATAGGAGGCATCATAGTGGACAGTGAAGAAGGTTATCTCGGATTGCAATGGGATCTTGATCAATTGGGCCAGTGCGCTGACGAATGTCAGATGGAGTTTAATTTAGACAAATGCGAGGTGATGCATTTTGGTAGATTGAACCAGAGCAGGACTTACTCAGTTAATGGTAGGGCGTTGGGGAGAGTTATCGAACAAGGAGATCTAGGGGTGCATGTTCATAGCTCCTTGAAAGTGGGGGTCACAGGTGGACAGAGTGGTGAAGAAGGCATTCAGCAGGCTTGGTTTCATCGGTCAGAACATTGAATACAGGAGTTGGGACGTCTTGTTGAAGTTGTACAAGACATTGGTAAGGCCACACTTGGAATACTGTGTGCAGTTCTGGTCACCCTATTATAGAAAGGATATTATTAAACTAGAAAGAATGCAGAAAAGATTTACTAGGATGCTACCAGGACTTGATGGTTTGTGTTATAAGGAGAGGCTGGATAGACTGGGACTTTTTCCTCTGGAGTGTAGGAGGCTGAGGGGTGATCTTATAGAGGTTTATAAAATAATGAGGGGCACAGTTCAGCTAGTCAATATCTTTTCCCAAAGGTAGGGGAGTCTAAAACTAGAGGGCATAGGTTTAAGGGGAGAGATACAAAATTGTCCAGAGGGGCAATTTTTTCAGAGGGTGGTGTCTGAAATAAGCTGGCATAGTAGTAGAGGCGGGTACAATTTTGTCTTTTAAAAAGCATTTAGATAGTTACATGGATAAGATGGGTATAGTGGGATATGGACCAAATGTGGGCAATTGGGATTAGTTTAGGGGTTTAAAAAAAAGAGCGGCATGGACAAGTTGGGCCGAGGGTCTGTTTCCATGCTGTAAACCTCTATGACTCTAATGTACGTTAACGATTTGGAAGGAGGAACTGAAGGCACTGTTGCAGATAATACGAAGATATATCAGGGGACAGATAGTATTGAAGAAGCGGAGGGGCTGCAGGAGGACTTGGACAGGTTAGGAGAGTGGGCAAAGAAGTGGCAGATGGAATACAATGTGGAAATGTGTGAGGCTATGCACTTCGGAACCAATGTTATGAAGGCATAGACTATTTTCTAAATGGGAAAATGCTTAGGAAATCAGAAACACAAAGAGACTTGGAAGTCATTGTTCAAGGTTCTCAAGGTTAACTTGCAGGTTCAGTTGGCAGTTAGGAAGGCAAATGCAATGTTAGCATTCATGTCGAGAGGGCTGGAATACATGAGGAGGGGAGTACTTCTGAGGCTGTATAAGGCTCTGGTGAGACCCCATTTGGAATATTGTGAGCAGTTTTGGGCCCCATATCTAAGGAAGATGTGTTGGCCTTGGAAAGGGTCCAGAGGAGGTTCATAAGAATGATTCCTGGAATGAAGAGCTTGTTGTATGAAGAACGGTTGAGGACTCTGGGTCGGTACTCAGAGTTCAGAAGGATGAGGGGGGATCTTATTGAAACTTACAGGATACTGTGAAGCCTAGATAGAGTCGACGTGGAGAGGATGTTGCCGCCATTAGGAAAAACTAGAACCAGAGGGCACAACCTCAGGCTGAAGGGACGATCCTTTAAAACAGAGATGAGGAGGAATTTCTTCAGCCAGAGAGTGGTGAATCAGTGGAACTCTTTGCCGCATATGGCTGTGGAGGCCAGGTCATTAAGTGTTTGCAAGACGGAGATAGATAGGTTCTTGATTAATAAGGGGATCGGGGTTATGGGGAAAAGGCAGGAGAATGGGGATGAGAAAAATATCAGCCATGATTGAATGGCGGAGCAGACTTGATGGGCCCAGTGGCCTAATTCTGCTCCTATGTCTTATGGTCTAATTTATTTGAGGAAACCAGACAAAACGGGAAGATAAGATTGATAATTTTAATAAAGTGGAGGAAGAGGGACAATAGAAAATATTGGACAAGGAAAGGCAATAAATCAGTCAACAACCTTAAGCAGTATAGGTTAGCGTGGGGCACCATGGGGTGTAATTTTGCTATGCTGCTGAGAACAGAAACAAGTTTTGTTTTTCGGTCAGAAACACACCTCTGGGGAGGGGTTAAAGTTGGAGTTCTTATTGACATAGGGTTCTTATTGACTTAGGGTTTCCTGCCTAATTTAGGTTGTCGGCTGGGCTCTTGAAGCTGGAGGGCCAGAGGTCTCCCAGTGGAAAGGATGTAGTGCAATTTTCCAGATGTTTATCAACTGGAACAACGTGACTACAGGTGCAGCTACTTCTGGAGAAAAATTCTTTAGCATTTCAGCAAGATTTTTCAGCGCTCTTGATCTTTGCTGTATCCAGTGTACTCAGCCACTTGATGTATGTGGAGTGAATCAAATTGGCTGAAGACTGGCTTCATACGAGGTAAGAAGTCTCTGAAACTTGATGTCTGTCTCGATATGCGCGATCTTCTTGGAGATCCTCTCAGCTTGGAGCCGGCAGTTTGCGGTGTCGATTCATACGAGGTACCTCAGGAGGAGGCCAATAGGAATGACTATGTTGGCTCTTCAGCTCTACTCAGTAACTTTCAGGCTTGGGCTGAATAGTGATAAGTAACAATATTTGAGTTCTAACCTGTGGTCTGCCAATGTTATTAAAAACATAATGACTTTCATTTTTATAATAGACTTTTTGCAAAGTAATGTCTTATCGCTGACATCTTATGTCAGTAATTATTGTGGTGACCTGCATTATCTCAAACCATTCACTTTCAGCTAAAGAATTGGATTACTAATTCTGACAGATTATGGCCTGTTCTGCATTCATAAAAAAACCCGTAATCCTCAAATGTAAAGCAGGCAAAATTCCTGCACCCAATATCACTAATAGGGATAAAGAAACATTTGTTTCTCTTCAGAGGAAAAACCTATTTGATCTTTAGGAACATTTAAGCGGTTATTGGATAGGCACATGGAGCACACCAGGATGATAGGGAGTGGGATAGCTTGATCTTGGTTTCAGATAAAGCTCGGCACAACATCGTGGGCCGAAGGGCCTGTTCTGTGCTGTACTGTTCTATGTTCTATCTCGGTGTCTCATGCTTACTCCTGTTTGTTGACCTCTTGCTGAAGAATTTAATAGTTACTTTTCTTCAGTATTTACTCCACACTCTAGTATCCAAGAATAGAGACATTTTTCTAATGTAGACTCAATAGGACCTCGTGCATCAGTATGTCTCAGTAGGAGGTACCGAAATCCATTCCCCCATGTAAATGGTGTTTTAAATCATGGGTCACAAATCATCAGCATTTTGATTAGTGCTGGGTGCTTAAACTTCGTATTTATCAGTGAACTGAATTCAAATGCTCATGACCATGTTTAATGGTCAAGTGTTATGTGAAAGGCATATTCAAATTTATGTTTGCTATAATCAAAAATGTACAATGATAAGTTAGCAATTTTTCTAAAATCATGTTATTCTATTTAAAGTAAATTTTTAAACTGCTATTTTATAGGTGCACAAGTAACTGTGTAAACACATAATTATGACATTTGTTTAGCCTCAATGCCCTAAAAGTTGCTTTGGAGTAATGAAAGGAGAGATAACGGTATCTCACCTCACCTTCAAGGGCAATTAGGGATAGGCAATAAATACTGGCTTAGCCAATGACATTGACATCCCTTCTGTCCTAATTACATCCTGGAGCTTACCACTGGAAGTATTTGTGGCTTATATATATAGTTATTTCATAATACAAAACTTGAGTATTGCTGAAAAATGATACCCTGTCAAATCTCTGTTGTAGATTGATCAGGACATTTGAAAGAATACCAATGTTGGAGAAAACAACATTGTGCCTGTTCAGCTCAACAGTTAACTGTCAGTCACTATTAACTGTAGCATTTTCCATAGCAATGTCTCTACCAATCAGGGTCCACTTGCCAATGAATCAACACTCCCTGATGGGTTAACTGAAATTTGGATCTTGAATGCTATTTTATATCTGCAAAGGTTTTATATACAGCACTATGAAAACATAATCAAGCGAGAAAAATCATTTTAATTTTGTAGCCAACTGAAAAAAATGGCACAAGCTCAAAGATCCAAAATGATAGATTCAAATCTATTAATACCATGAAAAAATATACATACATTATTTAGAAAGAACATTCTCTATTTGGTATTTTAAAATTATGCTTGCATATTAAACATAGTTGAACGCTTTAAATATAATTGATGGAAACTTGTACTTTAAAAAAAAGTTGCTGCTTGGTGCAATTTGAAAGCATGTTGCATGACGAGTTTAGTTATAATAGAGGACAGTTTCCACCGACTACAAACAACACTCATAACTTCATTACATGTAGTATCTAACAACTTAGCAACAATAATGTCAAGAATCATGTTAAAAGAATTAGTGATAAGATGGTTCAATGCAGGAAAAAGGCCAGGAGCTTCCTTTGTTTTCTGAAAACGATGTAGGAGAATAGTGAACATTGTGAACTCAAGTATTTGGAATTCACCATAAAGCTTGACTGTTTGTTACACTAATTAAAAAATGTTTTCACTCACAACAAAACACCTTTGCACTCATGTCCTTTGATACCCTGCAGCATGGGCAAGTTGCTTACCAAACATTTTGATTAAGGATCTGTCGATATTGCAGTGCCTCTACTAAAATGACATCAACTTCCCACCTGCTGCAAAATGTTTATTACAGGCAGTAATACATTCATTTACAAAATAGGTGATGGTGCAATTTTTAAAAAATGTTTCTTTTAACCTTTTTTCTCTAAATTCTCCTGCTCAAGGAGTTGGTGCTGAAATTTGGAATACTTCCCAGTACAGTTTAACTAGAGAGTGAAGCATTCTTTCCCCTAACCTAACAGTATTCTTCTGTCCCAAATTGTATCAGAGCAACATATTTCCATTTTCAACAGGCATCATGTGGCCTCCCAATGAGACTGACATTTTGATAACAAAGATAATTCTTCAATGTGGTTCTGTGTTCACCAAGAACTAGGGTGGACTACCTAATAAGTTTGAAACATTATATAACATTAACAAATATATTGAAAATCAGTAAAGAAAATGCAGCTAATGAAGGATTGGATTAAATTGCAGTCTGTAAAATGAATGCCAGACAATTGGACTGGGAAGGAGAAAAATAGGCTGGAAGTTATCTGTAGCAGATTAGGAGTTTTTCAAATGGGTTAAGCATATCCTCAGCCCAGTCTCTCAGTCAATACAAAGTTAGGCTGCTTTGAGCCCTTGATGTAATGAAAGGAGAGATAACGGTATCTTACCTCCACCTTCAAGGGCAATTAGGGATAGGCAATAAATACTGGCCAATGACATTGACATCCCTTAGGGGAAAAAAAATGTTGCTTCATGCAGAAAAAGGGTATTGGTAAAATTGGACTGTCTGTGCTCTTCCACAGAAACCGACCAACCAAGCACACCAACTGTAAGAAACAGCTATTCTTTAGCATGTAAACACTTTAACAAGCTGCGATGTAAAGAAAACAATCTGAATCTATCGTACCCACTTTGCTTTACAATATACAATGCTCTGAATCAGTACACATGTATCAAAATGGTGAGACACATTTGTTATAGGTGGCAAATAAACTTTTTAAACACATTATTTAAGATGTCAAATTTCACACCATCTTAAAATCTAATTTGTTTCAAGTAATGTTCTCTCGTGCCATTTGATATGAGTTTATGAAATTCAAGTCATATCTGTGTTTTTCAGTATTAATTTTCCTGTTTACTGCTTTACTTACAGGTCACCACCACATGCATAACATTCTCAATATACTGATATCAAACTCTTCTATTATGTAAAAAAATATTTTGATACGTTCAACCTTTTAATTTTTTTACAAAATTGTGTCCTTTGTGGTTATGGTGCCTTCAAAACTCCACCTCTTGTGCAGCAACATTATGGCAATAAATCACACGGGTCACTGGAAACCTAACTGCAAATATACATTAAAAGAACTCACAACATAATACTATTCAAGCAGTTAAATAAAGTATAAATCCCAAATATACACCCTTAGTCTATCAAAAGATATTGATGGAGAACAGGGCAGAAGATAGGTGACGGTGCTTTGGTTTTAGATGTGTTGCTAATAACATGAGAAAAAGGATGTCAGCCAACTTAACCGTGGAAGACTTTCTGGATGTTTTCTTTTGAAGTTGCTTTCATCCATGTATTAGCCGGAATGAAACTGCATGCAAGAAGCCTGAAGTCTGAGTCTGTCCAATGATATGAGCAATTCAGCAACATAATCAGAAGTTGTCTTTGGTGGCGGTAGACACTTTCCAGAAAAATAAAGGATGGAAGCAGAAGTAAAGGGTGGTTTAACATTATATTGTACCATAGTGATCCCTGCAGAGTATAAATGCTGCTCACTCATCTTCATCCAACTCAACTACCTCAGACATTTCCTCAGGGATAGCTGCAGAATTCATTGCTGAGTCCTCTCCCTCAGCTGCTGTTTCATCCAGAGATCTTTTCTTTTTCTGTATTAAAAAGAATTTTAGCATCACAGATTACAATTCAGCAATTTGATACCAATCACTGAATTCCATTTGTACTTGTTTATCTTCTGCATTTGGTGCCCTGATTAAGATTGCATTGTCCTTCATTCGTACTTACATTTCATCATTTATTTTTGACTTCTCTGCTTAATCCCATGCTATTCTACAACAAAGCTGAAGGCTGACAATTTACTGCACTGCCGTACTGAAGATCAGAAAATCACCTTGTAAGTGGGAAACCTAATAGGTTAGTAAGACATTTTAAATCATTAAGGGCACTGACAAAACTACCACCATTAAGTTAAATGACTTTTAAAACAAGCTTGTAAGCTAACAAGAGAATAGTTTATACACATGTGAATGCACCAAGAAATTTAAACAAGTGATTATGATTTTAAAACACACATGCTGATATTTTGAATGTATTAATGTATTGTTTACGATACATTGTTCATTTTAGCCCACAGCAATTTGCTGCAAAGCATCATGGTAAAAAGGTATTAGGATAAGTCATATTCCAAGAGAATATTTAGACCTTGGGGGTATGCAAGATTGATCAGTAAAGTTTTGGATGGAGAGAACATCCAAGACACTTAATCACATTTTATGAATAGAGTTTATTCACTACCCAGAGAAGATGGATGCATGCCCCGATGTGGAGTCATGTGTTAATATGATTTGGCAGTGACCTTTAAGGGAACCCATGAGAACGTTCATTTGAACATTGGGCTGGTGTCTGAGGTCACTAGGCAATGTGGGAAGTGGGGTCAACCAAGATTTTTTGATTTGATTTATTATTGTCACATGTATTAGCATACAGTGAAAAGTATTGTTTCTTGTGCGCTATACAAAGCTTCCATTCATAGAGAAAGAAACAAGAGTGCAGAATGTGGTGTTACAGTTATATTATGCCAGAGAGTAGGATACAATTGACTAAGATACTTGACAGGTATTATTGTTTATTTGTGCATATTGAAGATGATTGATTTTAAGCTAATGAAAGGCGGGAGTTATTGATAAGAAAACCTATAATTGATCTGATTTGAGTAGCATACGTCAGATTTCATCGGAGAGCTCTGGCAGCTCTATCTCAGAGCTGCCCTGACTCTGATGGTCCCCTAGCAGCTGCTGGTTAAATAAAGTTATGCCTTTAATACAGAGGCACTGGCTTCGTGAGTCTTATATTGTCTAACGTTTAGGCAGTACTGGTCACCTTGGGTACACCACCAACACACCTTGAGAAGAATTGAAGTGCACCCTACATCTTATTCCATAGGAGGTTGCAATCCCAATACCCTGTGCCTGTGTTTACTGGAGATTGCACAGCTTTTCTGTTAGCAAAATCATTCAACTTTTTATGAGCCAACTAACCAATTGCCTAAGACAGAAGTATTTATTCATTAACTTAATTTACAGATAATATTACACACATACCATATAGTAATTGTCCATTTTTTTAATGTGTGTCTGACCACTTTTCTGAACTACATTGCAAATAGTAATTTTACACAAATTAGTTGTTACAATTTGGTTGTGGAACTGATACTCTGGCGGGAATCCTCCAACCTCTCCCGCAGCTGGGATTCTCTGGTCCTGCTGCAGTGAATGGAGTTTTGGCTAAGCGCCAAATCATCCATTCTCGCTGGCAGTGGTGGCAGGGCATGCAGTATCAGAGAATTCTGGCTTAAAATTCTAAACTTCCTGTACAATGTGCCTTCATCATAATTTCAAGGGAAGAGACCTCGTTCCACAAGTGGTCATAATTTTAATTTTCATGATATGGTTTTTAGACCCTCAGCTTCAATGAGGATTATCTGAAAAAGTAACAAATGATGGCACTGTATTTTTCCAGTCTCAGGTATCCCCTGATTAGGACTAAAGCCTGGTCTTTAACCACTAGAACCTTGCCATTAAGAAAAAAGCTTGGATGAAGAGATAACCTCTGCAATACAGAGAGATTACAGGTGATAATATAGTAGGCAGAAAATACATCCAATGATCTTCCCCACACAAAAAATCCACATACAAAATGATATTCTACAAAACTCCGGCTAGATTATTTTTCTTTTGATGTCCCTTGTGTGGATTTTCCTATTCGGTCAGGCAATAATCCACGTGTGTGCGATGTGAATAATGCACTGCAGCTTTTTTCAGGTCCATCAGTTCTTTGCAGACATTTCGTGTGTCAATCAGACTTTGTGAAATGATTGGCTGACAGAATGTCCTCCATAATTCTATTAATGTTTAGAAGGCTCTCACCAAACTAGGTTCAACTAATTTTTTTTTCTCTAGTATTGGTTGAGCACACCCTCAGCAATGCACTGTAATATCTGTCAATCTCTTGATAGATTTTAAGAGCTACATCAACAGTATTTAACACTTGGCTCAAATATGGATGGATTGAGTATTTCATTAATCCATTGTGATTTTACGGGTTGTGACTTTCACAGAATTTTCACATTTTTAAATAGCAGTACCTGGTTCAATTCTGGCTCTCCCATCCTTTCCCCCGCTTACTGTGGCCTTGGGTAAAATGTGCACTTCATGAGCAGCCACAGGGTGAAAAAAGCAATTCTCAAGGAAAGCAGGGCAACTATTGCATTCACATGAGAATCAGCAAATAAAAACAAAATTAATTCAGAATCTCCTCACCAATAGGAAGTAACTGTTTGAATGCTCTGCTCCTCCAGAAGCTGAGCACGAAGCGGGGTAAAGGATGCGGGAGCCAGAAGCGTGGATCTAGGTACTGCTATTTAAAAATGTGAAAATATTGTGAAGGTCACAACCTGTAAAATGATAGGGCCCTGAGGAGAGTTGTTGAAGAAAGATACCTGGCGTACAAGTACATAGTTGAAAGTAGCATCACGGGTAGACAGGGTGGTGAAGAAGGCATTTGGCACACTTGCCTTCATTGGTCAGAGCACTGATTACAGGAGTTGGGACATGATGTTATAACTGTATAAGACATTGGTAAGGTCATATTTGGAGTAGTACATACAATCCTGTTATAGGAAGGATGTTATTAAACTGGAAAGGGTGCAAAAAAGATTTACAAAGATGTTACCGGGACTGGAAGGTTTGAAATATAAGGAGAGGCTGGAGAAGCTGGACAGCAAGGGATCAGGAAGGCAAATGGGATGTTGGAATTTATTGCAAAAGGAATGGAACATAATGTAAGGAAGTTTTACTGCAACCGTACAGGGCCTTAGTGAGACTACGTCAGGCACACAGTTTTGGTCTCCTTATTTGAAAAAGGATATAATTGTATTAGAAGCAGTTCAAAGAAGGTTCACTTGACTCGTTCCTGGAATGAAGGGATTATCCTATGAAGAAAGGTTGACAGGTTTGGTCTTTACCCATTGGAGTGTAGGAGAATGAATGATGATCTTGTTGAAACATATACAATCACTGGGGGACTTGATAAGAGTTGGTACTGGGAAAATGTTTCCTCTTGTTGGAGAGACTAGAACAGGGGACACAATTTTAAAATAAGAGGTCTCACTTTTAAGACAGAGAGGAGGAGAAAGTTCTCTTAGAGGATTGATGATCTGTGGAATTCTCTTACCCAAAAAACAAGACTGACTTAGATAGATTTCTGATAGACATGAGAGTCAAGGGTTATAGGAGCAAACATAAAAGTGAAGTTGAGACCATAATCAGATCAGTCACGATAATATTGAATGGAGGAATAGGTTCAAAGAGCTGAATAGTCTACTAGTTTCCTAATATCATTCGTAAAAGGGCCAGTTCTTGTCCTTAGACTATGCTCTCTAGTCTAAGACTCCCCAGTCAATGGAAATATTTTGTCTCTAACTACCCTTCCCCTTAAATCTTGAAAACTTTTGTTAAATCACACCGTAACCTTCTAAATTCTATGTCGCCTTATACTTTAACTCTCAAGAGTCATAGTTCTCATTTTGTTAGTCCTAGATTTAATTTGATTTTTGTATTTGAATTGTCATGGAATCTGCTATTCTAGCCTCCTAGTTGTTTGCCAGATTCACTCAGATTCTGGATGCCCTGTAAAGGGCGTTACACTGAAATTGCTTTCTAATCACCACAAATTTCTACACTAAATCCCACACACAGTCTCTGGACGAGTGCAACTATAATGATTGGCTAACATTGTTCATTTGCCATTGAAAGCCAAATCTAGCTCCTTGTGTTTTAATTGGCTGTCTTACACATTTGCTGGTGAATGCAATATGATTAACTTAGAGTCATAGAGGTTTATAGCATGGAAACAGGCCCTTCGGCCCAACTTGTCCGTGCCGCCCTTTTTTTTTAAAGCCCTAAGCTAATCCCAATTGCCTGCATTTGGCCCACGTCCCTCTATACCCATCATACCCATGTAACTGTATAAATGCTTTTTAAAAGACAAAATTGTACCCGCCTCTACTACTACCTCTGGCAGCTTGTTCCAGACACTCACCACCCTGCGTGTGAAGAAATTGCCCCTCTGGACACTTTTGTATGTCTCCCATCTCATCTTAAACCAATGCCATCTAGTTTTAGACTCCCCTACCTTTGGGAAAAGATATTGACTATCTAGCTGATCTGTGCCCCTCATTATTTCATAGATCTCTATAAGATCACCTCAGCCTCTTACGCTCGAGAAAAACGTCCCAGTCTATCCAGCCTCTCCTTATAACTTCAAACCATCAAGTCCTGGTAGCATCCTAGTAAACCTTTTCTGCACTCTTTCTAGTTTAATAATATCCTTTCTATGATAGGGTGACCAGAACTGTACACAATATTCCAAGTGTGGCCTTACCAATGTCTTGTACAACTTCAACAAGACGTCCCAACTCCTGTATTCAGTGTTCTGACCAATGAAACCAAGCATGCCGAATGCCTTCTTCACCACCCTGTCCACCTGTGACTCCACTTTCAATGAGCTATGAACCTGTACCCTTAGATCTTTTTGTTTTGTAACTCTCCCCAATGCCCTACCATTAACTGAGTAAGTCCTGCCCTGGTTCGATCAACCAAAATGCATCACCTTGCATTTATCTAGATTAAACTTCATCTGCCATTCGTCAGCCCACTGGCCCAATTGATCAAGATCCCATTGCAATCTGAGATAACCTTCTTCACTGTCCACTATGCCACCAATCTTGGTGTCATCTGCAAACTTACTAACCATGCCTCCTATATTCTCATCCAAATCATTAATATAAATGATAAATAACAGTGGACCCAGCACTGATCCCTGAGGCGACAAATAACAGGGGACCCAGTACTGATCCCTGATTTCTTGTCAATGTAGTTGTGTCATGGAGTCACTGGCTGATTATTCTGCTTTTCTTTCAGTCAGTTTTCTCCACAAGCTTTTTCTCAGCATTCAAGGTTTTTAGCTTTCCTTCCCTTGAACTTTGAGTCTCTGGAGAGGCTAGAACTAGGGGTCACGGTCTCAGAAAAATGGGTCAGCCATTTAGGAATGCGAAGACTCAGAGCATCATGAATCCTTGGAATTTTCTATCAGTTCTTGACTATATTCAAGGCTGAGATTGGTAGATTTATGGATATGAAGAGAAGCAAGAGTTATCAGGAAAGTGTGAAAAGTGTAGCTGTAGTCGAAGATCAGCTACAATCTTAATTAATGGTCAGAATATTGAATACAGGAGTTGGGACGTCTTGTTGAAGTTGTACAAGACATTGGTAAGGCCACACTTGGAATACTGTGTGCAATTCTGGTCACCCTACTATAGAAAGGATATTATTAAACTAGAAAGTGCAGAAAAGATTTACTAGGATGCTACTGGGACCTGATGGATTGAGTTATAAGCAGAGGCTGGATAGACTGGGACTTTTTTCTCTGGAGCGTAGGAGGCTGAGGGGTGACCTTATAGAGGTCTATAAAATAATGAGGGGCATAGACAAGGTAGATAGTCAATATCTTTTCCCAAAGGTAGGGGAGTCTAAAACTAGAGGGCATAGGTTTAAGGTGAGAGGGGAGAGATACAAAAGTGTCCAGAAGGGCAATTCTTTCACACAGTGGGTGGTGAGTGTCTGGAACAAGCTGGCAGAGGTAGTAGTAGAGGCGGGTACAATTTTGTCTTTTAAAAAGCATTTATACAGTTACATAGGTAAGATGTGTACAGAGGGATATGGGCCAAATGCAGGCAATTGGGATTAGCTTAGGGGTTTTTAAAAAAAAGGGCGGCATGGACAAGTTGGGCCGAAGGGCCTGTTTCCATGCTGTAAACCTCTATGACTCTAATGGTGGAGTAGATTTGAAGGGCCTTATGGCGTACTCCTGCTCCTCTTTATGTTCTCCTTTATTCTTTCTCTTTGGGTTGTTTTAACTTTTATCGCTGGACTAAGAGCAAATGATACAAATCATAAACTTGTTTGCACCTATCCCAATTCCTTTTGCCATTGAAGTCCTTTGCTATCACATGTCTTTTTAAAAATGAATTAAAATAACCTCTATAATTCCCCTTCAGAAGCTGTACTGGTCACAGTACACAGCTATGCCGATAACACTCTGTTACACATGCACGCACAGTAACAAAATAAACAACCATCGAAAGAACAGTAGGAAAATGCTTACCTCTTTACGATAAACATAACAAGATGCTATTGCTACCATGGCTGACTCTCCCAGAAAACCAGCAAGAAGTGAACCAACACCTAATGATGCTCCATGGATCCTGAGAAATACAGAAACACTTTTACAAGCAGATGTAACAGCATTATTGCAAAAGTAAATTCATAAGCTGCAAAGCTGTCCAAAACATTCCAAAATCCAAATATTATTTAGTTTATTAACTAGAGATCAGTGTTATTTAATAAATTTGTTGATCATCGACCTTATTTTCTGCTGAATGTTTCAAAGGAATTTCAGAGGCATTCCAAAGTGAAGCAGACCTGGTATATTTTTGGTGTGAGGGAGATTATTTGGCTAGAGATCAATTCACTGTGAATAGAGTTCATTTTATGGAACTAAAATGATTCCAGAAAATGACTGGTGGCTAGCATTATTATGAGTGATTACAGTAAACTTCAATCCTTTCACCATTTCTCTAATATAACCATAAATATCTTAACAAAACATTAAGATGGCATTTTTGCCAGCTGTCACCTGTTTGTTTCATGTTGTTTAGAGTCTGAAAAGTTAACTGGGTAAAGATTTCCCCAAGTCACTGTTAGTAATCAAGTACCTCAGCTGCTGTGAGAAAGAGCTTAAAATTACAGCAGTGTATCTGGGATCTTCCTGAGCTATACCTGTGGTGAGTCAGCAATCGGACAATCTGGTTTTGATAGGTCTTTTCCCTTGCTATATAAGAAAACAACTAATTAAATGTTACATAGAACATAGAACAGTACAGCACAGAACAGGCCCTTCGGCCCACGATGTTGTGCTGAGCTTTGTCTGAAACCAAGATCAAGCTATCCCACTCCCTGTCATCCTGGTGTGCTCCATGTGCCTATCCAATAACCGCTTAAATGTTCCTAAAGTGTCTGACTCCACTATCACTGCAGGCAGTCCATTCCACACCCCAACCACTCTCTGCGTAAAGAACCTACTTCTGACATCCTTCCTGTATCTCCCACCACGAACCCTATAGTTATGCCCCCTTGTAATAGCTCCATCCACCTGAGGAAATAGTCTTTGAACGTTCACTCTATCTATCCCCTTCATCATTTTATAAACCTCTATTAAGTCTCCCCTCAGCCTCCTCCGCTCCAGAGAGAACAGCCCTAGCTCCCTCAACCTTTCCTCATAAGACCTACCCTCCAAACCAGGCAGCATCCTGGTAAATCTCCTCTGCACTCTTTCCAGCACTTCCACATCCTTCCTACAGTGAGGTGACCAGAACTGCACACAATATTCCAAATGTGGTCTCACCAAGGTCCTGTACAGTTGCAGCATAACCCCACGGCTCTTAAACTCCAACCCCCTGTTAATAAAAGCTAACACACTATAGGCCTTCTTCACAGCTCTATCCACTTGAGTGGCAACCTTTAGAGATCTGTGGATATGGACCCCAAGATCTCTCTGTTCCTCCACAGTCTTCAGAACCCTACCTTTGACCCTGTAATCCACATTTAAATTAGTCCTACCAAAATGAATCACCTCACATTTATCAGGGTTTATTTTTCATAAAATTATATCAAATTTAGATTAGACCTTGGAAACACTCCAGCATTTTGTTTGACCACTGACAATGCTGGTAGTAAGAAAATATTATTTATAATGCAGAATTTGATCTTGTGCCTCCTGACTTTATCATCGCCAGTAACTAGGCGTAATAGTGAATATAGCGCCTATCACCTAATTATAGTTTTGTAACAGTGAACAGTCATACAGCTTGCCTGCCGATTAATCCATAAAAATATGCATTTTGACTTTGGTCAGCAGCTCTGGCCTGATGAGAAAGACTCCGACAGTTTAATTGGAAGACAATTGCAGAGACAACTTGACAGCTCAGTTGTGGGCCTGAATTCAACTGAAAATCTGACGTTTACCATTCCAGTGCCTCATAACTGAACTGTTGGTTTGATGAATTTTGTCAACGAAACCTGTTCAGTTAGAGCGGGGTATTAACATTTGTTCCCATAGGTGGGAAAGTTCACAACCTGCTGCAAAGAAGTTAAAATGTGAGAAGCAGTCTATACGACGGAAACAGTACAAATTTTAAAATAACTGAAATTCGGGCAGATTTAAGTGGAAGGTACTCAAAAATTCACATTTAGTGATTCAGTACATGAATCTCCATTATAAAATAAACTCAGCTATAGAAAACGGGCAGAAGGGAGAGTGTTATAAGGGGCTTGCAGTTAAAACACCCTCACATTTATCTAGTGCTTTTTCACAACCTGAGGTCATCCTAAAGCTGTTTACAGCCAATCAAGTACTTTTGGAAGTCACTGCTACATGAAAGGAATGTGGCAGCCCGGTCCCGCACACAGTCCCGGATCTTTTACATCCACCTGAGGGTCAGATGCTCCGTTTAACATTTCATGCAATGGCACATCTGGAAACACAGCACTCCTTCAGCAGTGCACTTAAAGGTGAGCCTGGATTGCAGGGATTGGAGAGCTTCTCGAGTGGGAGTCGAAGACATAACCCATTAACTCAAAGGCAAGAGTGTTACCAACTGAGCCATGGCTGACAACAAGGGATGACACTAATACATTCACACTTGATGTTAAGCAGAAAATATCCCATTCTGCACAAAGTCAACACCAGTCAAGAATCACATTCTAAACACATCTGATACTAACCCCATATAAGGGAGAACAATCAGACTTGCAATGAGAAGCACTATCCTCAGCACGGAACTGGGTGCCAAAACAAAAGTCTTCTTCAAAGTCATCAACCAGCCAGTCAAGTGAGCTCGAATTGTAACTGGAAGAAAAAGTGAGTGATTAATGACTGATACAGCTACTCCTCATTTATTTTAAAGTTCTGCACAGATCTGTACAGCCAAAAATTAACTATTTCTGCATCATAGTTAGAGAATTGGATCATGCAGGCAAGTGCATTCAAAATAGACATTTTTGAGTGTGTGACAAAATCAAAATATGGAGATCTTTATTGGTTGTTTCAGATAGGCTGGTTCCCACCACAATTGAAGCCTAAAGTGGGCAAATAAGACCCTTTAAGATTCTCTTCTCCCACATGCTGGTACTAATCCAGCAGTGGACAGGGGGCTTGCCTTGCATGGAACATGATAAGCCAACCCATGTGAGCGGTGGCAGGGGCCCCTCCTTCAAAGGAAGTTTTGTGGCTGATTGAGGGACCTGGAATTATGAGTCCCTTTCCTGCCTGTCTGCTGACTGCCATCCCCAACTCCCTGAGTATCAAACCAGCAGCAGACACTGCCTGCCCAGTGGTGTTGCCATGCAATAGAGCTGCCAGCCTCTGATTGGGTCCTTGATAAGTTTAACAACACCAGGTTAAAGTCCAACAGGTTTATTTGGTAGCAAAAGCCACACAAGCTTTGCTACCAAATAAACCTGTTGGACTTTAACCTGGTGTTGTTAAACTTCTTACTGTGTTTACCCCAGTCCAACGCCGGCATCTCCACATCGTGGGTCCTTGATCCCAGGAAAGCCCGAGGATGGCCTGTTAAGTGTTAAGGATCTTGTTTAATTTGGTGAGGCTTGCCGAAAAGAAGTGACACATCACCTCAATTAAATTCAGCCCTCTGAATTATAAAACTAAAGATCTGAAAATTCCCAGACCTAATGTTTTACACTCGGTGGACCGAAATCTTGCTGAGCTCTGCTCATGACCCTACTAGAATATCCAAGGTCAGTGGAGTGCCATAAACCAGAGCAATGTCAGCCAGATAACAAACCCTTCACAAACACAGTTTTGCACCCGAATGGGATTGAGAATAAAGGTTGAAAAAGGAGTGAAGATGGTTGATGCTCTCTATTAGGAATATAACTTCATAAAATTGCTCAAGAGTGTGACCATTAAGGTAATCTCATTCGGGTTAATGCCTGATTTTCCACTAACCATGATCCTCTTTAATAAGTTAAATTTGTAAGCTGCTGATTTTGAGTACTGTCCTGCACCACAGTTTTCACACAATTTGTAACAAGTAAAACCCTACAAATCAACAGAGGCTACCTCTGCATAGAGGAGAAACACATCATAAAGTCAGGTGGATAGAAAAATCACGTGTCATTCACCCCACCCATTTACCTCAGTTTGTCATGCCCAGGAAATCCATTACACCCAAAGATTAAAAAATGTATCAAATGTTTACTATCTAGTAAATGCGTCACCCCACCCAGGGTAGTACTGAATCATACAAAGCAGAACTAGATTGTAACTTTGTGCCAAGTTAGCCGAAGTGTTTGTTATCAAACAACCCTTAAAACAGGAGCAAAACAACACCTACACATGGAAGTCAAGCAAGGCCAGGACTGAGCCCAGGTTTAATGCCTGCTATAATGAAATAATTGTCAATGTTCTCCTTCTAATCTCAAAAATAAACAGCCACCTCCATGACGTAACAGAGCATTGAGATCCATTCCTGGACAGGAGAAAGGAACGGAAAGCAGGCTGTATGAAATCTCTTTCCAATCATATTTTACAATGGAAAAAAAATCATTGCTGTCCGCTTTTGACAAACGTTTGCATTAATTTTTTTTCTCTTTTCATAATCAACTCAGTTCCTGCCCTAGAAATGTTAACAGCAATGAGGGAATTTTCCCATCCCGCCCGCCATGGGAATTGGAGCGGGCGGGGGGCAGATCATGCAAAGCTCCGTTGATCTCGGGCAGGGTTTTCCAGTTTTGGTGCAAGTACAGACAGAAAATCATGCTCAATGATTACGGCTGACCTGCTTCCTGTCAGCTCTGAGGACTAGGGGAAGGCGGACCAGTCAGCTGCAAATATCTCAAGAATTTGGGCAATCCTAGTGAACAGGAGCTCATTCAACAAGCAGAAGAACTAGTGAACGAGGGGGAAAATGCAATTGCAATCTGTCTGATCTGTACCATTCTGGGTCAACTTAATTAAACTATTTACCAGTTTGTCCATTTTGGTGGGAAGAATAGAAGAACAGAATATTATTGATGTGGGAGACGGAGGGATGAGGAAGCGGAGGGATGGGTTGGTAAGTTTGCCGACGACACGAAGGTTAGTGGGGTTGTGGATAGTTTGGAGGGATGTCAGAAGTTACAGGGGGACATAGATAGGGTGCAAGACTGGGCAGAGAAGTGGCAGATGGACTTCAACCCAGATAAATGCGTCGTGGTCCATTTTGGTAGGACAAATGGGATGAAGGAGTACAATATAAAGGGAAAGACTCTTAGTACTGTAGAGGATCAGAAGGACCTTGGGGTCCAGGTCCATAGGACTCTAAAATCGGCCCCGCAGGTGGAGGAGGTGGTTAAGAAGGCGTATGGTGTGCTGGCCTTTATCAATCGAGGGATTGAGTTTAGGAGTCCGGGGATAATGATGCAGCTATATAAGACCCTCGTCAGACCCCACTTGGAGTACTGTGCTCAGTTCTGGTCGCCTCACTATAGGAAGGATGTGAAAAAAATTGAAAGTGTGCAGAGGAGATTTACAAGGATGTTGCCTGGATTGAGTGGCATGCCTTATGAGGATAGGCTGAGGGAGCTCGGTCTTTTCTCCTTGGAGAGACGAAGGATGAGAGGAGACCTAATAGAGGTCTATAAGATGTTGAGAGGCATAGATCGGGTGGACTCTCAGAGGCTTTTTCCCAGGGTGGAAATGTCTGCTACGAGAGGACACAGGTTTAAGGTGCTGGGGGGTAGGTACAGGGGAGATGTTAGGGGTAAGTTTTTCACACAGAGGGTGGTGGGCGAGTGGAATCGGCTGCCGTCAGTGGTGGTGGAGGCGAACTCAATAGGGTCTTTTAAGAGACTCCTGGATGAGTACATGGAGCTTAATAGGATGGAGGGTTATAGGTAGGTCTAGAAGGTAGGGATGTGTTCGGCACAACTTGTGGGGCCGAAGGGCCTGTTTGTACTGTAGTTTTTCTATGTTTCTATGACTGCAGAATTGGGCATTTTTATACACAAATCACAATAAGAGTTAACATGCAGGTATAAGTAATTAGCAAGGAAAATGTTGACTTTCATTGCAAGGAGACCGGAGTGTAAAAGTAGTCTGTTTATGAGACCACACCACAGTTTTGGTCTCCTTATTTAAGAAGGGAAGTACTTGCACTGGCGGCAGTTCAGGGAAGTTTCACTTTATAAATGTGTAGCAGGCTGAAGGGGCCAAAAGGCCTTAATGTTCTTAATTGATGAGTTGATCAGAAAGCCACTGACTTGGAGCTCACCCACTGAACAAGAGGAACCACCAAGTTGCTGCAGAATTTGAAGAGTTCAAGGGGAAGTTACACATAAAGAAAAACAAAGCTTTGTTGCAGAATAGTAGCATTCATTTTAAATGTACCCTCTCACAACCGACCACCACCGTGCCTCAAAATTATGTGACAGGGAGAGAATGATAATATCAGCTGGTGATATCCTCAAATTCAACAACAATATTTTGCACTTATTTAGTCAGAGAGAGGCAGAGAAAGAGCCAGAGAGAGACGGGGAGAAAGAGCCAGAGCGAGAGAGAGAGCAAGAGACTGAGAAAGAGCCAGAGAAAGAGCCAGAGAGAGAGATTGAAAATGAACCAGAGAGAGAGAGAGAAACAGAGAATGAGCCAGAGACAGAGGGAGGCAATGAAAGAGCCAGAGAGGCGGAGAAAGAGCCAGAGAGAGAGACGGATAAAGAGCCAGGAAGAGAGAGAGAGAGAGAGACAGATAAAGAGCCAGGAAGAGAGAGAGAGAGAGAGAGAGACGGATAAAGAGCCAGGAAGAGAGAGAGAGAGACGGACAAAGAGCCAGGAAGAGAGAGAGAGAGAGACGGCGAATGAGCCAGAGAGAAAGGTGGAGAAAGAGCCAGAGAGAGAGGCGGAGAAAGAACCAGCGAGAGAAACAGACAGAGAACGAGCCAGAGAGAGAGGCGGAGGAAGAGCCAGACAGAGAGAGGCAGATAAAGAGGCACTGAGATCCAGAGAGAGAGGCGGAGGAGCTCCAGAGAGAGAGAGGCGGAGAGAGCGCCAGAGCGAGAGAGAGAGGCGGAGAGAGCTCCAGAGAGAGAGAGGCGGAGAGATCTCCAGAGGGAGAGAGAGAAAGGCGGAGAGAGCTCCAGAGAGAGAGGTGGGGAGTGCTCCAGAGAGAGAGAGAGGCGGAGAGAGCTCCAGAGAGAGAGAGAGAGCGAGGCGGAGAGAGTTCCAGAGGGAGAGGCGGAGAGAGCTCCAGAGAGAGAGAGGCGGAGAGAGATCCAGAGGGAGAGAGAGAGGCAGACGGAACTCCAGAGAGAGAGAGAAGCGGAGAGAGCTCCAGAGAGAGAGAGAGAGTGAGGGGTGGAGAGAGCTCCAGAGAGAGAGAGAGAGAGGGGCAGAGAGAGCTCCAGAGAGAGAGAGAGAGGCGGAGAGAGCTCCAGAGAGAGAGAGAGAGGCGGAGAGATCTCCAGAGAGAGGCGGAGAGAGCTCCAGAGAGAGGCGGAGAGATCTCCAGAGAGAGAGAGGTGGAGAGAGCTCCAGAGAGAGAGAGGCGGAGAGAGCTCCAGAGAGAGAGAGAGGTGGAGAGAGCTCCAGAGAGAGGGAGGCGGAGAGATCTCCAGAGAGAGAGAGAGGCGGGGAGAGCTCCAGAGAGAGAGAGGCGGAGAGAGAGAGAGGCGGAGAGAGCTCCAGAGAGAGAGAGAGGCGGAGAGAGCTCCAGAGAGAGAGAGGCGGAGAGAGCTCCAGAGAGAGAGAGAGAGGCAGACGGAACTCCAGAGAGAGAGAGAAGCGGAGAGAACTCCAGAGAGAGAGAGAGAGTGAGGGGCGGAGAGAGCTCCAGAGGGAGAGAGAGCCGGAGAGAGCTCAGGGATGGCTCCAAGTTCTTGTTAATAATAAAAGCCTATTTGTTCTTGCATACAACAAGTCTTTGCTTGATTGATGGGGAGTGCTCCAGAGAGAGAGAGAGAGAGGTGGAGAGAGCTCCAGAGAGAGAGAGAGAGAGAGGCAGAGAGAGAGAGGCAGAGAGAGCTCCAGAGAGAGAGAGGTGGAGAGAGCTCCAGAGAGAGAGAGGCGGAGACAGAGGCGGAGATAGAGTCAGAGAGAGAGGGAGAGAGACGAAGAAAGAGCGGTGGAGAAAGAGCCCAAGAGAGAGAGGCGGAGAAAGAGTCAAAGGGAGAGAGAGCCAGAGAAATCCAGAGAAAAAGGTGACGAAAGAGCCAGAAGGAGAGTCGGAGAATGAGCCGGAGAAAGAGCCAGAGAAAGCGACAAAGAGCCAGACAGAGAGGCAGATAAAGAGGCACTGAGATCCAGAGAGAGAGGCGGAGAGAGCTCCAGAGAGAGAGAGAGAGGGGCGGAGAGAGCTCCAGAGAGAGAGAGAGAGAGGCGGAGAGAGCTCCAGAGAGAGGCGGAGAGAGCTCCAGAGAGAGAGAGGCGGAGAGATCTCCAGAGAGAGAGAGGCGGAGAGAGCTCCAGAGAGAGAGAGAGGCGGAGAGAGCTCCAGAGAGAGAGAGAGGCGGAGAGAGCTCCAGAGAGAGAGAGGCGGAGAGATCTCCAGAGAGAGAGAGGCAGAGAGATCTCCAGAGAGAGGGAGGCGGAGAGAGCTCCAGAGAGAGAGAGGCGGAAAGATCTCCAGAGAGAGGGAGGCGGAGAGAGCTCCAGAGAGAGAGAGAGAGAGAGGCGGAGAGAGCTCCAGAGAGAGAGAGAGAGGCGGAGAGAGCTCCAGAGAGAGAGAGAGGCGGAGAGAGCTCTAGAGAGAGGGAGGCGGAGAGAGCTCCAGAGAGAGAGAGAGAGAGAGAGAGAGGCGGAGAGAGCTCCAGAGAGAGAGAGAGGCGGAGAGAGCTCCAGAGAGAGAGAGAGGCGGAGAGAGCTCCAGAGAGAGAGAGGCGGAGAGAGCTCCAGAGAGAGAGAGGCGGAGAGAGCTCCAGAGAGAGAGGCACAGAGAGAGCTCCAGAGAGAGAGAGGCGGAGAGATCTCCAGAGAGAGGGAGGCGGAGAGAGCTCCAGAGAGAGAGAGGCAGAGAGAGCTCCAGCGAGAGAGAGGCGGAGCGAGCTCCAGAGAGAGAGAGGCGGAGAGAGCTCCAGAGAGAGAGAGGCGGAGAGAGCTTCAGAGAGAGAGAAGCAGAGAGAGTTCCAGAGAGAGAGAAGCTGAGAGAGTTCCAGAGAGAGAGGCGGAGAGAGCTCCAGAGAGAGAGAGAGAGACGGGAGAGCTCCAGAGAGAGAGAGAAGCGGAGGGAGCTCCAGAGAGAGAGAGAGAGAGAGAGGCGGAGAGAGCACCAGAGAGAGAGAGAGGCGGAGAGAGCTCCAGAGAGAGAGGCGGAGAGAACTCCAGAGAGAGAGAGAGAGGTGGGGAGTGCTCCAGAGAGAGAGAGAGAGCTTCACCTGTAAATATTGTTCATTCTGCCTCACCCCCGACGGACTCTTTTTTAAACAGGGGGTGAATGTGGTAAACCACTGTTAGCTGTTATCTGTTGTGGTTAACCACTGTTAGTTAGTATCTGTTATTATCTGTATATGTGGCACATCCCTGCCGGCTCCGCCCAAGTCTCCTCCCCCTGGTCCGGGTATAAAGGCGATGGCTCCTCCCCCTAGCCTTTAGTACGGACCAGATCTCCGACAGGGATGGCTCCAAGTTCTTGTTAATAATAAAAGCCTATTTGTTCTTGCATACAATTAGTCTTTGCTTGATTGATGGTGCATCAGTGGGGAGTGCTCCAAAGAGAGAGAGAGGCGGAGAGAGCTCCAGAGAGAGAGTGAGGCGGAGAGAACTCCAGAGAGAGACAGACAGAGAGAGCTCCAGAGAGAGAGAGGCGAAGAGAGCTCCAGAGAGAGAGTGAGGCGGAGAGAACTCCAGAGAGAGAGAGACAGAGAGAGCTCCAGAGAGAGAGAGGCGAAGAGAGCTCCAGAGAGGTGGGGCATGCTCCAGAGAGAGAGAGAGGCGGGAGAGCTCCAGAGAGAGAGAGAGGCGGAAAGAGCTCCAGAGAGAGAGAGAGAGAGGCGGAGAGAGCTCCAGAGGGTGAGAGGCGCGGAGGGATCTCCAGAGAGAGAGAGAGAGGCGGAGAGAGCTCCAGTGAGTGAGAGAGAGGCGGAGAGATCTCCAGAGTGAGAGAGGCGGAGAGAGCTCCAGAGAGAGGCGGAGAGAGCTCCAGAGAGAGAGAGGCGGAGAGAGCTCCAGAGAGAGAGAGGCGGAGAGAGCTCCAGAGAGAGAGAGAGCTTCACAGAGCGAGGCGGAGTGAAAGAGAGCCAGAGAGAGAGAGACAGAAAGAGAGAGAGATGGTGGGAGAAAGAACCAGAGAGAGAGGCGGAGAAAGATTCAGAGAGAGAGAGAGAGAGGGACAGAGAAAGAGCCAGAAGGAGTGGTGGAGAAAGAGGCAGAGAGAGAGAGGGAGAAAGAGCCAGATAGAGAGGCAGAGAAAGAGGCACTGAGATCCAGAGATAGAGGCAGAGAGAGGGGGTCAGAGAGGCGGAGAGCGCTCCAGAGAGAGAGGCGGAGAGAGGGGGACAGAGAGGCGGAGAGCGCTCCAGAGAGAGAGAGGTGGAGAGAGCTCCAGAGAGAGAGCGCTCCAGAGAGAGAGGCGGAGAGAGGGGGACAGAGAGGCGGAGAGCGCTCCAGAGAGAGAGAGGTGGAGAGAGCTCCAGAGAGAGAGAGGCGGAGAGAGCTCCAGAGAGAGAGAGGCGGAGAGAGCTCCAGAGAGAGAGAGGCGGAGAGAGCTCCAGAGAGAGAGAGGCGGAGAGAGCTCCAGAGAGAGAGGCGGAGAGAGCTCCGGAGAGAGAGAGGCGGAGACAGAGGCGGTGATAGAGTCAGAGAGAGAGGGAGAGAGAGAGACGAAGAAAGAGCAGTGGAGTAAGAGCCCAAGAGAGAGAGGCGGAGAAAGAATCAGAGAAATACAGAGAAAAAGGTGACGAAAGAGCCTGAGGGAGAGAGGCAGAGACAGAGAAAGAGCCAAAGAGAGAGAGGGAAAGACAGAGAAAGAGCCAAAGAGAGAGAGGGAAAGACAGAGAAAGAGCCAGAGAGAGAGAGAGAGGGGGGGGGGGGGAACAAAGAGCCAGAGAGAGAGAGGCGAACAGAGAGAGACACAGAGAAGGATTCAGAGAGAGAGAGGGAAACAGACGGAGGAAGAGCCAGAGAGAGAGAGGCAGACAAAGAGGCACTGAGATCCAGAGAGAGAGGCGGAGAGAGCTCCAGAGAGAGAGAGAGACGGAGAGAGCTCCAGAGAGAGAGAGAGGTGGAGAGAGCTCCAGAGAGAGAGAGAGAGAGGCGGAGAGAGCTCCAGAGAGAGAGAGAGGCGGAGAGAGCTCCAGAGAGAGAGAGAGGCGGAGAGAGCTCCAGAGAGAGAGAGGCGGAGAGAGCTCCAGAGAGAGAGAGGCGGAGAGAGCTCCAGAGAGAGAGAGGCGGAGAGAGCTCCAGAGAGAGAGAGGCAGAGAGAGCTCCAGAGAGAGGGAGAGGCGGAGAGAGCTCCAGAGAGAGAGAGCTTCACAGTGAGGCGGAGTGAAAGAGAGCCAGAGAGAGAGAGACAGAAAGAGAGAGAGAGGGGGGGGTGGGGGGGAGAAAGAACCAGAGAGAGAGGCAGAGAAAGATTCAGAGAGAGAGAGAGAAACAGAGAAAGAGCCAGAAGGAGGGGTGGAATAAGAGGCAGAGAGAGAGAGGGAGAAAGAGTCAGATAGAGAGGCAGAGAAAGAGGCACTGAGATCCAGAGATAGAGGCGGAGAGAGGGGGTCAGAGAGGCGGAGAGCGCTCCAGAGAGAGAGAGGCGGAGACAGAGGCACTGAGATCCAGAGATAGAGGCAGAGAGAGGGGGTCAGAGAGGCGGAGAGCGCTCCAGAGAGAGAGAGCTCCAGAGAGAGAGGCGGAGAGAGGGGGACAGGGAGGCGGAGAGCGCTCCAGAGAGAGAGAGGTGGAGAGAGCTCCAGAGAGAGAGAGGCGGAGAGAGCTCCAGAGAGAGAGAGGCGGAGAGAGCTCCAGAGAGAGAGGCGGAGAGAGCTCCGGAGAGAGAGAGGCGGAGACAGAGGCGGTGATAGAGTCAGAGAGAGAGGGAGAGAGAGAGACGAAGAAAGAGCAGTGGAGTAAGAGCCCAAGAGAGAGAGGCGGAGAAAGAATCAGAGAAATCCAGAGAAAAAGGTGACGAAAGAGCCTGAGGGAGAGAGGCAGAGACAGAGAAAGAGCCAAAGAGGGAGAGGGAAAGACAGAGAAAGAGCCAAAGAGAGAGAGGGAAAGACAGATAAAGTGCCAGAGAGAGAGAGAGGGGGGGGGACAAAGAGCCAGAGAGAGAGAGGCGAACAGAGAGAGACACAGAGAAAGATTCAGGGAGAGAGAGGGAAACAGACGGAGGAAGAGCCAGAGAGAGAGAGTCAGACAAAGACGCACTGAGATCCAGAGAGAGAGGCGGAGAGAGCTCCAGAGAGAGAGAGAGACGGAGAGGGCTCCAGAGAGAGAGAGAGGCGGAGAGAGCTCCAGAGAGAGAGAGAGAGAGAGGCGGAGAGAGCTCCAGAGAGAGAGAGAGGCGGAGAGAGCTCCAGAGAGAGAGAGGCGGAGAGAGCTCCAGAGAGAGAGAGGCGGAGAGAGCTCCAGAGAGAGGGAGAGGCGGAGAGAGCTCCAGAGAGAGAGAGAGAGAGAGCTTCACAGTGAGGCGGAGTGAAAGAGAGCCAGAGAGAGAGAGACAGAAAGAGAGAGAGGGGGGGGGGGGGGGGGGAGAGAAAGAACCAGAGAGAGAGGCAGAGAAAGATTCAGAGAGAGAGAGAGAGACAGAGAAAGAGCCAGAAGGAGGGGTGGAGAAAGAGGCAGAGAGAGAGAGGGAGAAAGAGTCAGATAGAGAGGCAGAGAAAGAGGCACTGAGATCCAGAGATAGAGTTGGAGAGAGGGGGTCAGAGAGGCGGAGAGCGCTCCAGAGAGAGAGAGGCGGAGACAGAGGCGGTGATAGATGCTGAGAGAGAGGGAGAGAGAGAGACGAAGAAAGAGCAGTGGAGAAAGAGCCCAAGAGAGAGAGGCGGAGAAAGAGTCAGAGAAATCCAGAGAAAAAGGTGACGAAAGAGCCAGAGGGAGAGAGGGAGAGAGAGAGAAAGAGCCAAAGAGAGAGAGGGAAAGACAGAGAAAGAGCCAGAGAGAGAGAGAGAGCGGGACAAAGAGCCAGAGAGAGAGAGAGAGAGGGGCAGAGAGAGAGAGGGGCAGAGAGAGAGAGAGAGGGGCGGAGAGAGGGGCAGAGAGAGAGAGATGGGCAGAGAGAGAGGGGCAGAGAGAGAGAGGGGGCAGAGAGAGAGAGGGGGCAGAGAGAGAGAGAGGGGCAGAGAGAGAGAGAGGGGCAGAGAGAGAGAGAGGGGCAGAGAGAGAGAGAGGGGCAGAGAGAGAGAGAGGGGCAGAGAGAGAGAGAGGGGCAGAGAGAGAGAGAGGGGCAGAGAGAGAGAGAGGGGCAGAGAGAGAGAGAGGGGCAGAGAGAGAGAGGGGGGCAGAGAGAGAGAGGGGGGCAGAGAGAGAGAGGGGGGCAGAGAGAGAAAGAGGGGCAGAGAGAGAAAGAGGGGCAGAGAGAGAAAGAGGGGCAGAGAGAGAAAGAGGGGCAGAGAGAGAAAGAGGGGCAGAGAGAGAAAGAGGGGCAGAGAGAGAGAAAGAGGGGCAGAGAGAGAAAGAGGGGCAGAGAGAGAGAGAGGGGCAGAGAGAGAGAGAGGGGCAGAGAGAGAGAGAGGGGCAGAGAGAGAGAGAGGGGCAGAGAGAGAGAGGGGCAGAGAGAGAGAGGGGCAGAGAGAGAGAGGGGCAGAGAGAGAGAGGGGCAGAGAGAGACTTTGCTGACTGCAAAGACCCTTTCGGTATGGAGATGAAGGGCAGGAACTGGTCTGCCCCGTCAGAGTGGTGACCAGCACATCAGGAGCAGCACAACACTAGCAGAAGATACAAAAGTCCGAGGTCACGTACCAACCGACTGAAGAACTGCTCTTCCCTGCTGTCATCAGACTTTTGAATGGACCTACCTCACATTAAGTTGATCTTTCTCTACACCCTGGCCATGTAACACTATATTCAGCACCCTCTCCTTTCCTTCTCTCCTATGTACTCTATGAACGGTATGTTTTGCCTGTATAGTGCGCAAGAAACAATACTTTTCACTGTATACCAACACGTGACAATAATATATCAAATCTTCAGAAAGCTTTGTGCATTCACCTCAAAGTCTCTTGCTAACTGAGGGTGTCATTTGTATGCCACTCTTTAGCAATTGGGTTTGACACCAACGTGATTTCCTGCTGCTGTGATGCAAGGCTGGAAGGGTTGACAGGACACAGCGGGCAGCTGTTTTAATGAGTACTCATGAGATGTAAATTGATGCAAATGATGTTTGCACAACCAGCCTGCCGGATGACTGACCCGTCAGTGACCTGCCGTTGGGAGAATTGCAATGTAATTTTACACCGACAAGTTTCTGACTTTTTGGCTCTCGCCAAATTCTCCGTGCCCGCTCACCACCAAACCCACCACAGGCATGATGGGAGAATTCGGCCCTTAGGTTCAACCATCTTAAACTGCTTTATCAATGACATTCCTCCATCATAAGGTCAAAATTGGGCTACTCATCCAGGTTCACTCAACATCCAGTATCATTTGAAAATCCTCAAAGTCCATTTCCAAATGCACTAAACCTGGATAACATCCAGGCTTAGACTGAAAAATGGCAAGTAATATTTATGCCACACAAGTTCCAGGCAATGACCATCTCTAACAAAAGAGAACCTAACCATCACCCCTTGACCTTCAATGGAATTACCATTACTGGATCCCCCAGTATCAGAATCCCAAGGGTTACTGAACTGGACTAGTCATATACACACCATGGCTACAAGATCAAAGGCTGGGAATTCTGAGGCATGTAACTCACCTCTTGTCTCCCCTAAGCCTGTCCACAATTTACGAGGCACAAGTTAGGAGTGTAATGGAATACTCTCCACTTACCTGAATGAGGCAAGAGGTTCTACATCATCCATGACAAAACAGCCCACTTGATTGGTGCCCTATCTACAAACATTCACTCCCTCCATCATTGACGAACAGCAGAGGTGTGTACCATTTACAAAATGAATTGCAGCAACTCACCAAGTTTCCTGAGACAGCATCTTCCAAACCCCTGACCTCTACCATCTAAAAGGACAAGGGTGGCAGATATGTGGGAATATCCAACACCTGGAGGTTCCAAGTGACATATCATCCTGACTTGGAAATACATCGCATTCCTTAAGTCGTTGGGTGAAAATCCTGGAACTGCCTTCCTACCTACAACAGATATACTGCAACAGTGCAAGAAGATGGCTTACCACCACCTTGGCAAGGGTAATTAGGACTTGGCTACAATTCCTGGCCTAGCCAGCAGTGCCCACATCCAATGAATAAGAAAGCCAACAGATAAGCTGATGCAGGGGTGCAGACAGGTCAGTTCAGATGTGGTCTGGGTGATAGGTCAGTGAGTCTGCTTCATGGAAACATCTATCTAAAGTGGTTTTTCTCTGTTATTTCAAAGCTTTGGTTTAGGAAACCATTTAAATTAAAAGACTGGAACTGTGGGGAGAATTTTAACCTCAAAGTTATGTGGAGTATGGTGGGATGGGGAGGTGGGGGTTATGTCTTGAAGGTTAGATTCCCAATTAAAACTTACCTCCAAACCAGGTCTGCCAGGGTGGCACCATGGCACTGCTGCCACACAGCGCCAGGGACCCGGGTTCGATTCTGGCCTTAGGTCACTGTGTGTGTGGAGTTCTCCTCTGGGTGCTCCAGTTTCCTCCCACAGTTCAAAGATGTGGGGGTTAGGTTGATTGGCCATGTTAAATTGTCCCTTAATGTTAGGGGACTAGCAGGGTAAATACATAGGGTTACGGGAATAGGGCCTGGGTGGAGTTGTTGTCGGTGCAGGATCGCTGGGCTGAATGGCCTCCTTCTGCACTGTAGGGATTCTATGATTCTATGGAAAGGAAATGGATTGGAGGCTCAGTTCAGGACCAAACAGAATACCAAGATTATGAATCACCTGTTTTAGCTTCAGACAGTGGCTATTAAGAGGATGGAGTCAGTGGCTAGGGACTGGAATTTTAGAAAAAAGCTGCTTCAAGCGTTTGCTACCAAAATAAACCTGTTGGACTTTAACCTGGTGTTGTTAGACTCCTTACTCAATTTTCCAGACATGGGAGGAGATTTCTGCTCATCCAATGCAAGCAGCAAAACAAACCAGATGCAATGGAGGAATAGTGAGAGATGCTGGTGAGATTTATAAGGATGACGGAGGCAAGGGAAAGGAGTTTAAGACAACTGTTTGTAGTGGAACAGACAAGCTAGGGGATAGCTTTATACATCAGAATGATCCTGGACTTGGTGTTTAAGTAGTCCCACCAAATCTACCAATGATGGTTAAACCTGTTGTCTGCCATAAATGTTTAAATCTGCATCCCTTAGATTTAAGGGAGGGAAAATAGGGGCTGTAACAAGAAAATCATTTGGGAGAGCCCGAACAAAAAGAACTTGGATTTATATAGCACCTTTAATGTAGTTTACAATCTATATAAATGGTCTGCAAGCAGGGACAGAGTGTAACATAGCAACATTTGCGGATGATACTAAAATAGGTGGGAAAGCAGGCAGTGAAGAGGATATAAAGATTTTGCAGATGGACATAGATAGGCTAGGAGAATGGGCCAAAATTTGGCAGATGGAATTTAATGTGGATAAATGTGAGGTTATCCATTTTGGTGGAAAAAATAGAAAGGCAAATTATTATTTAAATAGAAAGCAGATTCAAAATGTGTCTAGGCAAACGGATCTGGGTGTCTATGTTCATGAATCACAGAAAGTCAGTATGCAGCTGCAGCATGTAATAAAAAAGGCAAATGTTGGCATTTATTGCAAAAGGACTGGAGTATAAAAGTAAAGAAGTGTTATTGCAATTGTCTAGACTATTGGTAAGACCACATCTGGATTATTGTGTCCAGTTTTGGTCTCCTTATTTGAGGAAGGATGTGGTGACATTGGAAGAAGTTCAGAGAAGGTTCACCAGATTGACTCCAGGGATGAAGGGGTTGATGTATGAGCACAGATTAAACAGTTTGGGCTTGTACTTGCTGGAGTTTAGAAGGATGAGAGGGGATCTGATCGAGGTATATAACATTTTTAAAGGGTTTGATAAATGTAGACCAAATATTTCATCTTAAGCACAATCTAGAACAAGAGGTCACAGGTATAGATTGAGAGGCGGTAGATTTAAAACTGAGATGAGGAGGAACTATTTCTCACAGAGGGTGGTGAATCTGTGGAGTCTGAATCATTGAATGGTTTCAAGAAGGAGACAAACATATTTCTAATAAAAAAACAGGATAAAGGGATATGGGGAATAGGTAGAGAAGTGGATTTAAGACAAGAGAGAAATCAGCCATGATCTGATTGAATGGTGGAGCAGGCTCGAGGAGCTGAATTTGCCCACTTCTGCTCCTATGGTTCCTATGTCCTATGTCCCTACATAGTAACGATGTCCCAAGGTGCTTCACAGGAATATTATCAGACAAACCTTGACTTTTAACATATTATTTTCAACTGCTTCAATCAGAAATTTTTACACTACATCTGTATTGTACAAAAGCACTTCAAACTAGTTGTTTTATTCATCCTGGCTGCTGCAATCCAGAATTACATTGTGGATGGGATGCTTGGCTGCTGTTACTCCAGAATTACATTGTGGATGGGATGCTTGGCTGCTGTTACTCCAGAATTACATTGTGGATAGGATGCTTGGCTGCTGTTACTCCAGAATTACATTGTGGATAGGATGCTTGGCTGCTGTTACTCCAGAATTACATTGTGGATAGGATGCTTGGCTGCTGCTACTCCAGAATTACATTGTGGATGGGATGCTTGGCTGCTGTTACTCCAGAATTACATTGTGGATAGGATGCTTGGCTGCTGCTACTCCAGAATTACATTGTGGATAGGATGCTTGGCTGCTGCTACTCCAGAATTACATTGTGGATAGGATGCTTGGCTGCTGCTACTCCAGAATTACATTGTGGATAGGATGCTTGGCTGCTGTTACTCCAGAATTACATTGTGGATAGGATGCTTGGCTGCTGCTACTCCAGAATTACATTGTGGATAGGATGCTTGGCTGCTGCAATCCAGAATTACATTGTGGATGGGATGCTTGGCTGCTGTTACTCCAGAATTACATTGTGGATGGGATGCTTGGCTGCTGTTACTCCAGAATTACATTGTGGATAGGATGCTTGGCTGCTGCTACTCCAGAATTACATTGTGGACGGGATGCTTGGCTGCTGCTACTTTGGAATTATATCACAAGTTGATTCCAGGGTAGAGAGCAACACAAAAATAACTATGCACTTACAATTTGTTTTAAAGTGAAGGTATAATCATGGCTTTTGTTTTCTGGAAATAGACTTTCAGTGGCCAGGAAAAATCTGTACAAACCAAACAATGCCAAGATTTGTATTGCTCTCCTTTATGTTTGAGCTCAGCTTGCTATTGTTTATAATGATTAGCAGTAGGGGAAAAGATAAAACACCTTTGAGATGATCATCTTCATTTTCAATGTAGCACAGATACCAAAGTTGGTCTACAGCTAATTGTATCTTACAGCAGCCATTACACAGAATCACTGAATTGTTACGGTGTTGAAGGAGGCCTCTGGCCCATTGCGTCTGCAAATAAGGCCTCCCCAAATCAGTATTATGACTCAGTGCCATTCTCCACTTTTTCCCCATACCCCTGCACAGGTTTCTGTTCAAATAATCATCTAATGCCCTCTTGAATGCCTCAATTGAACCTGCCTCCACCATACTTGCATGCAATGCATTCCAGACCCCAACCCCTTGCTGTGTGAAAAGGGTTTTTTTTCACATCACATTTGCTTCTTTTGCAAATCACCTTAAATCCATGCCCTTTCACTCTTGATCCTTTAACGAGTGGGAACAATTTCTATCTACTCTGTCCAGCCCCCTCATGATTTTGAACATCTCTGTCAAATTAACTAGCTTCTAAATGGAAGAATTGCTAAAGTGGACCAAGATTTGCAATGTGCTGTCTAATTCCCAGTCAGTAACATTTACCAACATTGGCAATTCAACTCTCTGTGGAAGGGAGGAAATACCCAGCTTGAAAAATGGTATTTTTGAAATGATCCAAAAGGTTTTAATATTTGTTAATAGTTTCACAGAATAATTTAGTCATTGAATATTTTAACAACTTAACTCAACTGTTACTACTACTTTCAGAAGAAACTCCCTTTAGGAAATAACTATGTCAAAATTAGTAACAGCTTCTTCAGTAAATTTAGCAAGAGGCAGCATGGTGGCACAGTGGTTAGCACTGCTCCTTTACAGCACCAGGGACCTGTACTCAATTCCCGGATTGGGTCACTGTCTATGTGGAGTTTGCACATTCTCCCCAAGTCTGCGCGGGTTTCCTCCAGGTGCTTCAGTTTCCCCCCACAGTGTGAAAGACATGCTGGCTGGGTGAATTGACCCAAACAGGCGCCGGAGTGTGGCGACTAGGGGAATTTCACAGTAACTTCATTGCAGTGTTAATGTAAGCCTTACTTGTGACTAATAAATAAATAAACTAAACTTAAAGAGAAATTTCACTCCTTTGCTTTTTGTGGAGAGATCATTAATCATGGGTTTTTTGAGGGGCTTTTTTTGGTAATCCATTAGCATCTTGGCTCAAATCTAAGTCAGTCTTAAGATTCCCATAACTCTTCTTTTCATTCTAAATTCCTCTTGCAAAATCCTGAAGAAGCCACACGGCCATGAAGAAGCAGGCTTGATTGTTAAATACTAAACAAGAATAGGGAAACTCATTTAACTGCATCTAAACTATATTTTTCCCATTGTAGCTACAGTAAAGCACGGATTAAACCAACAAATGTTTTGTAGCTGTTTTTGGAAAATCCAGTGCCAATCAGTAGTCAACCAACAGCATCATCTCTGGAATGTTGTCATTATTTTTAAAAAAGATTCATACCTGGGAAAGGGAAGAAGGAGAAGATCTGCAGCGGAATCACACAGAGCTCAGCAAAAGCCAAATTCACACCTATCAGATTAACCAGAATTTTCTCTGACAGATGTGGGGTCCAGAACACAACAAAGCATAACTGGGGAAATAGAAGAAATGGAAGTTAGAAAACATCGCAATGCACTTTAACAGTTATGTGAACACCACTGTCTGACCAAGAATCACCTCTCTATTCTGAGTTGCAGTAGTATCAGGTTTAGATCTCCAAGGATCCCACACATTGTACAGGGGATAAAGGTTTAAGGTGCGTGGGGAAAAGTTTAGAGATGTGAGAGGCAAGTTTTTTGTCCACTGAGGGTGGTGAATGTGTGGAAAGCGCTGCCCGAGAGGTGGTGGGAGCAGGTACGATAGTGGCATTTAAGGGGCATCTAGATGAATACATGAATAGGATGGGAATGGAAGGATATGGACTTCATAAGGTCATACGGTTTCAGTTTAGGCAGGCATCATGATTGGTGCAGGCTTGGAGGGCCGAAGGGCCTGTTCCTGTGCTGTACTGTTCTTTGTTCATGCAGCAGGAAGCTTCTCAGAAAATGGCTGCTGTTCTGATAAGCTGACTTGCATGAAGCCCTGCCAAATGTTGCAGACTCTTGGAAAATCACTGCAAACATACAGATTTTAACACTGGTGGCAGGTATACAACTTCATGTTAAATTTAATGTGCTTTTTTATATAGGTGAAATTGGACTTTCTGACTCTTACTGGAGAGCCAGGCACAAGAGACAGCTATTCTGAGCATTTAGTTACCCATAGGAAGAAGGACCATTCCCTTTTGCTTGCTTTATTAGATTGTTTTGTCTGTTTCTGGAATCAGTATTTGTTTTAATGAAGAAAATATTTGACTGTCTTGTCCAGTGTTTATTCATCCGTCTAACTGTTCAGTCTCTACTACTGAGACCAAATATACATTTTTGCCTATGTACCCTATGTCACACCCAGCAACTGAGGAATGGCCCTGGTAGAGCACAGGTAGTTACTTACATCGGCTTTGAAAATTAGGTGGTGGTACAGGCAACAAGGGAGGTCTTGTGGTGCAGTGATTAGCATCCCTACCTCTCAGCCAAAAGCTCTGGGAACAAGTCCAACACCAGGACTTGATGATCCAAGGAAGGTGCGTGCATAATAGGTTGATTATCAATATTATTATATATTAAATATCTATATGCCAGATAGATTGATTATCAACCTGTAAAACTTTCTGACACACCAAGGCAAACGTGGGAGAAATTGTTGGTCTGCCATGTGATGGAAATAATTGGAGTCTCTACAATTGCCATTACAATGCCTGTAAAATTGCATGTTGCCACAGCAACAAGATGCCTGTAAAATTGCGTGTTGCCACAGCAACAAGATGCCTGTAAAATTGCGTGTTGCCACAGCAACAAGATGCCTGTAAAATTGCGTGTTGCCACAGCAACAAGATGCCTGTAAAATTGTGAGTTGCCACAGCAACAAGATGCCTGTAAAATTGCGTGTTGCCACAGTAACTTGAACTCAGTGATTTGTGACATGCCACCACATGCAACAGATGAAGTTTTTTTATTTTTAGCTGACACAGAAAATGGGGGAAATTAAGGACTGACCGACCTTTACACAGAACGGAAACTCCAATGAGGTGGGTAATGAGCTAATATGCTATCAACTGCTTTGCAGCACAAAACTGAAAGTTACTGGAAGAAAAAAATCCTAATTAGGTGAAAGCATAAAGGGGCGAATTCTGATATTGAAGGCACAAAAGCAGTTACTTTAGCGATCACTCTCCTACCATCTCAATTTACAAAGACACTTTTAATCATAGAATCATTGAATCATACAGTGCAGAAAAGGCCCTTTGGCCCCTCGAGTCTGCTCCGACATGTCTGAAACTAATCCTTGGCGCATAGCCATAGTCATGCAGTACTGCTGAAAAGAGACATACTGTTGAAACTTTTCATCATGCAGTCTTCAGGACAGACAAAAATCTGGTTCATTCTTCATGGCAATCACATGAACAAAGTTGATCTGCCTAGTCTGAATTCAAACTAAAGCTGGATAGTTAACAGTTCCCTGGTGCATTTATCCATGGCAATGCCTCTACCAGGGTCCACTTGCCAACCAATTAGCACTGTCTTCTCATGCATCTATGTCTCTTCTGCCACATCACAACTAAATTCAAACCCAGGCTCAGAGGTAAGAGGCTCATGTGTTTATCCAATTTACAGTCCATTCCACCTAATTATCCAACAGAGATAGAAATGCGCAGGAAAACATGTTAGAAAATTGTACACTTAATAAACAATTTAGATGAGTAGAACTGTCCCATTTGCTGATTTTTGCTGTTTAATAAAGACAGCTACAGCTGCCATACCAAAAAAAGATACAGATGCACAGTTTGTAAGAAACCTTCCTGAAAAGCCTTTAATAATACATAAGGGAAAAGCTGTGTGTAAACCATCTGGAGCAACAGCTTTTAACATGTAATATAATGTAGGTCAAGTCATGTTGGTGATTGAATTTAAAAATGAATGAAATCATCTGCATTCAAGACAGACTAAAATCTGATGGGTATTGTCAGATAGATTTCAAGTTACGGGCAGATTACGTTCTATTAATGGGCTGACATTACGGTACTAGGCATTGCAGTATTTCTGAGCAGCACAACTGAATAAGAGGCTGACTTTCAAATCTGAACTGTGCTGTGGCAGTTGTAAACTAAATGTCCTGTTTTGAAGCTTGAGTAGATTGTGGAAATATCAGATAGTAACGTTTCAGGTAGTCTGCAGATGGCCACAGGAGACATTGGCAGAAGGGTGGCAGTGGGTAATAGATGAGACCTAGGAAATTCTAAGATATTGGATCAATTAGGTAAAATTACCTATTTAGTTAGTTCAGTTGGCTAGATGTCTAGTGTGTGGATCAGATTGGAGCGGCATGGTAGCACAGTGGTTAGCACTGCTACTTCACAGCTCCAGGGACCTGGGTTCGATTCCCGGCTTGGGTCACTGTCTGTGTGGAGTTTGCACATTCTCCTCGTGTCTGCGTGGGTTTCCTCCGGGTGCTCCGGTTTCCTCCCACAGTCCAAAGATGTGCGGGTTAGGTTGATTGGCCATGCTAAAAATTGCCCTTAGTGTCCTGAGATGCGTAGGTTAGAGGGATTAGTCGGTAAATATGTTGGGATATGGGGGTAGGGCCTGGGTGGGATCGTGGTCGGTGCAGACTCGATGGGCCGAATGGCCTCTTTCTGTGCTGTAGTGATTCTATGATTCTAGAACCAGCAGCATGGGTTTTGATCCATGTTTTGGCTGTTTGGCTGCGGTAGACTGTGTGGGGGGGGGGGGGGGGGGAGCAGTCCGTCTCGTCATCCTACCCTTAGTAAAGAATCATGGCACTTAGCCATAGTTCAGCAAATAATCGGCAAGGACCTGCCTACCAGTAGAGAATTCAAGAAGGTGCATACATATACTGTACTTAATTTTGACTATATTATTCAGAATAATTCAATAAAAGCACAAAATTTCTCTTTTAAAGGATAAATATTCTCCATTTCTGCAGTCCCTTCTCAAAGCTCCCATGTTCCCTCAGGCTATTAATTTAACTGTCCTTTGCCATGAACCCCTCTCAAACAAAAATATTCCTACTATAAGTATGGCGACCAGAATTCAATACATAACCTCAGATGAGGCCTAAACAAATATTCTGCATAACCCCAGCACCATCCTCTTCCATTATCTTGCTGATTATAGACATCTTTTAGCTCTCATTACAGTGCCGGCCGAGGTGAGAAAACCGGCATGCAGGTCACAGGCTGGACACCTGGGTTTCCTCACCAGATAATTTGGCAATCTGCGCAGAAACAAATCTGGAGGTGTGCCCCTCACCATCATGCTGGCGGAGCGGAGCCAGAAATAGCTGGCAGCCGGGAATGCTGAGATTGCCCTTTAAAAAAGGTGCCCCAATCTCTGATGTAAAACACAGGAACCCCTCGCACATGGAAACAATCCCCTCTTCTCTCCAGAGGATGGGTGACTGGCGTGATGAGGAATGGTAGGCGGGTGAATAGTGAGTGAGTCGGGGGGTTAGTCAGGTGGTCGGAAGGTGATGATCAGTTGTGTAGTTATCTAGGTGTTAGACTAGGCTTTAATCTGTCTAACATTTTGTGGACAATTAGAACAGAACTGGTGAGTCCTAGAGAACTGTCCAAAATCACTGACTCTATCTGAGAGTCAGAGAAACTTGCAGAGGGCCCCAGGGTGCATTTTCCCAGACAATTGTCACATTGGTCCACACTTCACAACTTCTGCAGGGTCCCGACATGCATCTTCCATCGTATCTTTTGTCTCTGACAATCTGGAGAAAGGAAGATCTTGTCCGACATGTCCTTTGCCAAGCTAACTTCCCAATCTATGAAAACTTCTCACATCTGCAGTCTGCATTTTTGCTTATTTACATCCCAACTATCTCTAATTTTAGAATCAATAGCTTTATTTCAGTACTCCATTTCCAAATAACTATACGTTATGCAAACAGCATGGTGGTACAGTGGTTAGCACTGCTGCCTCATAGCACCAGGGACCCCGGTTTGATTCTCGGCTGGGGTCACTGTCTGTGTGGAGTCTGCATGTTCTCCTCGTGTCTGCATGGGTTTCCTCCGGTTTCCTCCCATAGGAGATGTGCTGGTTAGGTGCATTGACCATACTAAATTCTCCCTCAGTGTACCTGAACAGGCACCGGAGTGTGGCGACTAGGGGATTTTTACACTAACATTGCATGTAACCCTACTTGTGACACTAATAAAATAAATAAAATAGCAATCATGGGCTGAACCTTGACCCAGGAAGTACAAAATGTATCTCCTCCCAGAGTAATACAACTTCCTGAACTGCTCTTTCTTTCCCATATTCAATTCATTTCTATGCAACTTTAGTGGCCTATCACTTCTTCAATTTGGACACAGAACCTCCTGTGATAAAAGCTTCATGAAATCGAAGTATATTGGGCAGCATAGCGGCACAATGGTTAGCACGGCTTCCTCACAGTGCCAGGGATCCGGTTCGATTCCTGGCTTGGTCACTGTCTGTGTGGAGTTTGCACATTCTCCCCTTGTCTGCGTGGGTTTCCTCTGGGTGCTCCGGTTTCCTCCCACTGTTCAAAGATGTGTAGATTAAGTGGATTGGCCATGCTAAATTGCCCCTCAGTGTCAGGGAGACTAACTAGGGTAAATGCACGGGGTTATGGGAATAGAGCCTGGGGGGACTGTGGTCATTGCAGATTCGATGGGCCGAATGACCTCCTTCGGCATTGTAGCATTCTATATTCTATATAATGGGTAATTTTATAAATTTAAGTGCATTACATGAAGATTCACCAGTGTTACACAGAAATTTGGGTTTGTGTTCCTCAGCATTTTCCATTCATTAATTTGAATACAACAGAGCAATGGAATAAAACTGATAGGTAGAACTTCATAACTCAATCGCTCTAATTGCCCAGGAAATGTTAGATGGATTAAAGCCCAGTCTTACACAGAGCTAATTACACAACTGATCACTGCCTTCCGACTATCCGACTCACCAACTATTCACCCACCTATCAATCCCCATCCACCGACTCATTCAGCCACCCTGCCATGGAGATGGAGTCCTCGGTGTCTGTGGGGTGGGGGACCCATGCCCGTGTATGGTGGGGCTCTCTGATGTCTGTGGGGGGGGGGGGGGGCACTCTGCGTGTGCATGTGGGATGGAGGGTTCATGTGAGTTCAAGGTGCCAGCCTGGCACTACCAACAGGGCACCCTGGTAGTGTCAGCCTGGCACCCTGGCATGCTAGCAGTGCCCATTGGGCATTGGGCAGTGTCAAGGGGACAGGGCCTCAAGGAGGTGGGACCAGATGGTGGTGGACCAGCTGGGAGTGGTAGGAGGGGAGGGAAGGGGGAACACTGAAGGGGGGGTGGTTCTTGGGACCAGCAATGGGATGCGGGGGGGGGGGGGGGGGGGGGGGCGCAATGTCAGGGAGTAAACAGATCCCCAAGTATATGCGGATGCATGCGCAATGGCACCCTGAGCACTCTTCTGCCGGCTTCTCTGGAGGTTTAGGCTGAATCGCCTCACGCCATAAATTACCACCAAAAAAAGGAGGGAAAACCTCCCATTTTCCTGCCCATTGGACACTTAGAATGTTTTGGGGAATATCACCCCCCAATGTATGTAACTCTGGTCACCATACCTACAGGAATATGAAGATATTCCAGATGCCTTTCTGTGCAAGGACACTACAATGAAATTTCTGTTATTATCCAACTGATTTTATCAGTTTAAAAAGGAATATTAATTTCTATTAACGTCAATGGGAGGATATTAGTGAGGTGTAATAATGTGATTGTTTTCTACTCTGTAGGGAAGGTTAAAATCTACCCACTTCAGTTTTAAAATCATCTATTAATCAGAACTCTTTTAGCCAAATATGGCTCACATTTTCCTTAATACTTCTACCTTAATTTTATCAATGGTTATTTGGTATTTTAAAAAATCCAAATGGAAATAACTGCATGCAAGCAAGTAATTTTCACATGTATATTTCTGTTTTGCAATGGGCTCTTGAAAAGATAACAGCCTGTGGTGATTTTCTTCACTAGATGACTTTATTTATAGGAAGTGATTAACTATAGTTGAATAATGTTGGTATTAAAATCATTTTATTAATGTTAAATATTATTAAACTAGGAAGTGTGCAGAAAAGATTTACTAGAATGCTACCAGGACTTGATAGTTTGAGTTATAAGGGGAGGCTGGATAGACTGGGACATTTTCCCCTGGAGCATAGGAGGTTTAGGGGTGATCTTATAGAGGTCTAATAAATAATGAGGGGCGGAGATAAGGTAGATAGTCAACATCTTTTCCCAAAGGTAGGGAAGTCTAAAATTAGAGGGCATAGGTTTAAGGTGAGATGGGCGAGATACAAAAGGGTCCAGAGGGGCAATTTGTTCAGAGGGTGTTGAGTGGCTGGAACAAGCTGCCAGAGGTACTGGTAGAGGTGGGTACAATATTGTCTTTTAAAAAGTATTTAGACAGTTACATAGGTAAGATGGCTATAGAAGGATATGGGCCAAACACGGGCAATTGGGACTAGCTTAATGCTAAAAACTGAGCGGCATGGACAAGTTGGGCCGAAGGGCCTGTTTCCATGCTGTAAACCTCTATGACTCTATTTCTCAAATGAGCCATTGTTATGATTCAGCTCGAATTCTACAAAACTGACCATCAGCCTTGTGGATATAAGAAGCCTCAGAACTGATCCTTAAACAAATAATGTCATTGCTTTAGTTAGGGCTGGTTAGAAGCCATATCTAGAGATGTCTCCTAATCCATTTTGTTGCATTTGTCTTCAAGTTTTAAGCTCATTTACTTGTACATCTTAATTTCCAAATAAATCATCAGTCCTCAAAACAAAAACAGAGCTATCACTGCACAATCATGACCTGGTTGATATGCATAGTCGATAGTAACATTTCTAATTGTCACGGGGGCAATATCCTGGAGTTCCCTGCCTAACAACATTGTGGAAGCGCCTTCAGCCCCAGACTGCAGTTCAAGCAAGTGGTCCACAAACAGCATCTCAAGTGCAATCAGAGATGGACAATAAATGCTGACCTCAACAGCATTCCCCACATTTCAAGGAATACTGGGGGAAGAATTATGACAAGGAAGGGAAGAGGAGGAGCTCGTTGAAGAAGGAAGGGAGGAGGATGAGGAAGCAAACAAAGAGGAGGAGGATGGTGGGCAAAGAGCAGAGTGGTAGTGAAGAAGAGAGGAAGAAAATAAAGACCAGGAAGTTTGCTCAGTCACAAGAAGCTGCCAGTATTTTATTTGAGTATGGATGGCTCTATCTTTCACAAGGAATTCTGTTAGGGTCCTGGTGGTAATGGGTCTATCCAATCTCCACATTATGAAATTCTGCTTCATGGAGTTGTTGCAGCTTGGCTTACACTCTGCTCAGTAATGGTAAATTCTGTTGACAGGGGTAGGGAAGGACAGGCTAGGAGATTGGTGGTGAAAGAAGACAACATTCTCACAGAATGCCATGCAACTCTGCGATCAAGCTATCCAGCAGAGTTTGTCTGGAGGGAGGGGAAAGATTGCCCTCCCAATTACCAACAAATGCTAGTTCCTGAGAGTGGAGTTAAAGCACTTCCTTCTGATGAAAGCCCTAAGTTCTGTGCCGAATGGAGAGGAGGGAAGAACTACAACCCATGGCTAGCTGATTAAAGTGTGTGGAGGTGGGGAGAATACGAGATACTGTACTGTGGCTGGTTGCGTGATTGGTGTTTTATGTATCTGCAGGGCCAGGGATGTGTGTAGCAGTGATGGCAAACATAATTAAGGAGTGAAGGTTCATCAAATGTTTGCAACTTCCTGAATGCAGATGAAGAATAATCAAATCAGGTTACTTCATGTCTTGTTTGATGTTGTAGAGAAGGAAGGTCTTTATACTTTACTCAATGTCACTTAGCTTTAGATGACAGCAGCATCAGATGTATAGAATTGTAAGTATGTTTCAACTTCAAATAGTTATCTGAAATAATTATTGCTTTTAAAAAGATATGTAAATCAAAAATAACTGATAAAATAAGATTATGCTAATAATACTCCACCAGCATATTCAATGCTGCTATGTGGACCTAGAAAAATGTCAGGTTTAATTGTCAGCTGTGCTCAGCTCAGTAAGTGGAAATGGTTGAAATTATATATAATTAGGCTTGGCTAGGGAATGGAAAACAAATCTTCCCAGCGTCCTTACAACTGACCTCTGTCCAAATGACCCCTGCTGGGAAGTGCGAGTATGTGTACACATTGGTGAGGATAGTATTAGGCTCATCAATATAATCCAGTTACCTGCTTCTGCCATATCTTTACATGAACCAGTCCTTTCAGAAGATGAAGTTACAAGAAAAATACTCCAAAATTAAAATAAGATAAAGACGAAGAATGCACAAAGAATTTTTTCTCCTTTCTAATATATAATGATATTCTTCCCAAAAGAAAATTGCAAGTGATGCTGGCATCATCACTTGTAGAACTGCAGAGTACGAAAGGGGGGCATTTTACTAACTGCATGTTGAGAAAATTATATTTAGTGGAACAGGAGCTGCTCAAAAAATGTCCGATTTAGCAGGGAAAAAAAAATTATTTTACAGTCTCAGAGTAAGAGTAAATAATTTTCTCACTGCACATTGGAATTTCAAGTCGTTGTTGGTAAACACTGTAGTGTACAGCATTTTGAAAAGTGCAATGTGCATATTGTTCACTTAAAGCTCCCATACAGAATTGTACTGGCAGAAGAGAGAGTCTGCAAACATTAGCAGAGAGTCTGAAGAAATCGTATTAATAAAAGAAACCATTATGCTTGTGCACAAATAGCTTTCTCTGGATGTTTCTAGTCCCAAAAACCTCACACTAACAACAAGGATAATGCAAAATAAGATGGTCTCAATATTTCTGGAGAGTTTTTCCAGCTTTCTGCAGAGAAAACAACATTTTAAGTTGCAGACTTAGAGATACACTCAGGCTGTTTCAAAGGCACAAAAGTTCAAATCAAACTAGCAGGAAAGCTTCACAGACAAGTTTAATCACTGTTGCTGATAAAAATGGCACTGTCTATGCCCTATCTACTTACCATTTTCTGAAGTGCATTTGGAGCCATCCTTTGCATTCATATATTGGCAAAAGTGGCTGTGATGTTTTGTAGGAGCGATGGCAGGTTTTGCCATCATAGAGGACAAAAGAAAAATGGCTTTACATTTCCCCAGCTGCAGCGAAGAATTAGGAGACATTTTAGAGACATTTAGGCCTGAGCAAAATGATGAATCAGCTAATACCCTATTTCATAGTAATGAAAACACAATACATGAATCACAAAGGAAAATCAGACCATTAACCAGTGTTGCCTGTACCCGAGACAACAAGCAAACAAATGTGACTTTGGAGATTTGGAAAATGTTGTAAGGGCCAGTGTGATCTCCTGGACTCGTTTCAATCGCCTCAGGGGGTCGGAGAGGAATTTCCCAGATTTTTTTTCCCCATATTGGCCCTGGGGTTTTCACTCTGGGTTTTCGCCTCTCCCTGGAGATCACATGGTCTGGAATGGGGGGGTGGGGGTGAGTTAATAGGTTGTGATGAACAAAGCATCATAGCTGTGAGGGACAGCTCGGTGGATAGGATATTAGGATGTAGATAGGCTGGAAAATTGGGCGGGGATCCTGGATTCAGGATTCAATCCTGGACCGGGGAGCGGCGCGGGCTTGGAGGGCCGAAGGTTCTGTTCCTGTGCTGTATTGTTCTTTGTTTGAAAATTCAAACAAAAATAATTGAAGGTTATCTCTCCAGCCAACTATGCTGAAAGGCATTCAAGAACAACAGATGCTGTCAGACCTGTCTGGAGTTAGCAAGATCACTAGCATTTTCTGAGTCAAGTGTTACAGAAGTTGAGGCTGCCAAAACCACACATTCTACTCCTGTGAACACTATTCATTGTTTTCTGGCACATGAGCTGAGTAACAACAGCAATCTCACAAACAGAATTTCAACGTATCCAAACAATGTTTCCGCTATGGGGGTACTGATCCACACTGGACTGGTCAACTGGTGAAAGACTAGAAAACCCAACCACTTTGCTCAGGTTTGTTGTTCATCAGAAATATCAACTCTTAAGACCAATACCAACAGAAGGGTGCCTTGTAGGCATACCAGCAAAATGCAAGATAATATAGCCAAAGTAGAGGCAGATGATCTTGACCATACTTTTATGCACTCTTTCAGATGCAAAATCCAGCCGTATATGGCAGTGACCATTAGTTGCTCAAATGTAGATGCTCTCATAGATACAGAAGCATCTGTCAATGTCATGGGAGACAAAACACTTAAGAAACTTCAGAACTGTTCCATTCCCTGCACACCAGGGAATATGCAAGTTATCATAGAATTATTGAATCATAGAATCCCTGCAGTGCAGAAGGATGCTATTCGGCCCGTCGAGCCTGCACCAAAGTCAATCCCACCCAGGCCCCATCCCCAGACCCCCACGTATTTACCCTGCTAATTCCCATGACACCAAGGGGCAATTTAGCATGGCCAATCAACCAGCATGGCCATTCATCTTTGGACTGAGGGAGGAAACCAGAGCCCCTGCAGGAAACTCAAGCATACATGGGGAGAATGTGCAAACGTCACACAGATACCCACCCAAGGCTGGAATTGAACCCAGGTTCCTGGCGCTGTGAGGCACCAGTGCTAACCAGTGTGCCGCCCTGTTCTCCCTGGCAACAGTGACAAACCACTGAATATTCTCATGTGGCCAAATGGGCCACCTAAAATGGCGATTTACAAACCATGCTGGGACAATTGGCCAAGTCCAGAAACGGACAGGTTGTAACCTTAAATGAATATTGGACAGAGCGAAACAGGCTGCAGCTCCAGACTACAGAATACACAGGAAATAGGCCATCCCAAAGACAATGGACACTCTCTGGTCAAACATATTTGTTTACCAGACAAAGGGGAGCCTTAACCCCTTATTTGGGAGGGAGGTCTGTGACCTACGTGGCTCCAGCACCTACAGGCATGGCCGTTGGGACACACCCAGAGATTAGTGTTGCAACATTGATTGGACTCTATCGATCAAGGTGATCAAACCCTGATCGACTGATTGGTAATAATCAAGAGACTGCCCAAAAGGGCACGAAACCAATGAAAGATAAAAGGTGCTGCACAACGGAAGAAACTCTCTCTCCACGAATGATATGACCACGAGTACGAGGAAGAGACAGGAACACGACAAAGGTGACCACCACAAGCAACTGCCACCACAAGGAGAGCCACCACACCAAAGACGGAAGGAAGACCAGAATCAGAGTATCAGACCAGGATGAAGGACCAGACTACACCATGGACTACGGAGATCAACACACGGATAAAGGCCAATATCTGCCTGGGTACTTGCCAGTCACGCAAAAGTTAAGTCAAGGTCTAGTACTGAACTTGAACATTAGTATTCTGTTATGTAAATAACTTCTATTGATTGTGTGGTTGATTAACATTAATTGTGTGTATGAATAAATATTACTGTATTAACAAGAAGTCAACTCGCAGTTCCTTGTCCACCATATAAGGGTTAAAACACACTGTGCGGCAGGCACAACACTCAGGACTTTTGAAATACCAATCTCATTAAAGACTCCAGAACATATGCTGTAGGTTGTGCCATATTTGGAGATACAACAAGCTCAGTTATCACACAGCAACTGATCTGCACATGATTGCTGTCACGTGAGATTCCTAGTCACACCAACAACATTCTCCAATTGTATGCTGACCACTTTCCTGGTATTGGCTAACTGAAAGCTGCTACCTGCAAGTTGCACGAAGATCCCAATGTGCCCTCAGCAGTGCATCAAAGATGGAAACTACCATTTCATAATCAGGAAGCAGGCTGAGAAGGAAGCTCAGTGTCTACTTGGTCTTGTCATTACTGAGAAAGTTGGGGATGAATCTACCCTTTGGGTACATACAAGTTGTCAAGAAACTCAGAGAGAGAACAGATTTGAATCTGCGTCGATATGCAGTTATGACATTAGTGTATCTTTAAGAAATGTTTTCTTTAAATCATGTTCTCTGCAACCATAAGCTGTTTTGATTTCATTGCTGCCAGGCAGTCTGCGAGAAGTCTTTTTATTGTTCCTTCAATGGTTTAAATGGAGTTGGTTATTTTTACTCTGGAATCATTTATGACCCTGCATTGTTAAGAGGAAAGTCATGGGGGCAATTCTCCCAACCCCTCTGTGTTGATCTTTTAGTAAGAGTTTTAACAACACCAGGTTAAAGTCCAACAGGTTTATTTGGTAGAAAATGCCATTAGCTTTCGGAGCGCTGCTCCTTCATCAGATGGAGTGGATATCTGCTCCATCTGATGAAGGAGCAGCACTCCGAAAGCTAATGGCATTTGCTACCAAATAAACCTGTTGGACTTTAACCTGGTGTTATTAAAACTCTTACTGTGTTTACCCCAGTCCAACGCCGGCATCTCCACATCCTGATTTTTTAGTGCAGCGGGCTGGGAGATTTTCAGCAGGGTCGGATTAGCGCGATCTGTGCTGGGCGTCCAGCCCCGAACACGTCTCCCAGCATCAGATTTCCGGAGCTGTTAGCTTCACGCCGGAAATAGGTGTATTCAAGACATCATTTTAATGTAATTCAAATATAATTAGCGGACCCGGAGACTTCAGTTCTGGGCCTGCGAGCCTCTCTACCCTACCCCCCACCCTGGCTAGGAATATTTCATTCCATAAGACCATAAGACATAGGAGCGGAAGTAAGGCCATTCGGCCCATCCAGTCCACTCCACCATTCAATCATGGTTGATTTCAACTCCATTTACCCGCTCTCTCCCCATAGCCCTTAATTCCTCGAGAAATCAAGAATTTATCAATTTCTGTCTTGAAGACGCTCAACGTCTCGGCCTCCACAGCCCTCTGTGGCAATGAATTCCACAGACCCACCACTCTCTGGCTGAAGAAATTTCTCCTCATCTCTGTTCTAAAGTGACTCCCTTTTATTCTAAGGCTGTGCCCCCGCGTCCTAGTCTCCCCTGTTAATGGAAACAACTTCCCTACGTCCATCCTATCTAAGCCGTTCATTATCTTGTAAGTTTCTATCAGATCTCCCCTCAACCTCCTAAACTCCAATGAATATAATCCCACGATCCTCAGACGTTCATCGTATGTCAGGCCTACCATTCCTGGGATCATCCGTGTGAATCTCCGCTGGACCCGCTCCAGTGCCAGTATGTCCTTCCTGAGGTGTGGGGCCCAAAATTGCTCACAGTACTCCAAATGGGGCCTAACCAGTGCTTTATAAAGCCTCAGAAGTACATCCCTGCTTTTGTATTCCAAGCCTCTTGAGATAAATGACAACATTACATTTGCTTTCCTAATTACGGACTCAACCTGCAAGTTTACCTTTAGAGAATCCTGGACTAGGACTCCCAAGTCCCTTTGCACTTTAGCATTATGAATTTTGTCACCGTTTAGAAAATAGTCCATGCCTCTATTCTTTTTTCCAAAGTGTACGACCTCGCACTTGCCCACGTTGAATTTCATCAGCCACTTCTTGGACCACTCTCCTAAACTGTCTAAATCTTTCTGCAGCCTCCCCACCTCCTCAATACTACCTGCCCCTCCACCTATCTTTGTATCATCGGCAAACTTGGCCAGAATGCTCCCAGTCCCGTCATCTAGATCGTTAATATATAAAGAGAACAGCTGTGGCCCCAACACTGAACCCTGCGGGACACCACTTGTCACCGGTTGCCATTCTGAGAAAGAACCTTTTATCCCAACTCTCTGCCTTCTGTCTGACAGCCAATCGTCAATCCATGTTAGTACCTTGCCTCGAATACCATGGGCCCTTATTTTACTCAGCAGTCTCCCGTGAGGCACCTTGTCAAAGGCCTTTTGGAAGTCAAGATAGATAACATCCATTGGCTCTCCTTGGTCTAACCTATTTGTTATCTCTTCAAAGAACTCTAACAGGTTTGTCAGGCACGACCTCCCCTTACTAAATCCATGCTGACTTGTCTTAATCCGACCCTGCACTTCCAAGAATTTAGAAATCTCATCCTTAACGATGGATTCTAGAATTTTGCCAACAACTGAGGTTAGGCTAATTGGCCTATAATTTTCCATCTTTTTTCTTGTTCCCTTCTTGAACAGTGGGGTTACAACAGCGATTTTCCAATCCTCTGGGACTTTCCCTGACTCCAGTGACTTTTGAAAGATCATAACTAACGCCTCCACTATTTCTTCAGCTATCTCCTTTAGAACTCTAGGATGTAGCCCATCTGGGCCCGGAGATTTATCAATTTTCAGACCTTTTAGTTTCTCTAGCACTTTCTCCTTTGTGATGGCAACCATATTCAACTCTGCCCCCTGACTTTCCTGAATTGTTGGGATATTACTCATGTCTTCTACTGTGAAGACTGACGCAAAGTACTTATTAAGTTCCTCAGCTATTTCCTTGTCTCCCATCACTAGATTACCAGCGTCATTTTGGAGCGGCCCAATGTCTACTTTTGCCTCCCGTTTGTTTTTAATGTATTTAAAGAAACTTTTACTATCATTCCTAATGTTACTGGCTAGCCTACCTTCATATTTGATCCTCTCCTTCCTTATTTCTCTCTTTGTTATCCTCTGTTTGTTTTTATAGCCTTCCCAATCTTCTGACTTCCCACTACTCTTTGCCACATTATAGGCTCTCTCTTTTGCCTTGATGCATTCCCTGACTTCCTTTGTCAGCCATGGCTGCCTAATCCCCCCTCTGATAACCTTTCTTTTGTTTGGGATGAACCTCTGCACTGTGTCCTCAATTACTCCCAGAAACTCCTGCCATTGCTGTTCTACTGTCTTTCCCACTAGGCTCTGCTTCCAGTCGATTTTTGTCAGTTCCTCCCTCATGCGCCTGTAATTACCTTTATTTAACTGTAGAACCTTCACATCTGATTCTGCCTTCCTTCTTTCAAATTGCAGACTGAATTCTACCATATTATGATCACTGCTTCCTAAGTGTTCCCTTACTTTAAGATCTTTTATCACGTCTGGCTCATTACATAACACTAAGTCCAGAATAGCCTGTTCCCTCGTGGGCTCCATCACAAGCTGTTCCAAAAAGCCATCCTGTAAACATTCAATGAATTCCCTTTTTTTGGGTCCACTGGCAACATTATTTACCCAGTCCACCTGCATATTGAAATCCCCCATGATCACTGTGACCTTGCCTTTCTGACATGCCCTTTCTATTTCGTGGTGCATTTTGTGCCCCTGGTCCTGACCACTGTCAGGAGGCCTGTACATAACTCCCATTATGGTTTTTTTTGCCTTTGTGGTTCCTCAACTCTACCCACACAGACTCCACATCGTCTGACCCTATGTCGTTTAGTGCTATTGATTTAATTTCATTTCTAATTAACAAGGCAACCCCGCCCCCTCTACCCACCCCTCTGTCTTTTCGATAGGTTGTGAATCCCTGGATGTTTAACTGCCAGTCCTGAACCCCCTGCAACCAGCTGGAACCCCCTGCAACCCCCTGCAACCAGCATTCCAGCTGGGTTTACAGTAAGTAGCTCTCCACCAACGGGGAGCTGGCGGCCCAACCCCGCTGGAGTGAGGGGAAGGGGCAATTGGGTCCCCCAGAGGATAGGGCGGCGGGAGAGGGTGCCCCTGGACATTGGCACCTTGGCAGTGCCAGCCTGTGACCCTGGCACTGGCCAAGGGGCAAAGTGCCAATGCCCAGGGGGTATCTTGGCACTGCTCATCAGGCATGGGGCAGTGCCAAAGGGGTGGAGGGGGAAAAAAGAAATCGGTGGGGGTGCCACTCTGCACACAGATTGCAAGCAGAGGGAGAGAGGCCAGTGATTGGGGCTGGCTATTGCAGCGGTGTTGGGGGGGGATTGGGATTGTGGGGGAGGTGTGGTGTTCGGGGGCGGGGGGGGGGCGGCGGGGGGGTCAAGGCTGGGCCCGGGCATGCTTGGGGGGGGCCAGCGATTGGGCCACGGCAGGTTGAGAGAGCCGGTGTTGCAGGGGTTGTGGGGCTGGCCAGCGATTGAGCTGGCCTGCAATCAGGAGGCCAGTAGATAGGGGCTACTGTACATGTGCCGATCTCGGCCCTGACAGATCGGCGCATGCGCAGTGGCCATCTCAGCGCTATGCTGCCAGCCTCCCGGATGAAAATAGATGCCGCCCACTGATTTCTAACATGATTCATGCTGGTACACTCAGCAGTGCACAGAATGTGGGAGATTCATCTCTCAACTCTCACTGAAAAAAAACAATGTGATTTACTCCAGCTTTACTCGAATTTGACACAGAATTTTTTTGGGAGAATCTTTCCCCCATGTATTTTGGATAGTTTTTCTCCTAGTGAATTTGTTTCATTTTGTGTTTTGGTTGGCTGCAGTTTTTAATTTTTGAAGGGACATCAAATGAAAAGAAGTGTTTTTCTTTCTCTCCCTGGTGTTAGAAATTCTGCTGGTTCTTGCCTTCCTGGAGTAGAACATCTGCTGTTAGTGGCTTGTCCAGAGTCTCTCCCTGGTTATCTGGGAAGCGGTTCTGACTTCAAACTGTTCTGAGTGTGTCCAGAGGGCTGCTGGAAGTTACAAGGCTGAGAAGTCAGGATTTTCAATTCTCCAACCAAAGGACTCAGTATCCAAAGTGCCCAACCAGTTCCAGTATCACGTAAGCATTAGACTTTGTTGAGTTAAACCTGTGGGAAGGGTTTTTTGTCTATGGGAAGCTTTTGTTTGATTGGATCATCTTAGAAAAAATTGTTAAGGGTTATACATTATCATGGCTGTTTTGTTTTTGTTTGTAATTGATAAAAGTTATTGCTAATTTTCTTGCATGTTAACTATATTTTAAAATAAACGTTGTTTGATAAAGACTCCCTAGTGTGTTATTTCAATCATACCTGAAGTGAAACACATCATGTTTGTCCTCCACTTACATTGGAATTCTTCGATACAAGAGGCTTAACTCTGGAGCCCATTCAGCAGCTGAAGTATTTCAACACAAGATTTAGTCTGCAATTCAATGACTTGAAGGCACGCAGAACATCAGTGATGACTTTCTCATCTATGGTCACACATGCCTACAATGTCTTACAATGAATGTAACATCACTCTTAAAAAAGACAAGTGTTTGTTCAATGAAAGCAGAATCAATTTCTTTAGTCATGTGTTCAGCAGTGCAGGACCATCATCTGATCCATACAAAACTGAAAGCCATTGCAAATGCTTCAGATCCTACTAATGTGCAGGAAATCCAAAGTCTTCTAGGAATCATCAAATTTTTGTAGTTGCTTAATTTCTGATAGCACCTGCTATGCTATCTGCCCCTCTGTACAATCTGACAAAAGAGATCACCAACTGGGAGTGGACTACATTACACAAACAGACTGTTCGCAGATCAAACAACGGTTGTCAGCAAGTCGCGCAAATGTTAATTTTGACATTGAGCAAACTACCTGGCTGGTTGCAAGCCCAATTGGCTTTATGCAGTTCTTGTGCAAAAGATAAGGCAGGGAATCAATCAACTGTTGTAATGACAAGCCAATCACTAACACCCGGACAGTAACGTTACTCACAAACAGAGAAATACTCTCAATCACATGGAGGATCTTATATTTTTTATCTCTATTCTAGAAGTGAGCTTGAAGTCAGAACCAATCATAGACTACTAATAAGCTTGTTTAACAGTCCACATAGCAAACCACCTATTCAGATAGAGCTTTGGAAACTCAATTTACAAGAATAAATGTTCCATACTGAGTGTCAGCCAGGCAAGCTCAACCCAGTGGACTATCTTTTGTGACATCCTACTAGTTGAGCGGTAAAGATCACCAAATAACATTTTAACTATGTGAGCCTAAATACAAGGCCAAATATGCTAAAACTAGCCAAAATCATAGAGGTGACAAAATAAGAGACATTTATAGTTACATGCGATTAGAATCACAAACTGGAATGATATGATTGAAAGAGTGATGACAAATAAAATTGCTCACATACTACAAGATCTTCATAATGTCCAAGATGAGCTCATCATTAAAACCACATCTGATCTGCATTGTCATTCCACACAAATCGAGAGAATGTGTTGTCAATACAGCACATGAAGGTCAACAACCTTATCTGGGGCAGCACAGTGGCACAGTAGTTAGCACTACTGTCTCACAGGCCAGGGACCTAGGTTCAATTCTAGCCTGGGGTGACCATCTGTGTGGCATCTACACATTCTTCCCGTGTCTGGGTGGGTTTCCTCCAGGTTTGCTCCCAAAGTCCAAAAAATGTACAGGTTAGGTTGATTGGCCACCCTATATTGTCCCTTAGTGTCCCAGAATGGGTTGGGGGATTAGTGTGGCAAATACGTAGGATTACAGGAATAAGGCCTGGGTAGGATGCTCTGTTGGAGTTGGTGCAGACTCAATGGGCTAAATGGCACCCTTCTGCACTATAGGGATTCTATGAATCTCTGACATGCAGACATTTGTTGTTATCAAAGGTCATTGCTCAACACAGTTCACAAATTAACACATGAGATGCATCAAAGCACTGAAAACACCATTTGTTAAATATTGAATATCCAACAGTGACATCTCCAACAAAGAACATGAGATAAATGGGGCCACACCAGATATTAGAGGATATCCTATTCCAGAGAGAAAACATCCACCATACTTAAGCAATTATGTTACAATGTGAACTATTTTCAATTGGTGAACAAATATTTTTCATCTTACCGTATATAATTGAATGTGCTGTTACATTAATACAAAAGTTAGCGCACGTAATAGGTTGAATGTTCAAGTTATGATTAAGTTTATTATTCAGGCTTTGCAGATTAATTATTGAAATCTGTCTTTCATTTACTAAGAAGGGGAGGCATGTAGTGTATAATGTTTTGACAAGTGCAATGTACATATTATTCACTTAAAGCCAACATACTGAACCAGCAAGGGGAGTCTGCAAGCAGAAGCAGAGCCTTCTAACAAGCTGATTTAATGAAGTAGCCACATTGCTCATGAACTTTTAATTCTGACTGTTCCTAGAGCCAGAACTCCACAAGTGCATTGTTTCTTCTATTTTTTGATAAAAAGTGTGCTTGGTTTTTACTCTTGTTCAACAAGTGACAATATCCCACCAATTTTAATTGCTTGAGAGATGATGCAATTAGATGGACACACCGACTCACTAATTTTACATTTCAGTCACAGATTAGAGATAAAAATGCAGACAAAACAACACAGTTTGCCCTACATCATTTAAAGTTAGATTGTACCAATTAATCTGAATCCATTAAGTGCAAGTTGGAGGAAAGCTAATACAGAAAGTGGCAAACTATAATTTGTGAACTATCTGTTTTCCAGCTCTTTGATCTATCCACCATCTCACTTTCCTACCAGCTTCAATAATTGTTTGCGACAGATGGAATGTGATGTTTTCTAGCTTTCTCTATTAGCTGTGTGATTATCATAAATTTAATCCCTCCCATTCCAGTCTCACTAACTAATGGAAGCAAACATCAGATTGACAAGAGACCATTCATACTGTTGATAATCTCTATTGGGTCAGCTTTGAACCTTTTTAGCTTTAGTGAAGTGTTTGTAGTTTCTCATGTCTCTCATCATAACCATAACTCCTCATCCCTATTAAAATCCTAATAAATTTAACTTCAACTTTTCCATTTAAAAGACGGGCACGATTTACCCCTTTCTCCCACCAGGAGGAAAACCAGAGTTTCTCCTGCTGGCATTAGCAGCATCTGTGAGGTAGAATTCAGCTACCTAACCAATGCGAATATATGCAAGACGTGAAACATGTCAGCCAGTCCAGCCTCACAGAGATCGGGGTGCTGTTTTAAAGAGCTCCCTGATCTCAGCGTTCAAAGACAGGCTCCTCTTCCCCTCACAACGTAAATGATGACCCTCCACCCCCCCACCCAGTGGCAAGGGGTCCATCCCCAAACCCTCTGCACAGAGGGGCAACGTCTCCCCGCCACTGAAAGAATGGGTCAGTCCCTGCACATCACACAGGCATGTGACCCTCCTGAGACACACCAAAAGACACAGCCTACTCAGCAATCCCCCCTTTGCCAATGCCAATGGTGCACTACCCCATGGCACAGATACCCTGGCAGTGATACCCTGACCTAGCCCACCCAACTCCCAGGACCCTTAAGGGACCCTCCCTCTGCAGTCTGACAGCGGCAGAGGAGCACATGGGCACAGCACTTACCTCTTTGCCCGCCCTTTGGGATCTAACGGACCAGGGCCAAGCTTGTCAGGATCTGCACCAAAGCCCGCCATGAGGGTTTCCGACCGGAAGGGGAAGGTTGATCATGGGAGGGCATTGAATCTTGTTTCTGGGCCAATAATCACATGTATATTAAGATTTTTGAATATTCATTGTCCCTGCCTCCTCTGGGTGAGAACCTCATTGAGCCAGTGTGGCGGGCCAGGAGCAACGCAATGGGTTTGCTGCTGGGTAGGAATACTGCTTTAGCCCCAATGCCTGATTCAATGCGCCATCAGGCTACCCGCCATTAGCTAGCAGGCACAGAGAAATGCCACCCCCCTCCCCAGTATCCTTCCTATAATGGTGCACTAGCAAGCCAGAACTCAGAGACATAAATCTCTGGATTACTAGTGAGTTTAGAAAAAGGAGAATAGAGTAGATTAATTTATAATGGAGAATCTAAACAAGTATGTTTTGTCTGCCTTCATGGAGGAAAATACTAAAAACCTCCCAGGAATAATGGAGAATCAAGGGATTAATATAAATGAAGAACTGCAAGATATTATTAGTATTGGTAAAAAGATAGTAGTAGAGAAATTAATGGGATTTAAAAGTAGATAAATCCCCTGGACCTGATGATTTACATCCCTGAGTGTTGAAAGAAATGGCTGTACAGCTAGTAGATGCATTGGTAGTCAACTTTCAATATTCCATAGACTTTGGAATGGTTACTGCAGGTTGGAAGGTAGTAAATGCAACTCCATTACTTAAAAATTGAGAAAGAGAAAAAATGGGGAACTACAGACCTGTTGGCCTGACATCAATAGTAAGGTGAATGCTAAAATCTATTATAAAGAATATGGTAACAGGACACTTAGAAAATAATGGGAGGATAGGGCAGAGTCAACATGGATTTGTGCAAGGGAAATCGTGTTTGACAAACCGGTTGGAGTTTTTGGAGGACGTAACTAGAAGAACAGATACGGGAAAACGGTGGATGTGGTATATTTAGATTTTCAGGAAGCTTTTGATAAGGACCCACACAAGAGGTTCATAAACAAAATTAAAGCACATAAGATTGGGGTAATGTACTGGTATGGATTGAGAATTGGTTAACGGACAGAAAACAGACAGTAGGAATGGGTCATTTTCAGGTTGGCAGGTTGTGGCTAGAGAGGCACTGCAAGTCCCAGCTATTAACAATCTATGTCATTTATTTGGTGGGGATTAAATATAATATTTCTAAGTTTGCAGATAACACAAGACTAGGCGGAAGTGTGAATTGTGAGGAAGATGCAAAGATGTTTCAAAGGAATTGGGAGAGGCTGAGGAAATGGGCACAAAATTGGCAGATGGAATACCTTGTAGAGAAACGTGAGGTTATCCATTTTGGTAGGAAAAACAGAAGTATAGAGTATTCTTAAATGGAGAGAGACTGGTAAGTGTTGAACCTCAAAGGGACCTGGGTGTCCTTGTTCATGAGTCACTGAAAAGTATTATACAAGTACAGCAAGCAATTCAGAAGGCAAATGGCATCCTAGCCTTTATTATGAGAGGATTTAGGTATTGGAAGAAAGATATTTTACTGCAATCTTATAGTGTTATTGCTGAGATAGCTTGCACCTGGAGTACCATGCGCAGTTTTGAACTCCTTACTAAAGGAAAGATATTCTTGCCATAAAGGGAATGACACAAAGTGAAGAAGGGAAAGGGTTAATGTTTTTTGTACTCAATGTATTTTGTACCTAAAGGGTTAATGTATTTTGTACCTAAAAGGTTGAACTTTGTACTTAGAATGTATCACAAGCATAACCCTTCATTATGGCTAATCCCCTTGTTGATACTGCTTCTGACATTAATACAAGTTAACTTTTATTCTTATAACAGTAGATAGTCAAATGTAAATGTGAATGTGTTTGAGAAAATACCTTTTCTACCAGCTTGTGTGTGGTTTGCGGAAGGAAAGCAATTCCATGATGTTTGACAGAGGGACTCCCACTGGGGCCGCTGACCGCACACAGTCACTTCAAAGGGAAGCCGCGGAAGAGCAGGAAACCAGAGACTACATCGTGACTACAGCTGCCAGAGACAGGTGCTTTGTGACCTGGGAATCAGATACACTCTGATTTATGGTCAGATGCATCGTGCTTCGTGATCAAGGACTGTCAATTGGACTTTAATTCATGACCAGACCAGTGTTTGTGTCGTGACTGGTGCTGGGAGCCATGCTGTATAAATGTCCCCACTTTCTTGTGTTCAGTGAGAGGTTTGGTGAATCGCTGTTAAGGTTGCCAGACCTCTTCCGCAAGCTTGTGAGAATAAAGCCTACTCTATTTTGACTGATACCAGCCTCAAGAGGTATTTTTTAACCACTACACAAAGGTTTACTAAATTAATTCCTGTGATGGGGGGATTGTCCTGTGAGAAAAGATTAAATCAACTAAGCCTTTATTCTCTAGAGTTTGAGAGGTAATCTCGTTCAAACATCGAAAATTCTTGGAGGGCTGGAGATGGTAAGAAGGATGTCTTCATTGGCTGGTGGGTCTAGAACTGATGTGGAGATACCGGCGTTGGACTGGGGTAAACACAGTAAGAGTTTTAACAACACCAGGTTAAAGTCCAACAGGTTTATTTGGTAGCAAATGCCATTAGCTTTCGGAGTGCTGCTCCTTCGTTAGATGGAGTGGATATCTGCTCTCAAACAGGGCATACAGAGACACAAAATCAAGTTACAGAATACTGATTAGAATGCGAATCTCTACAGCCAACCAGGTCTTAAAGATACAGACAATGTGAGTGGAAGGAGCATTAAGCACAGGTTAAAGAGCTGTGTATTGTCTCCAGACAGGACAGCCAGTGAGATTCTGCAAGTCCAGGAGGCAAGCTGTGGGGGTTACTGATAGTGTGACATAAACCCAAGATCCCAGTTTAGGCCGTCCTCATGTGTGCGGAACTTGGCTATCAGTTTCTGCTCAGCGACTCTGCGCTGTCGTGTGTCGTGAAAGCCACCTTGGAGAAAGCTTACCCGAAGATCAGAGGCTGAATGCCCGTGACCGCTGAAGGGCTCCCCCACAGGAAGAGAACAGTCTTGCCTGGTGATTGTCGAGCGGTGTTCATTCATCCGTTGTCGTAGCGTCTGCATAGTTTCCCCAATGTACCATGCCTCGGGACATCCTTTCCTGCAGCGTATCAGGTAAACAACGTTGGCCGAGTTGCAAGAGTAGGTACTATGTACCTGGTAGATGGTGTTCTCATGTGAGATGATGGCATCCGTGTCGATGATCTGGCACGTCTTGCAGAGGCAGGGTTGTGTGGTGTCGCGGTCACTGTTTTCCCGAAGGCTGGGTAGTTTGCTGCGGACAATGGTCTGTTTGAAGTTGTGCGGTTGTTTGAAGGCAAGAAGTGGGGGTGTGGGGATGGCCTTGGCGAGATGTTCGTCTTCATCAATGACATGTTGAAGGCTCCGGAGGAGATGCCGTAGCTTCTCCGCTCCGGGGAAGTACTGGACGACGAAGGGTACTCTGTCCACTGTGTCCTGTGTTTGTCTTCTGAGGAGGTCGGTGAGGTTTTTCGCTGTTTTTCACCTTCAACAACCAGTTCTTCATCCAGACACATGGAACAGCCATGGGGACCAAATTTGCACCTCAATATGCCAACATCTTCATGCACAGGTTCGAACAAGACTTATTCACGGCACAGGACCTTCAACCGATGCTATACACTAGATACATCGGTGACATTTTCTTCCTTTGGACTCATGACGAACAATCACTGAAACAACTATATGATGACATCAACAAGTTCCATCCCACCATCAGACTCACCATGGACTACTCTCCGGAATCGGTTGCATTCTTGGACACAAGCATCTCCATTAAGGACAGTCACCTCAGCACCTCACTGTACCGCAAGCCCACGGATAACCTCACGATGCTCCATGTCTCCAGCTTTCACCCTAAACATGTTAAAAAAGCCATCCCCTACGGCCAAGCCCTCCGTATACACAGGATCTGCTCGGATAAGGAGGATCGCAACAGACACCACCAGACGCTGAAAGATGCCCTCATAAGAACAGGATATGGCGCTCGACTCATCGATCAACAGTTCCGACGCACCACAGCGAAAAACCGCACCGACCTCCTCAGAAGACAAACACGGGACATGGTGGACGGGAGTACCCTTCGTCGTCCAGTACTTCCCCGGAGCGGAGAAGTTACGGCATCTCCTCCGGAGCCTTCAACATGTCATTCATGAAGACGAACATCTCGCCAAGGCCATCCCCACACCCCCACTTCTTGCCTTCAAACAACCGCACAACCTCAAACAGACCATTGTCCGCAGCAAACTACCCAGCCTTCAGGAGAACAGTGACCACGACACCACACATCTGCAAGATGTGCCATCATCTCACGTGAGAACACCATCCACCAGGTACACGTACCTACTCTTGCAACTCGGCCAACGTTGTCTACCTGATACGCTGCAGGAAAGGATGTACCAAGGCATGGTACATTGGGGAAACCATGCAGACGCTACGACAACGGATGAATGAACACCGCTCGAGAATCACCAGGCAAGACTGTTCTCTTCCTGTGGGGGAGCATTTCAGCGGTCACGGGCATTCAGCCTCTGATCTTCGGGTAAATGTTCTCCAAGGCGGCCTTCACGACACACGACAGCGCAGAGTCGCTGAGCAGAAACTGATCGCCAAGTTCCGCACACATGAGGACGGCCTCAACCGGGATCTTGGGTTTATGTCACACTATCTGTAATCCCCACAGCTTGCCTCCTGGACTTGCAGAATCTCACTGGCTGTCCTGCCTGGAGACAATACACGTCTCTTTAACCTGTGCTTAATGCTCCCTCCACTCACATTGTCTGTATCTTTAAGACCTGGTTGGCTGTAGAGATTCGCATTCTAATCAGTATTCTGTAACTTGATTTTGTGTCTCTGTGCACTGTTTGAGAGCAGATTCCCACTCCATCTGACGAAGGAGCAGCGCTCCGAAAGCTAATTGCATTTGCTACCAAATAAACCTGTTGGACTTTAACCTGGTGTTGTTAAAACTCTTACTGGGTCCAGAACTAGCAGACACCATCTCCTAGAATAAGTGGCAGGCCATTTAGGACTGAGACGAGGAGAAACTTCTTCACTCAGAGAGCAGTGAATCTTTGGAATTCTCTGCCCCAGAGGGCTGCGGAGGCTCAGTCATTGAGACTGAGATTGATAGATTTCTACATATTTAAAAATATCGAGGATTACGGGGATAGTGCAGGAAAATGGTGTTGAAGTTGATCAGCAATGATTGTATTGAATAGCGGAGTGGCTTCAAAAGGCTGAATGGCCGACTCCTGCTCCTATTTCTCATGTTTTTATGTTCTTACAAAGTTATGGCTCGTGAGATGATACAGAAACAAGGGCTCTCGATTCTTGGGGGCATCGGTGCTAGTTCCAGGGCAAGTAGGAGCCATACATGTTGCAGCTCAACACAAAAGCAAAATCCTCCAAATTCTGGGAATATAAACAGAAAATGCTGGAAAGACTTAGGTCAGGCAGCAACTGTGGAGAGAAGGAGTTAATGTTTCATGTTTATGATGACCTTTCTCTTTCCAGATGCTGCCTGATCTGCTGATTATTCCCCAGGAGCAGGCTCAGGAATGCTAGCTTTCCTGTTGGCTGCAAACACACTGATCAGAAAAATTCTCCTGATGACATTTCAGAAACTCTTTCTGCTCTCTGCCCTTCACACTATTTCTATCTCAGTCTATACAAGGATAATTATATCTCCCATTAATACTCTCTAATTTTCCTACAAATTTGCGCCTCTATATCTTTCCCACCAGTTGGTAGTCAATGGAACATACTCCAGCAGTACGAAATACTCCTGGATACAAGATGTCCCGGAGAGATAGCAAAGAAAGGGGAAGGAGTGATGGTACTGATTAAAGGAGAGAAGATGTCCTAGCGGGGTCAGGATAGAATGGATTTAGTTAGAGCTAAGAAACAATAGAGGTACCATTACACTTTTGGGTGTCTTCCACCGGCTGCCAACTAGTGGGAAAGAAATAGAGGAGCAAATTTGCAGGGAAATGACAGAGACAAGTGTTAATGGGAGTGTGCAGCAATGGAGTCACCTCAGCGAGACCAAATTTGCATTCCTTGCATTTTTAATTTCCGGTTAGGTTGTCACTACTTACCCCTGGGCAAAATTAGCTTCTGGTTTACAGTAGAGTCATAGAGGTTTACAGCATGGAAACAGGTCCGTCGGCCCAACTTATCCATGCCACCCTTTTTTTTAAACCCCTAAGCTAGTCCCAATTGCCCGCATTTGGCCCATATCCCTCGATATCCATCTTACCTATGTAACTGTCTAAATGCTTTTTAAAAGACAAAATTGTACCCGCCTCTACTACTACCTCTGGCAGCTTGTTCCAGACACTCACCACCCTCTGTGTGAAAAAATTGCCCCTCTGGACACTTTTGTACCTCTCCCCTTAAACCAATGCCCTCTAGTTTTAGACTCTACTTTTGGGAAAATATATTGTCTATCAAGCTGATCTATGCCTCTCATTATTTTATAGACCTCTATAAGGTCACTCCTCAGCCTTCTACGCTCCAGAGAAAAAAGTCCCAGTCTATCCAGCCTCTCCTATAACTCAAACCATCAAGTCACGGTAGTACCCTAGTGCTTAGAGCTGGGGTTCCGGACGGGGAGGAATTTGTAAAATGCATACTGGAAGGTTCTTTGGAACAGTATGTAGATAGCCCGACTAGACAGGGGGCTATACTGGACCTAGTTCTGGGAAATGAGCCCGGTCAGGTCGTCAAAGTTTCGGTAGGGGAACATGTGGCAAATAGTGACCACAACTCTGTTAACTTTAGGATAGTAATGGACAAGGATGAGTGCTGTCCTACGGGCAGGGTGCTAAATTGGGGGAAGGCTAACTATAGCCAGATTAGGCAGGAATTGGTGGATGTTGATTGGGAGAGGATGTCGAGGGTAAGTCCGCGTCTGGCATGTGGGAGTCTTTTAAGGAACAGTTGAAAAGGCTGCAGGATAGGCATGTGCCTGTAAAAAGGAAAGATAGAAAAGGTAGGATTCGAGAGCCGTGGATAATCAGGGAAATTGATGATCTGATTAAAATGAAAAGGGAGGCGTACGTTAAGTCCAGGCAACTGAAAACAGATGGAACTCTGGAGGAATACAGAGAGAGTAGGAAAGAACTCAAACGGGGAGTTAGAAGGACAAAAAGAGGTCACGAGGTGTTCTTGGCAGGCAGGATATGGGGAGATCCTAAATGAATACTTTGCATCTGTGTTCACGAAGGAGAGGGACGTGTTAACCGGGAGTGTCTCGGAGGGACGTGTTGACCCGTTAGAGAAAATCTCCATTACAAGGGAGGAAGTGTTAGGTTTTTTAGGGAACATTAAAACTGACAAAGCCCCAGGGCCTGATGGCATCTATCCTAGACTGCTCAGGGAGATGAGAGATGAAATTGCTGGGCCTCTGACAGAAATCTTTGTCGCTTCTTTGGACACAGGTGAGGTTCCTGAGGATTGGAGGATAGCGAATGTGGTCCCGTTGTTTAAGAAGGGTAGCAGGGATAACCCAGGAAATTATAGGTCGGTGAGCTTGACGTCCGTGGTAGGGAAGTTGTTGGAGAGGATTCTTAGAGACAGGATGCATGCGCATTTAGAACGGAACAATCTTATTAGTGACAGACAGCATGGTTTTGTAAGAGGGAGGTCGTGCCTTACAAATTTGGTGGAGTTTTTTGAGGAAGTGACAAAAACGGTTGATGAAGGAAGGGCCGTGGATGTCGTCTATATGGATTTCAGTAAGACATTTGACAAAGTCCCACATGGCAGGTTGGTTAAAAAGGTTAAGGCTCATGGGATACAAGGAGAAGTGGCTAGATGGGTGGAGAACTGGCTTGGACATAGGAGACAGAGGGCAGCAGTCAAAGGGTCTTTTTCCGGCTGGAGGTCTGTGACCAGTGGTGTTCCGCAGGGCTCTGAACTGGGACCTCTGCTATTTATGATATGTATAAATGATTTGGAAGAAGGTGTAACTGGTGTTATCAGCAAGTTTGCGGATGACACGAAGATGGCTGGACTTGCAGATAGCGATGAGCATTGTCGGGCAATACAGCAGGATATGGAAAGGCTGGAAAATTGGGCAGAGAGGTGGCAGATGGAATTTAATCCAGATAAATGTGAAGTGATGCATTTTGGAAGAAATAATGTAGGGAGGAGTTATACAATAAATGGCAGAGCCATCAAGAGTATAGAAACACAGAGGGACCTAGGTGTGCAAGTCCACAAATCCTTGAAGGTGACAACACAGGTGGAGAAGGTGGTGAAGAAGGCATATGGTATGCTTGCCTTTATAGGACGGGGTATAGAGTATAAAAGCTGGAGTCTGATAATGCAGCTGTACAGAACACTGGTTAGGCCACATTTGGAGTACTGCGTCCAGTTCTGGTCGCCGCACTACCAGAAGGACATGGAGGCGTTAGAGAGAGTGCAGAGAAGGTTTACCAGGATGTTGCCTGGTATGGAGGGTCTTAGCTCTGAGGAGAGATTGGGTAAACTGGGGTTGTTCTCCCTGGAAAGACGGAGAATGAGGAGAGATCTAATAGAGGTGTACAAGATTATGAAGGGGATAGATAGGGTGAAAGGTGGGAAGCTTTTTCCCAGATCAGAAGTGACGATCACGAGGGGTCACGGGCTCAAGGTGAGAGGGGCGAAGTATAACTCAGATATTAGAGGGATGTTTTTTACAGAGGGTGGTGGGGGCCTGGAATGCGCTGCCAAGTATGGTGGTGGAGGCAGACACGCTGACATCATTTAAGACTTACCTGGATAGTCACATGAGCAGCCTGGGAATAGAGGGATACAAACGATTGGTCTAGTTGGACCAAGGAGCGGCACAGGCTTGGAGGGCCGAAGGGCCTGTTTCCTGGGCTGTACTGTTCTTTGTTCTTTGTTTAATCTTTTCTGCATTCTTTCTAGTTTAATAATATCCTTTCTATAATAGGGTGACCAGAACCATACACAGTATTCCAAGTGTGGCCTTACCAATGTCTTGTACAACTTCAACAAGACGTCGCAACTCCTGTATTCAATGTTCTGACCAATGAAACCAAGCATGCTGAATGTCTTCTTTACCACTCTGTCCACCTGTGACTCCACTTGAAACAAAAGTACTTGGAACAAAAATAACTATCAAAAGTCATCTGTGTTTGAATAAAACATTTCTGAAATTGTTTGGAGTGGTTTTACTGCCGCTGGGATTGATATATTATTGTCTGACCAATAAACTGTTTTTAGAAAACAATTACCCCAATTACACAAGTCTTAAATTATATGCCCCAGCCAGCAAAACATGTGATTATGATTTTAATAGTAATTTCAAATTATAATCCCTTTATTGGCTCAAACCTAAATTTGGATCTGCCATCTTTTTTTCTATTTCTTTCATGAGATGTGATGTTGCTGGCTAAGGCCAGCATTTGTGACCCATCCCTAATTGTCCTCTACGTGATGTTTTCGAACTGCCTGCTTGAACCACTAAATTCCAGTGCTGTTTGGGAGGGAGTTCTGGGATTTTGACCCAGCAACAGTGAAGGCATAGTTTCAAGTCAGGATGTGGTGTGGTTTTGGAGGGGAAACTTTTGATGGTAGTGCTCCCTCGCATCTGCTACCTTTGTCCTTCTAAGTGGTAAAGGTCACAGTTTTGGAAGGTGCCATTGAAGGAACCTTGGTCGGTTGCAGCTGTGCATCTTGTATGTAGAATCATAAAATCATATAGCACAGAAGAGCCCCATCGAGTCCACACTGATACTTTAGAAACACCTGACCTCCCACCTAATCCCATCTGCCAGCGCTTGGCCCATAGCCTTGAATGTTATGATGTGCCAAGTGCTCATCCAGATACTTTTTAAAGAACGTGAGGCAACCCACCTCTGCCACCCTCCCAGGCACCGCATTCCAGACCACCATCCTCTGGGTAAAAAAACTTTTCCTCACATATCCCCTAAACCTCCTGTCACCTTGAACCTATGACCCCTCATGACTGATCCTTCAACTAAGGGGAACAGCTGCTCTTTATCCACTCTGTCCATGTCCCTCATAATCTTGTACACCTCGATCAGGTTGCCCCTCAGTCTTCTCTGCTCTGTATATGCTACACACTGCTGCCACTGTGAAGGAGGGAGTGAATATTTACATTATTGGTTGAGCTGCCAACCAAGCAGTGTCCTGGATGGTGCCGAGCATCTTGAGTGTTAATAGAAACCCGACAGTGCAGAGGAGGCCATTTGGCCAATCAAGTCTGCACTCTCCAATAGAGCATCTTACCCAGGCCAATCCACCTAACCTGTACATCTTTGGAATGTGGGAGGAGGTTGGAGAACCAGGAGGAAACCCACGCAGACATAGGGTGAACATGCAAACTCCACACAGATAGTCACCCAAGGCTGGAATTGAACCCGGGTCCCTAGTGCTGTGAGACAAAAGTGCTTTGCACTCACCCAGTGGAGAGTATTCCATCACACTCCTGACTTGCCTTGTAGATGATGGACAGACTTTGGAGAGTCAGGAGGTGAGTTACTTGCCACAGAATTCCCAGCCTTTGACCTACTTTTGTAGCCACAGTATTTATATGGCTGTCAATGGTAACCCTGAGGATATTGGTAGTGGAGGATACAGTAACAGTAATATCACTAAATGTCCTGGGGAAATGGTTAGGTTCTCTCTTGTTGGAGATGGTCATTGCCTGGCACTTGCGTGGTGCAAGAATTGCTTTATCAGCTCAAGTCTGAAAGTTGTCCAGATAATGCTGCATATTGGCTTCACTATCTGAGGAGTCATGAATGGTGATGAACATTGTGCAATCATCAGCAAACATCCCCATTTCTAATCTTATGATGGAAGGAAGGTCATTAATGAAGTAGTTGAAAATGGTTGGCTCTGGGACATACCCTGAGGAACTCTTGCAGTGATGCCCAGAAACTGAGATGATTAGCTTCCAGCAAACACAACCATCTTTCTTTGTGCCAAGTAGGATTGCAACCAGTGGAGAGCTTCCCTCCCCCCCGCCCCCCCAATTCTCAGTGACTTCAATGTTGCCGGGACTCCTTGATGCCACACTCAGTCAGAAGCAGCCTTGATGAAAAGAGCAGTTACTCTCACCTCATGTCTTGAGTTCAGCTTTTGTGTTTAACAAACAAAGTGGATAATAGGAATCCAGCATATGTAGTATACCTGGACTTCCAGAAGGCGTTTGATACAGTGCCACACAAAAGGTTGATACAAAAGGTAAGATCATATGGGGATAGAGATAATTTATTAACTTGGATAGAGGTTTGAGAATGGGAAAAATGGGTCTTTTTCTGGTTGGCAAATGTAACTAGTGGAGTGCACAGGGTTCAGTCCTTGGGTCCAAACTATTTACAATATTTATTAATGACTTGGATACAGGGATAGAAAGTACAATAGCCAAATTTTCAGATGACACTAAAATAGGTGAGATAGTAAGTTGCAATGAGGAAATAAGAAATTTACAAATTGAAATGAATAGGTTAGGAGAATGGGTCAAAATCTAGCAGATAGAATTTAACATGGATAAATAAGAGGTTATCTATTTTGGTCAGAGGAATAAAAAGGCAACTTGTTATCTAAATGGAGAGCAACTTCAGAGTACTGCAGTGCAGAGGGATCTGGGTGTCCTTGTGCATGAATTGAAGAAAATTAGTATGCAGATAAAGCAGGTAATAAGGAAGGCAAATTGAATTTTGGCATTTCTTGCTAATGGAATAGTGTATAAAAGTAGGGGACTATTGCTGCAACTATACAAGGCATTAGTGAGACCACACCTGGAGCATTGTGTTCAGTTTTCATCCCCTCACTTAAGGAGGGATGTAGTTGCATCAGAGGCAAGTTCAGAGGAGGTTCACTGGATTGATTCCAGAGGTGAGGGGTTTGTTTTATGAAGAGAGTTTGAGCAGTTTAGGTTTATATTCTCTAGAGTTTAGAAGAATGAGAGAAGATTGAATTGTAGCATGCAAGATAATAAAGGAGATTGACAGAGTAGACATAGGAGGATGTTTCCTCGTGTGGGCCATACTAGAACAAGATGTCATAAGTTTTAGGATAAGAAAATTTACAATCTTTATTAATGACTCTTAAAGGGCTGTGAATCTGTGGAATTCACTACCCAGAGAGTTGTGGATGCTGGGACATTGAGTAAATTTGAGGAGATAGGCAGATTTTTAACTAGTAATTGGCTGAAGGGTTATGGAGAATGGGCCAAATCACCAGTGATCATACCGAATGATGGCAGAACAAGCTCCAGGAACTGACTTGCCTACTCCTGCTCTTAGTTCTTGTGTTCATATGTCCATGTTTGGACCGAGACTGTAATGAGGTTAGGAGCTGGGTGGTCCTGGTAGAACCCAAACTGCGTGTCAGTGGGGAGGTTATTTCTGAGTAAGTGCCGGTTGTTAGCACTGTGTAAGACACCTTCCATCACCTTGCTGATGATCAAAAGTAGGCTGATGGGTGGTAATCAGCTGGGTTGGATTTACCCTGCTCTTAATGGGCAGAACACATCAGGGAAATTTTCTACGTTGTAGCTACACAAGACAATTTGTCTGGGGGTACAATTAGTTCCGGAGCACAAGTCTTCAAATATTCAGCACTATTGCAGGAAGGTCATCAGGGCCCATTGCTTTCAGCCATTTCTGGATATCATGGGGACTAAAAATTAGTTGAAAATTGGCATCTGCAATGCTGAAGATCTCAGGAAGAGGCCGAGAAAGATCATCCACTCGCATTTCTGTCTAAAGATGGTTGCAAATGCTGTGCTGGGCTCCCCAATCTTTTTTTTTGTCCTTTAGGGGGGCTCCCCAATCATTGAGGATGGGATATTTATGCAGCCTCCTCCTCCTGTTAGTTGTTTGATTGTCCATCAACAATATTGGCTGAACATGACAGTTTGCAGAGTTTTGATCTGATCCATTGGTTGTAGGATTGTTTAGCTCTGTCTATCGCTTGCTGTTTCCACTGTTTAGCATGAAAATCGTGCTGTAGCTCATATTTAGGTATGTCAGGTGCTGCTCCTGCCACGCCCTCATGAACTCTTCATAAACCAGGGTTGATCCCTTGGCTTGATAAATGGTAAAGTGAGGAATTTGCTGGACCATGAGATTACAGATTGTGGTTGTGTACAATTCTGCTGCTGCTGATGGCACTCAGCATCTCATTGTTGCCCAGTTTTGAGTTGTGAGATCTGTTATAAATCTAGCCCATTTAGTATGATGGCAGTGCCACACAACATGGAGTGTATGCTTTATGTGAAGATAGAACTGTCTGGTGGTCACTTCTACTTTACTGCCATAGATAGATGTATCTGTATGGTAGATTGTACTAAACTATAAGGTCTAGTAGGTATTTCCCTATATGTCTTTCAGGACTTGGGCAGCTCCATCACTAGTGTTGCAACTAAGCCACTCTTGGTTCCCAAACCAGAGTACATTGTCACCCTCAGTACTTCCTCCAAGTGGTGTTCAACATGGTGGAGCACAGTCTCATCAGCTGAGGTGGCGGGTGGGTGGGGGTACATGCCAATCAGCAGGGGGTTCCCTTGTCCATGTTTGACCTGATGCTACGAGGTTTTAGGAGATATGGAGTCAATGTTACGTCCAAGGGCAACTCCCTCCCTATGTATGCCACGGTGCCTCAATTGAGTCTGTCTTGTCAGTGGGACAGGACATACCCAGGGATGGTGAGAGTGGTGTCTGGGACATTGGCTGCAATGTGAGTCTGACTTTGTCAGGATGTTGCTTCACTAGTCTGTGGTGCAGCTTTCCAAATTTTTTGTTAGTAAGGAGGGCTTTGCAGGCTTGATAGAGCTGCCTCTGTCATTACTATTGTTTCCAGTAACAAAGTTGATGCCAGGTAGCTTGCCCAGTTTTATTCCTTGTTGACTTTTCTGTCATGGGTCTGGAGTCAGGTAAGCCTTGCACTCATTATAGGGAAGGGCAGAGATTAGCTTCATTGTGCCATTACAGAAACCAGCTTTCACTTCAAGAATTATTTTAATAATGAATTAAATTCCACCAGCTGCTGTGGTGTGAATTGAACTTGTGCCCCCAGGGCATTAGCCTGGGCCTTTGGATTAATGGTCCAATGACATTACCACAATACCACTGTCTCCCCCTCTTAATAGACATTTTAAGCCTGTTTTGCCAATGTAGAAGACTCTATGCAAGTTTTAACAATGAACCAACAATTTTTGTCCCTCACTTATTTCCAAAATCACTGTGATTTGACAATTGACTCATTCAATTATGCAGACAGTAGGATTATCAAAATAAATCTCTGAAATAACAGATAATGTGTATTGAAAGACTACTGGCATGGGCAGAGTAGTTATTACCCCTGAACATACTGAGTTTGCTGCCAGTTAGTTGAAATTAGCTTGGTAGCCTTTTATATTACAGTTCAGAAAACATTTGAAATTTAGACAAAGGGTCATTGAAATTTCCAGCACTCTAGGCAGATTTCAATAATTCTTAAATGACTCATATTTCACTTTACTCTGCGCACCTCCATTCTGTGGACAAACATGATTAAAAAGCAAGTCACAAGCAAACCAGTATCAATTAGTTCACTCTGAATGATTCAGGATTTGTACCAGTACAGTTTCACACCAATTAAATTCCTTCCCCTTTGCTTCTTTCATTATCATACAACACAGGCTGAGTACATTCGGCCACCTTGCCTCTGTCAGCTCTTTGGTAGAGCTATCTAATTAGTCCCTTCCTCTTTCTCCACAGTCCTGCATTTTTTCCCTTCAAATATTTCTCCAATTCTCTTCTGAATGCTACTATTGAATCTGCTTCCATTGGCACTTTAAATCACAATATCTCATAGAATCATAAAATCCAACAGTGCAGAAGGAGGCCATTTGGCCCATCAAGTCAGCACCAACCACAATTCCACCCAGGCCCTATCCCCATTTACCCTAGCTCATCCCCCTGACACTAAGGGGCAATTTAGCATGTCCAAACCAGCTAACCTGTACATCTTTGGATGGGCATGATCTCATGGTGCAACTATTTCTTTATGTCTTTTGCCAATCACCTTACATGTGTTCCCTGGTTATCAATCTAACTGCCACTGGAAACAAGTTCTCCTTATTTACTCCATTCATGGTTTTGAACACCTTTGCCAAGTCTCCTCTGCTCAAAAGAGAACAATTCCAGATTCCAATCTCTTCATCGAACTGAAGCTCCACACACACTCCTTAGACTATTTGGTAAATCTCCTCCGCGCCTTTTCCAAGGACCTTCCTGAAGTTTGGTGGCCAAAGTTTGGTACAACTCTCCAGCTGATGGTTTTATAACTGTTCGGCATAATTTTGCTTTTCTACTTTATTCCTCCAAGTAGGCCAATAGCTTTATTAGCAACCTTCTCAACATCTCCTGCTCTCTCCACAAATTTGTGCGCATAAACTGCCAGATCTGTGTTCCAGCATCCCCATTTAGCTCATATTAGCTCATTTAGCGGCACGGTAGCACAGTGGTTAGCACTGCTGCTTCACAGCTCCAGGGTCCCGGGTTCGATTCCCAGGTCACTGTCTGTGTGGAGTTTGCACATTCTCCTCGTGTCTGCGTGGGTTTCCTCCAGGTGCTCCGGTTTCCTCCCACAGTCCAAAGATGTGCGGGTTAGGTTGATTGGCCAGGTTAAAATTGCCCCTGAGATGCGTAGGTTAGAGGGATTAGCGGGTAAATATGTGGGGGTAGGGCCTGGGTGGGATTGTGGTCGGTGCAGACTTGATGGGCCGAATGGCCTCCTTCTGCACTGTAGGGTTTCTATGATTTCTATGATATTGCATCATATTTTTCTAACCAATGTGAATCACTTCACACTTTCCTGCATTAATTTCAGACTCATGGATCTGTCAATTTCATCAGCCTCCCTTTATCATCCTGAAGTCTGTTTCGATCCTACTCATTGCTTACTCATACATATCCAAGTATTGCACCATGACAAACTTTGAAGTCATGCCCATCCAAGTGCAGGTCACTAATATTTATCAAAAAGAACAGTGATTCCAATACTGACCCATGGGATCATCTGGTACACCTGCCTCCAGTCTGCCAAACAATTTTCTTTCTCTTAGCCAATTTTGTATAAATGCTACTACTGCCTTTAATCCCACAGGCTTTAAATTTGCTAACAAGTCTTTTTAAAATTTATTTGTTCATGGGATGTGAACATTGCTGACGAGGCCAGCATTCATTGCCCTTACTTAATTGCCCTAGAGTAAGTGGTGGTGAGCTGTTGCCTTGAACCGCTGCAATTCTTGTGTTGTAGGAATACCCACAGTGCTGTTAGGGAGCTCCAGGGTCTAACCCAGCCACAATGATAGACTGCGATATAGTTCTAAGTCAGGATAGTGTGTGGGTTGGATTGTGATGGTGTTCCCATGCACCTGCTGCCCTTGTCCTTCGAGATGGTAGAGGCCATAGGTACAATCCTTATCCATCTTCTCCATTTCTTCAAAGAGCTCAAAAAAGTTAATTAAACATTATTTGCTTTGAACAAATCCAAGCTTTTATTTATTTGCGCACGTTTTTCCAAATGCAAATTAAATTTGCCCCAAACTAATTGTCTCAAATACCATCAACATTCAGGTGATCGATCTATAGCTGCCAGTTTAATCCCTACCCACTTTTTAGACAGGGGTGTCATATTTGCAATCCTCCAGTCTTCCGGTAGCACTTCCATATCCAAGAAGGATTGGAAGATTGTGCAAGAAACTGCAATTTCCACCCTTACTTGCTTTAGATTATATCCCAACTAGGTGAAGTGTCTTGTGAGTACAACCAATCTTAGAAGTACAGTTATCCCTTATTTAGCCTCTTGACATGTTTGTGTTAAATTAAAACATGCTACATGACAACACTTTCTCATAAGTAAACATGCAATAAGTGTGGGTTATGTTCCTGACATATAATTTGAAGCTTAAAAACCTATTTGTTGCACTGAATCTAACTGACCCAGAAATTCTCTTTCAATTTACTACTCATTCTACTTCCACCCACTGTTTCCCACCATCCACTTGCTGCTTCACTCTCCAAACCCCTCCTGTTCCCTGGTTCCCTCTCTCTCTCCCTCACCACCCCTCCTGCCATCCTCTCACTGCCCTACTCCCCAGCCCCTCAACTGTCCCCTCTTTTGATCCTGCTGCTGCTTCCCTCTTGCCAACCCATTCCTGACCCCATGCTGGAGGCAGTTAGTGAGAAAGAGTGAGGGAGTGAGGGGACTAGGAGAGGGAAACAGTAATAGGGAGACAGAGATTGGGGTGGGATAGTGAAACTCCAAATGGGAGGGAGAGGAGAGCAGTGAGCAGAGTGAGCGAAAGGGTTGGAAGAGAGAAGCACTAAAGCGAAGGGAGCAAGGAGGAGGGAGAGTGCGAGGCAGCAACAGGAGTGGCGTGGGAGGGAGTGAAGTGGTCAGGACAGCAAGAAATGTTCTGGTATTTGATAGGGTGTAGTTATTTCTGGAGGCATTACTAGAAGGAAATGATACAGTATATCATATGATTCGGTCTTATCAGAGTTTGTTGTGAGGAAACTACCAGATCCAACATGTGCACAGGTTCTCCACCTGTGTAATACCCCTACTAACGTCTCTGATGCATAATGAATGAAGCTAAGTATTATTGTATTACCCAATCTCTTATGTGTGGCTGGCGCCTTGACGTTTATCTACTCAGTAAGGAGAGGAAAAACATAACAAGAAAGAAGGAGCAAGAGGTGAGCAGGAGGGGGTGAGCGAGAAAGAGAAGATCGTGAGTAGAGTGGTGGTGGGGGGGGGGAATGGCGCATGGGAGAGAGGGGGGGAAATGACGCATGGGAGAGAGGGGGGGAAATGACGCATGGGGGGGGAGGGCACATGGGAGAGAGAGGGGGAAAAGTGACAAATGGGAGAGAGAGGGGAAAGTGGCAAAGGGGAGGGGGGGAAATGAGAGAGAGAGGAGGAAGTGGCGAATGGGAGAGAGGAGGAAGTGGCGAATGAGAGAGAGGAGGAAGTGGCGAATGGGAAAGAGAAGAAAATAACGAATGGGAGTGCAAGAGAAAAGTGGGAAATGAGAGGAGCGAGGATTTTTCAGAATTAGATCCTGTACTGCTTCCTTCCCTGTTGGGCTTAAGGAGATTAAAGAACAAAAACAAAAATAACGCTTTACGGTATGGAATTCAACTATGCGTATCACATCATGCAAGGCTTACTGACCTTTACTTGACTATATGGCACAATGACCTCTTGCTGTGGTGCTGTTACTGTTATCTATTATATGATGCATTTTAAAATTTCATGGGAGATTTTCTTTTATTATGTATCCTATTGTTTACCAGTTAACAATTCTAATTTTGTATTGACTTATTTAGGAAGTCCATGGATGACTTTTCCTTGCTTGTTTATACTCCGTGTATGCATCATATTGACTCCACTAAGTACTTTCACATCATGATATCTATGTCCTCTTGCCAGCATAAAAATAAGTAAACCTACAATGTGCATTTTGGTGTGCAATATACCACAGACACTAAGACTGTGATTTTCTGGGGCTGCTAGACCCTGGTAGGAATCACAAGGGCCTGGAAAATTGGGCATCGAGCTAAATCGGGAATTATGCTGGGCATCAGACCTATCGCGATAACCATGGCCTGCCCGTTGGCCTCAATCTGGTTCACAACCAGGAACTTAATTGATATTCAGAAATAGACATTTAAGTATCATTACCGGGTCATCCCCACCCACTCAGCAGGAAAATATGGACCTGGTGTCTTGGACTACAAAGGAGGGGGAGGGGTGCAAGGAGTTAAGTGCTGCACCCATGTGCTTCTCTACTACTGCCAGACTGCAGAGGGAAGGTCCCCCAAGGGACCTGGGGGTTGGGTTGGCTCAGACTTGAGGGAAAGGGGTTGACCTCACGACTGTCCCTTAGGATGGGGGTCTCATGGCTGGACTGCCTACCTAGCCCTGGAAAAATGGCAATCACTCTTAGCACGGTGATCTCAAGCAGCTTTCAGTTGAAAATCCTCATTTTTGTCTGTGTGCTGTGAAGCCCTTGAGATGCCCTGGTCACTTTAATATCCATGCCCCGTAGATACCTGGAAGCATTCAAAATCGCAGCAGCACTACATTCTGCAGAAAGATTTGCCCTTGCTGTCTCTCAGAAGCCCCAAGTGTGAGAAGATCCCTTTGAAGTCCTTGGACTGATAGACGATGTCAACTTCTGTGGGGTGATTTCCCTTTTTATACTTAATGAGCAGCAGGTGCAATCTGGCCACTTTGATCTGCTGTGATTGACAGCTGCACAGCAGGTCAGACAGTTCATTGTAGACACAATCCAGTAAGCCTCATGAACCTCCTCATTCCACCAGACCTGCTCAATCAACTCCTGTCTTTTAACACTGCATTTTGTTCCATGAGCCTTGCTGGAAAGCTCAAAAGCTTCAAAAAACTTTGTTCATTCAATTTCATGCTCCATTATCTTTATCTAGCCTTTGATTGATAAGTTGAACCAAGGATGCACTAGCCAGGAGGTTTGCTTGTTTTTCTTTCCCTTCACAGTTGAATGCATCTCATGTGCTTTCTAAACATTGGCTTAAAAAAAGTGAAATCTCATGGCTGGTGGGTAATTGATCCAACCTGTTGATCAAAGGCAAATGTTTATAAATATTGTAGTTAAGAACAAAGGCAGGCACTTGGACTGCCTACATCCACTTCTGTAGCAATGTCCATTTCAGCCCATCAATTCCAAAATTCATCCACACTTTGGTTCCCTCTAACCCCAAATATTCCAACATTCTCCGGGGCAGCCTCCCATCCTCTATCCTCCAAAAATTTCAGTTCATCCAAAATTTTACAGCTCAAATCTTATCTGCTTATCCATCACTCTTGTGCTTATTAATCAAAATCTGCCAATGTATCAGATTTAAAATTCTCATCCATGTGGTTTAATCCCTTCATGCTCTCACATGGGCTAGACCCGCCTCGGGGTATGTGGTGAGCCAGCCAAAAGTCCGTTGATTTTCAGAGGGACTGGACCATCCCGGCAGTAGACAGATTTCAAGTATACAATACGTGCTGGTAAACATGAAATTTAGTTCCCTCTTCACTGTACTGAAGCACAGGCAGAGGCAAACAAAAAAAACTCCATAGGTCTGGCCAAAAACTCCCTGACAACTGTTCTTGTTCTGCTGATAAATTTCATGGAAGACAAAGGAATGTCATACAAGTGTGTTAACATATTTGTCATTGCAACAGCAAAGTATGATTTCATCTTGTTTTTGACATACCAGCACCAAGGAATTTGGAACAGATATTAGGAAAATAAAATTGATGTTGCCGAATCAAAATAACTTCAGTTGGAAGTAACATTGAATGAAGGTTCTGCTAAGTAAAGACTTGGCTCAAAAAAATAAACAATGTCACTAAAAGACAGATTTGACCGGTGTGGCAAATGAAAAAGTTGCAGTTTTATTCACAAAATGTTCAACAAGACGGTCATATTTTTGACATATACAATAGAACAGGCCTTAAACTACACCACAAAAAAAAACACTGCAGATGGTGGAAATCTGAAATTTAAATAGAGAATGCCGGATAGCAGCTGTGGTAGCATCCATAGGGCAAAAGAGTATCAGATCAATGAACTTTCATCAGTTCTGAATTATACCGGACCTTCTATATTTTGGAACGAGTTGATGCTGAGTGTGAAGAAAGATATTTCAGCAATAATATTCTTTACATGAATGCATAGAACTTGTCTCTTCAAGTGTAAACTGTAAATTGACTTTCATATCAAAACATTTGTCTTTATTTCCATTCAATACTCAAGAAGTAATTAACCACCAACTAATCCCAAACCAAATGAAAAATATTTCACAATATAAGGCTGGCAAGAGCCTGCCTTGCAAATAACAAAGGTCTCTCCCCACCCTCCACGCAACACCCTCCCGGCACTGCCCACTGGAGGCAGTGCTAGGCACAAATGCTGGGGAGAGCAGGGGTGGCAGTGCCCAGGCATGGCCCTCTCCCCTCTGAGCAATGCACTCACCTGAATTCCTCTTGCAGGTTCTGCTCACCAGGTGGACATCCCGTGGGAGACAATTGCAACAGGAAATTATACCAGGGTAAATCATGTTTTAAGCCCCTCGAGATATTTTGCGCTCCTGTCGCCAATTGTGCCTGCTGCAAACAAGTGGCACTGTGGCACAGTGGTTAGCACTGGTGCCTCACAGTGCCAGGGATCCGAGTTCAATTCTGGCCTTGGGTGACTGTGTGCAGTTTGCACATTCTCCCCGTGTCTGCGTGAGATTCCTCCGGGTGCTCCAACTTCCTCCCACAGCCCAAAGATGTGCTGGTTAGGTTGATTGGCCTTGCTAAATTGCCCATTAGAGTCAGGGGCATTAGCAGGGTAAATACGTAGGGTTACAGGGATAGGGTTTGGGTGGGATTGTTGTTGGTGCAGGCCAGATGGGCCAAATGGCCTCCTCCTGCACTGTAGGGATTCTATTCGAGTTCATGACCACCAAATCGCAGCCAATGTATGTATTTAGAAAATCAATTCTTTTTCACTAATTTAAAGCCATGTGTTCTGAACCTATCTTCTTACCAAGAAGGATCTCAATTTACAATAACCATAGTTCTAATATATTTTATACACTTTGATGAGATCCAACTTCTTTCTGGACTATAATACATATCAAGGCTGGAATTCTCCAGCCGTTCAGGCCGGCGGGATTCGCCAGTCCCACCGGCAGCACACCCCCGCTTGCGGGTTTCCCACCCGCGTGAGGAATTCCCATTGACTGCGGCGGGACCAGAGAATCCCTCTGCTAGCAAACAATGCACCACCTCCCAGTGGCGGGAAACTCGCAGCTGGGAGGCCAGAAAATCTCACCCCAAATCTTTCCTTAGCTTTATACTTTACACTTCAAATTTGTTTTATTGACCTTTCTGTATCCTTCCAAGGTTAGTAATTTTCTTGTGGTGTGCTTCTCAGAACTATACATGGTATTCGAAATGTGGTCTAACCAGTACATTGTTAAATCATGGCATAACTTCTAAAGGTCAATGCCCTACAATTCGTGCAATATATACTATATTTCTATTAGTTTCACAATATTAGACACCTGTCGACCATGATCACAGGATCATTTTTAAGTTAATTCATTTCTATCTACTGTCCTAGAAATGTTGACCTGTGCACCAATGTTGTATGTTATCTGTTCACCCAATGACATAATGCCCAGAAGCCTTTTGCACATTTGTTTTAGCTGTTTTCTAAATCTCTACTGCTCTTATCATATTTGCTAGTGATGTAAAATAGTAAGCTTACTGCTAGTTTTAAAATTCTGGTCAAATGTTTCAATATAAACATAATACAAGAAGACTTGTTTCAATCCCAAGAATATAGTAAATGGAATTTATGGAAAATATCAAACTGTCGCTCAAAATCATCAAATTGGCTTAGAGACAACATAAGAGCAATCTGGAGGTTGTATACTTACTGTGACCGAGATAGCCAAACAAGTAAAAGTAAATCTCTTGATATGTGATTTGTTGATGATGTGCCCAAGTTTATTGCTCGGATTGTTCTATAATAAAAGAAAAATCTCAGTTACTGGCTGCATTTTATATAATAATATCCAGGATTTGAAGAATCTATTCCTGTAAAAAAAATGGAATCTTTTTTTTGGTCATAATAAAAATTGTTTTTTTATTCTCAATTGTTGAGAATTCAATTTTGCTAGCAGCAATTAACATCTAATCTGGACGCATTTGTAATAATGATTGTTTCATGAATTTAGACTGCTATTTGACCATCATAATTGCCAAGAAACTTGACTACTTAGTGGCATCATGTGCATTTACTGAAAAAAATGTTTGAACACCTGCAGGGAGCAAGTTCATTTTCTCAGCTCCTGACGGTGTTGGTAAGCTGGTTGGTAATTGTGAAGGCAACATTTTTGGTTGGAGAAGAACAGACTGGCGTTCAAAGTATTTCTGAATCTTGGAATTAAATGATAGTGTCAGTGCTGTATCTGTAACCCTCAGTTCTTGGCAGGAAATCTGCATGTACAAAACAGCATATACTTAAGATGCCGCTTTTAATAGAAATGTAAGACATGAAGAAATGTAATATAAAAAATGCTTTACTCACAAGGTTAGAAAGAAAGCACCAATATGTTGTTATGGAGTACGTTTTGTTCCAATCGTTAATTTAAGCCAAAGTTATAGATTTGAGAATATGTCACGGTTGGTAAAAAATTCCTTACAGTATAGGAAATGCAGTCAGTCTCCTCACTGCTTTCTATTTTCATGTTATTAGAGGGTACTGAATCCTAACCACTGATACTAGATGAATGGAACATTGCAGCTAAGGACAGCTTGAGTTCACTGAGTGATGCTGCTGCTAATAGAAACTGTATGTAGGTCATTTTGAGTGTTAGAGCAGTCAGCACTTCTTGTACTGGGAACCAGCCACCAGATTGGGGGTTTGAACGCTTTTTTAAAAACATTTGGCTCAATTTGTGTGGGGAAGGGACGGAAGGAAACAAATTATATTTGTGATGAGCAACAAATGAAGGCCTTGCTTGCAATGCTCACATCTTATTCTTTGAAAATATTAAAAATGATTGCAGTGGGGTTTTCACTGCATTCCAGCACAGATCTTGATATCATAAAATCCCTACAGTGCAAGAGGAGGACATTCAGCCCATCAAGCCTGCACCGATAACAATCCCACCCACCCTCCGTAACCCCATGCATTTACCCTGCTAGTCCCCTAACACAAAGGGGTAATTTAGCATGGCCAATCTACTTGCATATCTTTGGAGTGTGGGAGGAAACCAGAACACCCGGAGGAAACCCACGTGCAGACTCGACACAGACAGTGACCCGAGGCTGGAATCAAACCCGGGTCCCTGAAGCTATGAGGGAGCTGTGCTAACCACTGTGCCACCATGCCGCCCTTCCAGATTATATGGGTGAACACAGCATTACTAGGTTGAGGTTTTGCGAAGCATGCAATTTAAAAATTGGACCATGTACAACATTGGGAACTTAAGACAGTGGTTTCATTGGTCAGTTATTCTAAGCTCTTTAAGCCATTTGTGTGCACATTCTCTCCGTGTCTGTGTAGGTTTCCTCCGGGTGCTCTGGTTTCCTCCCACAGCCCAAAGATGTGCAGATTTGGTTGATTGGCCTTGCAATACACCAGATTGGTCCGGCCTGCACGTGACTTCCAAATCCATAGCAATATGATTGACTCTTAATTCCCTCTGAAATGGCCTGACGGGATCCTTAGCTGTATCACAATACTGCAGAAATCACTGTGGATGAGTCCACATCACATAGACTGTAGAGGTTCAAGAAAGAGGTTTGCCACCGCCTTCCCGAGGACATTTTAGGAGGGACAACAAATGATAGCTTTGTCTCCAATGCTCAAACCCAAGATTGAATTAAAATAAATTATATTTCAAAATTCAGGCTGATACATACTTTTAGAAAAAAAAAATCAAAAATAAAGGATTAATTGTCCTTTATTGTAGAAAGTTATAAATACAAATTAAGATCCATGAATTTTGTTTTCTGCTATATGTGTTTTGTTTTTTATCATTGTATCACTGTAACAAAAACCATGAGCAGCCAATTAGGCTGTACCTGTTAAAACTACTCTTTTCATATGTCTCAAGTGACTATAACCAAGGTAAATGGTGAAATGTCTATTCGGTAAAAACCGTATGAAAAGATGCCCATTTCATCTGCTTTGATTTAATGAACAATCTTGGTAGACCATCTGCATTCTCTTCAAACACCTGCTACTTTATTAGTACAGCCTTTTGATCTCCACATTTCTGAAGTACGCGCACCGTATAAACTCTTATCTAACTATTATGTCCAAAGTAGCAGTTTTCAAAGGCATACATTCTCGGTTGATCACAAACTAGAGGGCCCCATGCATCTGTCAAGGTTAGGATAACAAGACAAGTTTGTTGGCTAATTGGATCCTCAACTTCCACATGTTTCTGTCAAGAGATTGCTTAATGCCTCTGTATTGTGTAACAACAGGTAATAGTTGTGGGAAGCATTCTGTAGGAATATTTTCAGCATGCTCAATAATATTTCCATTCTATTAAAACTCTGAAATCCTGCTCTTTCGTAAAACAACCTCACTAGTTTGACCCAAGTAATTAACATAATTGTTAAAAATTTACTTCCATTTGGCCATGAACACGAACTCAACAAGCAGATTTTCACAAACACATTTTTTGCACAAGAGTGGCTGTAATAAAAACAGCGAAGCACTCGTCACCGATCGACTGAGCTTACCCACATTTTGGCTAAGCATTAGTCACAAAAAGAAAATATGGCTCTTACAATTACTCCTCTAGAAGCCAAACTCAAGCTTTTTAAAGAAACAAGATGCATGAACAAATAAACTTGCTTACTCTACACTCATCACGACCTGCTTCTCGAGAAACCCCTGTGTTCACAAATATGTTTTTCCTGTTTGTTTCTTTTTGTTTGACAGTTCATTCATTTAACATGCTCAGCATTACCTTGTCAAAAGCAGGGTAAACAGCTCGGAGCTCAGTCAGCCAGCCATAAGGCATGTGGCCCACTGGATATGTGGCCGTTAGAACAGCAACAGCCTTAAAGTGAAAAGAAAAGAGAAATAAAATGTCAGTAAGTTCACAAAAAAGTTGAATCATACAATCCCTACAGTGCAGAAAGAGGCCATTCGGCCCATCGAGTCTGCACCGACCACAATCCCATGCAGGCCCTATTCCCATAATCCCACATATTAACCCTGCTAATACCCTGACACTAGAGTCAATTTAGCATGGCCAATCAACCTAACCCACACATCGTTTGGACTGTGGGAGGAAACTGGAGCACCCGGAGGAAACCCACGCAGACACAGGAAGAATGTGCAAACTCCACACAGACAGTGACCCAAGGCCAGAATTGAACCTGGGTCCTTGGCACTGTGAGGCAGCAGTGCAACCACTGTGCCGCGCATGTAGAACTTTCTCATGTATCTAGATACCACTGCAAAAATAGGGAGTAATTTTAGGTTTGGTTGCAGGTATTAAACTGGCGGTTGTGGATCGTCTACTCGATGTACACCCTGACTGATTTTCCAGTTCCTGATATCCATGAAGAAAGTGATGAAGAAATTAGTTCCAGTAAAGGTTAGATTAATGAGCTTTGGGCAAAACAACAAATATGGCCAGCAACGACCTTTGATTTCTCTGAAGGTTGCCTATAGGTCAACATGCAGCATTAGAATTGTCTGTTACTATCTTCCTCGTGAAGCAAAAGCTCCCTATACATTGTTCAAGCATAGAAATGTTTGTCATGGCCTGTGCATTTTATTGGGAGGATAAGAATGGTTCCAAGCATTCCACTTGCTGAATAGTTATACTCCTCCAATCATAACAAATGTAGCTTGGTGCTTAGGAGGAATATCCAACATGCAAGTAATACAGCTGCTTGCAACAGTGACCATATAAAAATCACCCCAGTAAACCCTCTGCATGTACATTGCCTCTAATGATCAGAAATCACCTTCTTCAGGAAAAAAAACACAAGTACCTGCAGGCAATAAAGTTAGCCTAATTTATTCTATTCTTATTTTCCTGCCCTTTTCCTGTTACAGTCATGATATTGAAACGTCCTTATCCAATTAAAAAATTTAACAATCGCTACCCCAGCATGCAGTATTTACAAAAAAGTGAATAAAAATTCATGGTAGTACTGCTTTAACACGATGACATAGGAACTGTTATATCACAGCTTCATCTCCAAATGCTATGAGGTTACTTGAATTAGAATGAATGTGGTAGCTAAATTGTTCCAAATTATTTCTCAAATGCTTGAGCAGCACATCAGATGCTCAATCTAACAAAATAGCTGCTGGAAATTATTTATAGAAGGGCGCGGACAGCATGTAGGAATGGTTGACAAATCTGTTTTGTTGACTTTGGGAAGAGAGAGGCTGAGGAGCTGTAACCACACAGCTGTACCTCACAATAATGATATGTGTGTGATGATACGATTTGAGGGAATATGTACTTGTAAACAAATTGAATTTTAAAAATGGTTTGCTCAATTCTTTTTGCATGAAGATGATGCATCTTTTAGTAAATACCAAAGATAACGTCCTTACTGCAAGTAGAAAGCAAGGCACCTGTTCAATTTTAACACAATTCAGTAAATAAAAACACTGAACTGGTTCTTCTTGAAAGTACATCATCAATCCTTTATAATTGGCAATTCAATCCACACATACATATACAGGAAGCCTGAACTGTTGAAGATACTGCTTGACTCCACTTTTATGGTAGCAGGCATAAACATTTCTGTCGAATTGAAGCAAACTCACCTCCGTAGCTGTTGGACTGCCTCCCAGGTCACGAGACACAAACAGATTGACTATGGGTCTGCTGATTCTCTGTGTCGCTAGAATCAAGGCCAAAGGCCACCAGAAAGCCAGCATCTTCTTTATTGTGGCTTCTCCCTAGTGCGTAAAGGAACAAATTCAGATTCAATACAGTACAGAAAGTCAAACACTATGGACTTTGTCCCTTTCTAAATGATGGGACCATTAGCAGTTTGGGAACCTAGTTGATTAAGTAGTGGGCTTTGCCAAGACTTTTTAAGTGAGTCACTGCATTAGCATCCTGCTTCCAAGTTCCCAAACTAGGCAGCAAGGACAGTAAGGGCATTCCAGATCAAAAGAAGGATTTCTTATCACAGGAACCATGCCACGGGTTACAGTGATTCAACTGTATTTGGATTTTTGAGGCTTCAGCAAATACAGGGTGGAGAGCAAACCTGGGATGGTTAAGTGATGGGTCTCTTACTCCAACATCCTGCCCTTGAAATCTGAGGGACTCCAGTGAGACAAGCTTCCCCAAAAACAGGAGGAAAAGGATAACCTGTTCAACCAACTGACTGAGAAAGTCAGCAGCAGAAGTGTGGCCGCTTCAGCCTGGAGACAGTAAACCAGGAGGATCCAGGAGCTCAGGAGGGTCTGGGAGATGAGTAGGTAACACCTTCATGCACTGACTTCTCCAACACTTTCCTTAGAAAAATGAACCTTGCAGCTCCACTTATTTCTCTCTCTCTCCAGGCACTTTCTCACATCCCTATCCCAACCGTCAATGCACTCATCTTACTGCTCTTTGACACCCATGCCCACAGGTCTTATTCCAGGAGGCTGCACATATCTGTAACAACCTGTAAGAGCCTGAGCCACTGATGCACAATCATGACAAGACAGCTACCCCTCTGCTTACAGATTCTGTGTTGGGAGCCTTGCCTGCTTGGAGCTGCAGTTCTGTGTCTATCCTCTCTGCCCTGTGGAGCAGTATGTGGCTGAGAAGAAGGCCGCAGATGCTGATGTTGTTCCGGCTGTTGGTGAAACTGCTCCTCTTACTCTTAGTCAGTGAAAGGTGGGACTGAACAAGCTGTGGTGAAGGCTAGCAGCAACAAGTGGAGCTCAAGGTGAGTAACGTGCAAAACAGGTAAAGATGCTGCCATTCATTCTGAATAAGGAGACAGCTTAGATAATGGATCAGCTAAAAATTGATGAACTAGAGGTTCTAGAGAGGCTGGATGTACTTAAAGTTGGTAAAGTAATCAAGACTGGAATTGATGTACCCGAGAATGCTGAGAGAAGATATTTCCTCTCCTCCTTGGGGGTGGTGCCAGAAGACTAGAGAATTGCAAATGTTACACCCTTGTTTAAAAAGCAGTGCAAGGGTAAACCCGTTAACTGCAGGCCAGTCAGTTTAACCTTGATGGTGGGAAAGCTTTTAGAAATGATAACTGAGACAAGTTTGGATTCATTAAGGAAAGTCAGCAATAATTTGTTCATCAAGTCACCTTTCACCACATTTCCTTTATTTACAAACTCTATTCCGCTCCAAGAGTGCTTCAGGTACAAAGTCAGAATCCGGAATGTCAGTAGACCTGACACGACCAATTTTATTTACAGATGAGGCTCCCTGATTGGACAGGTAATTATGACCTCAATCAGGGAGTTCATACTCCAGGAGGCCAACCTCATTGAAGTTATTACAGTGTCAGTCTGTAATTTTGTCTCATTCTTTGCTTTCAGACAGCACTGACCTTTATTCTGCTATTAACACCCACTTTAGTCTTTAATCCTGTCTTTACCTCTCCCTTTGACTTATGCTCCATGACATCTTTATCATTTAATCTTTCCCGGTCTCCAACCTACCCCTGACCTTGCATTTAACTCCACCTGTCCCTTCCTACATTTTCAATAATATAAAACTCATCGCATTTATACCTCTCCAGTTCTGATGAACAGTTTAGTAAAGTTATACTAAACTCAAATTGTTAATTTGGACTCTCTCCACAGATGTGTCCAGACTTGCTGAGCTTTAATAGAATTTTCTGTTTTGATAACTCTTCCCTTAGTTGTTCAGAACTATAATTCCAAACTCTCAACTACCAGACCTTTGGCTCTTTATTTGTCACATAACGTCGGAAGCCATACTTTTATTCAACTGATTTCTCACCTCCACCATTGATGCCCTTATCCCCAGCAAAACCTTAACTCACCCATGTGTTTTCTGTTTGTTTTCAGACATTTTTGGATGAGCTGCAATTTCCTTCAGTTAATCACTGGGTTGACTAAAGCCATTGTCTTTGGTCCCTGTCACAAGCTCAGTAATATTGCCACTGATTACATCTCACTTCCTTGGCGCTGTTTTAGTCTAAACCAAACGGTTCACAATAATAGCATTTTTTCTGACCTCAACCACAACCTGATATATTTCCTCTCCGTTACAAAGATAGTCTACTGCCACCTCTGTATCAGTGCAAGCACCCTGCTCCCACCCCCCACCCCCATATCTGTTCATTCATTGCTGGAACCCCTATTCCATGCCTTTGTCCCCTCCAGATTTGACTATTCCAACACTCTCCCTTGACCAGTCTCCCATCATCCAATCTCCTTAAATTTCAGCTCCTTCATAACTCTGCTGTCTGTATCCTCTCCTGCCGGAAGTCCCGCTTACCATTGTCCCTGTCTTTGCTGACTTCTATTGGCATATAGTACGTCATGACCTCAAACAGAAAATTCTCTTTGTTTTTAAATCCCTTCATGGTCTTGGCCTATCTATCTCTAACATTTCCCAGTCCTACAACCCAATCCCCAAATTCCTTGCTCATCTGACTCTGGCTTCTTGTGCATTTCCCGATGTTCACCTAACCAATTCAGACCATACTTTCTGCCACCTAGACCGTTCACATTGGAATTTCCTTCATAAATCTCTTAACCTCTCCAGCTCCACCTCCTTTGTCATCCTCCTTAAAAATACACCTTTTTGACTAAGTTTCTGGTCACCCCACTACCAGCCATTGCCTCCTCTTTTGGGTCACCGTTCAACTTCAAGTCGTATGCCTTTGTGAAGTTCCTTGGTATGATTTTCAAAGAGATTCTATAGATTCAAATTGTAGTTGTAGGTACAAAACATTATATTAGACAGACAATATTTCTCTTTTTAACATGGTTAAGGGATTTAACAGGCAGCCAAGTTGGATACCTCACGTGAACTGATATCGTCATGCTTTTAACAAGCCAATAAAATGATAGAGCTAACATCTAAAAACATTGAACACAGAATAGTATAAATCCAAAACAGATTTGGCCATTTCATAATGATACAAGTTGTTGACTTCAGCTGTACCAGTCAGGACAGATGATGTTTGTTGGTTAGACACATACACTATTCTAAGAAGACTTGAGATATTGCAGGAGATTCAAGGGTCAAAAGAGAGAAACTAAACTTCATGGCATAGTGGTTAGCACTGCTGCCTCACAACGCCAGGGACCCAAGTTCAATTTCGGCCTCTGGTAATTGTGTGTGGAGTTTGCACATTCGCTCCATGTCTGTGTGGGTTTTCTCCGGGTACTCTGGTTTCCTCCCACAGTCCAAAGATGTGCGGGTTAGGTTGATTGATCATGCTCAATTGCCCCTTATTGTCAGGGGATTAACAGGGTAAATGTATGGGGTTACGGGGATAGGACTTTGGTGGGATGGTTGTCAATGCTGGCTCGATGGGCTGAATGGCCTCTTTCTGCACTGTAGGGCTTCTATGGTTCTATGAAATTACATACCCTAAAATAATTACAAACTAGGAGCATTAGACTTCTTAAAATATCAAAAATTCCAGCTGTGTGTCTCTGTAAAGCTTTGTTAGAGAGTATTGTCCAAGGGTCTCACAGTGATATGCAAAGTTATTTTAACACTTGCTATGTTATGCCATTCAATGTTCAGACTATTACCTCCACTAATCCCAAACTGTCTAAAATCCATCCTTGTGGCTAATTCATTGATTTTGATACTTGCCCCCAATTCTGGTCCACTTCTCTCAGGAATTATGTCGTGCACATTCTTATAGTATCCAAGGCCCACCATAGTAAAACGGACCATCACTCCCATGTATAAGGCCAGAATCGGAATCAGGAGTGGCTCTGTGCATTCTAGATGACTGTGAAGCAAGATGGATACAAATACAATCTGGAAAGAAAATAGATAAGATTAAGATAAACATCAACTTATGACTTGTGAATAGTTAAATTAATGTAAAGTACAGATCCATGAGAGGTCTTGTGGTGCAGTGGGTAGTGTCCCTGCCTCTGATTCAGAAGCTCAGAGTGTGAGTTGCACCCCTGGACCTGATGGCCAAGGAAGGTACGTTCATAATATGGTCAACATGTTGAATATCAACCTGCAAAATACTTCCAATATGCTAATGGCACACAGTAAGAGTGGGAAGGTCTTGTACATAAAGTATAACACAGCTTCTACCATACCATTTCCTTTCCTGCTCTCAAAAAACAGATTCTTCATCCATACTTTTGGTATCCATTTTCATTCTTCTTTTCTTTCTCTTCGGGTGATAGGATAAAGAGAAGTAATGTGCTGCACCGTTCTGAGACATGAGGCAGTCATCCATGTCCAAAACAGCAACAAGGCTTACTCGCAATGTTAGAATGACGAACAATGACAGATGAATAATAAGCAAGGCTTCACAAAAATGACATTACAGAGGAGATTTAAGAAGCATGTAAAATATGCTCAACAAAAATAAACTTGGAATAAAACTTTTAGATATTATAAATCAGCTGGATTAGAGAGTAGAGTAGAAAGTGAAAACTTAGGTCAGAAATTAGGAATGATATTGCTATAGGGAAGAAGATCAATGGCCCAGCCCAGCCATTAGAAAGGATAGTTGAGGATTTTAAGAAAGAGGCAAATGTTGTAATAGGAAGATAGTCTGGACTGAGGAATAAAGTTGACTTTCATCCAAATCAGTTGCAATGACTCAAATTCATTTCACTTTGGATTTTTATAACAAGCAGCGAGAGGTACCTCTCATCCCTTTTCAAGAGTGAAAGAATGATTATATAATGCACTGTGAAATATGTTCTCACTCCTTCAGACATTTAATAAATGCACCATTTCAAATTTATATATTTTTCTGGTTTATTGTGGTTAGCACTGCTGCTTCTCAGGGACCTGGGTTTGATTCCCAGCTTGGGTCACTGTCTGTGTGGAATTTGCATGTTCTCTCCGTGTCTGCGTGGGTTTCCTCCAGGTGCTCCGATTTCCTCCCACAGTCCAAAAGATGTGCTAGTTAAGTACATTGGCCATGCTAAATTCTCCCTCAGTGTACCCAAATTGACACCGAAGTGTCACGACTAGGGGATTTTCACAGTAACTTAATTGCAGTGTTAATGTAAGCCTACTTGTGACACTAATAAATAAACTTAAACTTAAGAAGTCCCACTAAAAATGTTAAAACTTTCAATTCAACAGAACAAAAAACAAAGAAAAGTACAGCGCAGGAACAGGCCCTTCGGCCTTCCAAGCCTGTGCCAATCATGATGCCCTAACTAACCTAACAAAAAAAAACTTTCCTTGCACTGTCCACATACTTTGGATAATAAAAAGAATTTATACCATGGACTCAAGACAATGGATTGAAACATTTCAATTCTGTACATGGTGAACTCTTGTGGCTGCAGACACCCTGGCTTCCTTAACAAGGATTTGTTTGAATTATAGAATACTGACCGTCTCCCAACTTCATTACTCCTGCGTGAGATTGTATTTGTTTCCCAGTCTGTGGTGCAATTGGCCTTCCAATTTGCCTCTCAAAGAATGGGCAATGAAGAAAAATTTCTAAGAAGCCACATTTTCAAGAACTTTAACTCATTTCCTCAATTAATCGTTATTTTCCTTTTCACAACTAGAAATTAGCAGACAATGCTCAAAAAGTGCAGGTGATGACCAGGCCAATGCTGCAGGATCATCTTTGTACTTATAACTATCAGGACTAATTGAAGTAACTTTTGTAGCATGGAAAGTGCTGTGCCATAGATTCCGTCCTTCAAAAAAGGTAAGTTTCACTGTATCTTTAGAAATAGAAGGCAGATGCTGCCATTACTGTTAATATTTGAATGATCAATTCTCATAGTAAACGCAACCTTGGGTGGTTTTCATTCAATATTTGTTACATAATGCAAGCGTTAAACTTTGATCAGTTATGCTTTCATACAGATTTTATTGCATTATTCTACAGAAAGGACTTTGAATAAGACATTTGCTTGCTACAGATAGTGTAAAACCACATTCCCAGATCAATGAGGTTCCTGTACTTTTGTATGATTCACATGTAGAATTCAGAGTACATCACCGAGTTCGAAAACGCTTCTGTTAAGCCTGCTGTCTAGCAAAATATAATTTAAATTCTTATGACGTATTGCTGTACCTTACCTCCATCCCATCTTTAATGCATGTATATCAAAAGGTTTTGAAGAAATGCAGGAAAAGTTGCAAATTATTGAATGCTCTGCAAGAAATATTTGCATATGATCATGGGCATAAAACCCTTACACTTCCTCTCTCTCCACCTTTCCCACGTCCTTGAGAGCACAAATCAATGCTATCTTACCTGAGCAATGACATCTGAAACCGAGGCACAGCCCACCAATAAACTGTATTTATGTTTCAACAGAATGCCAGCATGGGTCCAAGCCTAAAAAAAATATTAAATACAATAATTCAGGTAACAATTCCATTTCACATTAGTAATATATAAAGTTTTCAGGATGTTTTTATTTAAAAGTAAAAACAGTTTATACATTCAAACAATGCGGCACGGTAGCACAGTGGTTAGCACTGCTGCTTCACAGCTCCAGGATCCCGGGTTCGATTCCCGGCTCGGGTCACTGTCTGTGTGGAGTTTGCACATTCTCCTCATGTCTGCGTGGGTTTCCTCCGGGTGCTCCGGTTTCCTCCCACAGTCCAAAGATGGGCGGGTTAGGTTGATTGGCCAGGTTAAAAATTGTCCCTTAGAGTCCTGGGATGCGTAGGTTAGAGGGATTAGCGGGTAAAATATGTGGGGGTAGGGCCTGGGTGGGATTGTGGTCGGTGCAGACTCGATGGGCCGAATGGCCTCCTTCTGCACTGTAGGGTTTCTATGTTAATGGTGGAGTCATGGATTCCCACTGGTGCCAATGGCAGAGCAATATCCACTTATGTAAAGCTGTTCTGCTCAGAGCTACAGGAATACCATGAAATAATTTATTTTTAATTGTGTGTTTTTTATGGCAGAGGAAAAAAGGAAGCAATCAAAACTTCCCTAATTTTCTTCCTGTATTTTTCCTTCATCTTAATCCTCTCCCACATCAAATTAAGAGGACTGTTCAGACACTACCAATGCACCCTGTAGCCAGCCTTGAATCTTCCCTCCTCGTTTGGAAGGCACTGCAGGAGAGACTGCATTACACACAATCTTCAGGAAGAAAACATGAGAAGAGAATTCAGAGTTTCTCTGCCTGCGGGTTGAAAAGTGCAGGTGTGTGAGCTAGGTGAGGGCAGGGATGAGCTTTCCTGTGACACATCTCACATTCAATTAGCCCACCAGCACATGAAGAAAGGCCAGGTGAGGTCTTGGAAGATACCTATAAACTTATACTTTGCTTCAGGGAAATAAATATATTGTTTCAGTATACTGCTATACTGACACCCAGTGAATCATTGTTCAATTGGGTGAAATCATTTAAAGTTAAAGTTAAAAGTTAAAGTTTATTTATTAGTCACAAGTAAGGCTTACATTAACAGTGCAATGAAGTTACTGTGAAATTCCCCTAGTCGCCACAGTCCGGCACCTGTTCGGGCCAATGCATCGAACCAGCACGTCTTTCAGAATGTGGGAGGAAACCGGAGCACCCGGAGGAAACTCACACAGACACAGGGAAAACGTGCAAACTCCACACAGACAGTGACCCAAGGCTGGAATCGAACCCAGGTCCCTGGAGCTGTGAAGCAGCAGTGCTAACCACTGTGCTACCATGCCGCCCCTTTATCTTTCCTAAACTGTGAAAGTTTGCTTGAAATATGCACTTTGTAACTGTAAACATGTTGGGTTCCCGAATCACTGACAACAAGGATTTTCAACAAAGAGTGATTTATTCACCAGCTTAGCAACCATTTCAACATTTGATCTGATTTATTATTGTCACATGTATTAGCAAACAGTGAAAAGTATTGTTTCTTACGCGCTATACAGACAAAGCATACCGTTCATAGAGAAGGAAACGAGAGAGTGCGGAATGTAGTGTTACAGTCATAGCTAGGGTGTAGAGAAAGATCAACTTAATGCAAGGCAAGTCCATTCAAAAGTCTGACAGCAGCCCAGAAGAAGCTGTTCTTGAGTCGGAAGAACAGCTTCTTCCCTGCTGCTGTCAGACTTTTGATTAGACCTACCTTGCATTAAGTTGATCTTTCTCTACACCCTAGCTATGACTGTAACACTACATTCCGCACTCTCTCATTTCCTTCTCTATGAACGGTATGCTTTGTCTGTATAGCGTGCAAGAAACAATACTTTTCACTGTTTGCTAATACATGTGACAATAATAAATCAAATCAAAATCAGAGTCAGCCGCATTGCCGTGGAATCACATGTCGGCCAGATCGGGTAAGGACGGCAGATTTTCTTCCCTTGAGGACATTAATGAACTAGATGGGTTTTCCCAACAATTGACAATGGGTTCATGGTCATCAGTAGATGCTTAATTCCAGATTTTGTTTATTGAATTCAAATTCTACCAACTGCTGAGGTAGGATTCGAACCCGGGTCCCCAGAACATTAGCTGAGCTTCTGGATTAACAGTTGGTGATAATACCACTAGGACATCGCCACTCCTGTTGCTCCATCCATAGTTGCAAGACCTCGCTGCCAGTGGAGATCCCATTGGACATTCGAAGAAAATAATATCCGCTTACCAGAGACATGAATGTGGTTAGCCTTGAGGATTCCTCATCTAATGGGATCTACCAGAACCCACATTTTGCATTGAGGATGCTGTCATCTTGGCACTGGGCATTTCGGCTATCACCCGTTCCACTGTCTTCATAGAGTGGTGAGATCTGAGCAGTGTCTTATTTAAGTGCACTGGGTCAATACATACCTGACCATGCCATCTTTCTTTACTGCAGCCATCATTGCTGAAATACATTCTGTGGTCTTGTTCATAAGAGTTATGGCACCTTGTGCTGTCATCCTATGCAGCTTGTTGACCACTTTCTGCTGCATGGCTAGGACAGCTGTTAGTGTATCAAATCATTTAGTCTTATGTGGTATACAACTGGTAGCTCACCAATGATACCAGAATTGAAGAGGCCTTTGCATGCTGTCATCTCTGGGGCCTGATGTTGTGCAGCATGCACTTCTGGACTCAGTTAAATGAGCTCCAATGTAATGCTCTCCCGAAGACCTAGTAGTGCCTTTATGTTCTGTCAACTATATGAAACTTGAAACTACCCTGTGTGCAACAGAGAGTGGTTACACCTTCCGAGCAGCTGGTTCATCTGCCCTAAGCCACGAGGTCTGCCTGGATTTTGGGGTCCGGTGTTGCATGTGGGTCTAGTTCCGGTTACATTTTACTGCGTATTACATTACACTTTGCTCCAGTGTTAATCTTTACCTATAGTCTTGTATACTGAAAATCACGCTGAGGGTGGTGAAGATCTCACCGCTTTCTATGACAGTATAGAGTGAGTGGTGTGTGCCACAGGCATGAGCACGAGGGACTCAACTTTTAACAATTTATATGAATGATCTGGATGAAGGGAATAAAGGTATAGTTGCTAAGTTTGCTGATGACACAAAGACAAATTGTGAAGAGAACATAAGTGGGAAGTACACAATAAATGGGAATATACTATGAGGGGTGGATGAAGCGAGAGATCTTGGCGTACAAGTACACAGGACCCTAAGGCAGCATTTCAAGTAGTCAAGGTTGTGAAGAAGGCATATGGAATACTCTCCTTCATTAGCAGAGGTATAGAGTAGAGTATAAAAGTAAGGATCTAATGTTGGAATTGTATAAAACACTGGTGAGGCCACAACTGGAGTATAGTGTGCAGTTCTGGTCACCACATAACAGGAAGGATGTAATTGCTCTGGATAGAGTACAGAGGAGCTTTACAAGAATGTTGCCAGGGCTAGAAAAGTGTAGCTACAAGGAGGGATTAGAGTTATAGAGGTTTACAGCATGGAAACAAGGCCCTTTGGCCCAATTTGTCCATGCCGCTCAGTTTTTACCATTGAGCTGGTCCCAATTGCCCGCATTTGGCCCATATCCCTCTATACCCATCTGAACTGTCTAAATGCTTTTTAAAAGACAAAATTGTACCCACCTGTACTACTGACTCTGGCAGCTCGTTCCAGACACTGACCACCCTCCGAGTGAAAAAAGTGCCCCACTGGACACTTTTGTATCTCTCCCCCGCTCTCTCCTAGTCTAGATTGGATAGATTGGGGTTATTTTCCTTGGAGCAAAGAATGCTGAGGGGTGACTTGATTGAGGTGTTATGAATAGAAGAGATAGAGTGAACAGGATAAAATTGTATCCCTTGGCGGAGAATTCTAGGCCCAGGGGACATAGTTTCAAGACAAGTGGCAGGCAGTGTAGCGGGGACATGTGGAAGATATAGGTGGTGGTGGGGTGTCTGCAATTTGCTGCCCGTGTTGGTGGTGGAGGCAGAGACCCTAAACTATTTTATAAAGTACTTGGATTTGCATCTTAAGTGCTGTAAGCTACAGGCTATGGACCAGCTGCAGGGAGGTGGGATCAGAAAGGGCACCTGGGTGTACTTGAGCTGGCATGGACAAGATGGGCTGTATGGTCTTCTTCTGTGCTTGGTTCTATGGTCCGATAACTCTTGTAATAGTGTTGTTGGAAGCTCTGTAGCGTCGCTGCTTTGGCTGAGCTCCAATTCATTCACCTTACTCTCATGCCTACCCGTGGAGAATCAACCATCTGCCATATTGCTGATGACAGAGGGAGGCTGTTGTGGTTTTGATCTGGAGCACTCAGCAAAGTGATTCCATTTCTCACATTTATTGCATCATTTACCATACACAAACCATGTTGTTCTGTTCAGGGGACGCTGGCCAGTGCAGTTGGGAGTCTAACAACACCAGGTTAAAGTCCAACAGGTTTATTTGGTAGCAAACGCCACTAGCTTTCGGAGCGCTGCTCCTTCGTCAGGTGAGTGGGAGTTCTGTTCACAAACAGGGCATATAAAGACACAAACTCAATTTACAGAATAATGAATAATGATTGGAATGCGAGTCTTTACAGGTAATCAAGTCTTAAAGGTACAGACAATGTGAGTGGAGAGAGCATTAGCACAGGTTAAAGAGATGAGTATTGTCTCCAGACAGGACAGCCAGTGAGACTTTGCAAGTCCAGGCAAGTTGTGGGGAGTTACAGATAGTGTGACATGAACCCAAGATCCCGGTTGAGGCCGTTCTCATGTGTGCGGAACCTGGCTATCAGTCTCTGCTCAGCGACTCTGCGCTGTCGTGTGTTGTGAAGGATATGGCGCTCGACTCATCGATCGACAGTTCCGACGCGCCACAGCGAAAAACCGCACCGACCTCCTCAGAAAACAAACACGGGACACAGTGGACAGAGTACCCTTCGTCGTCCAGTACTTCCCCGGAGCGGAGAAGCTACGGCATCTCCTCCGGAGCCTTCAACATGTCATTGATGAAGACGAACGTCTCGCCAAGGCCAACCCCACACCCCCACTTCTTGCCTTCAAACAACCGCACAACCTCAAACAGACCATTGTCCGCAGCAAACAGCCTTCAGGAGAACAGTGACCACAACACCACACAACCCTGCCACAGCAACCTCTGCAAGACGTGCCAGATCTTCGACACGGATGCCATCATCTCACGTGAGAACACCATCCACCAGGTACACGGTACATACTCTTGCAACTCGGCCAACATTGTCAACCTGATACGCTGCAGGAAAGGATGTCCCGAGGCATGGTACATTGGGGAAACCATGCAGACACTACGACAACGGATGAATGAACACCGCTCGACAATCACCATGCAAGACTGTTCTCTTCCTGTTGGGGAGCACTTCTGCGGTCACGGGCATTCGGCCTCTGATATTCGGGTAAGCATTCTCCAAGGCGGCCTTCACAACACACGACAGTGCAGAGTCGCTGAGCAGAGACTGATAGCCAGGTTCCGCACACATGAGGACGGCCTCAACCGGGATCTTGGGTTCATGTCACACTATCTGTAACTCCCACAACTTGCCTGGACTTGCAAAGTCTCACTGGCTGTCCTGTCTGGAGACAATACGCATCTCTTTAACCTGTGCTAATGCTCTCTCCACTCACATTGTCTGTACCTTTAAGACTTGATTAGCTGTAAAGATTTGCATTCCAATCATTGTTCATTATTCTGTAAATTGAGTTTGTGTCTTTATATGCCCTGTTAGTGAACAGAACTCCCACTCACCTGACGAAGGAGCAGCGCTCCGAAAGCTAGTAGCATTTACTACCAAATAAACCTGTTGGACTTTAACCTGGTGTTGTTAGACTCCTTACTGTGTTTACCCCAGTCCAACGCCGACATTTCCACATCAGTGCAGTTGGAGCAGGGTGCTCTCTGTACTGTGAATACTACTGTTTCCTCCCTAAAATCTCTGTTTCTTTTTCTCTGCTTGTTCGTTTAACTCACAGATACTAATGACTACTTGTATCTTTAGATCTTTCTCTCACAGCAGCTGCATGAAGACTAGATCGCTATGAGTTTCATTAACTATTTAATCCCCAATTTGTTCATCAGTAGGAGTTCCAAATGCACAGTTCTTTGTCAATACTTTCAGGGTGGCCATGTAAGATTGTATTGATCCATCAGCTCTTCGGTTTGTTGCATTGAACACATATTTATCGAGGATTATGATTTTTACCGGGAGACTGATATTCTCAACGTTTTTTAGGATTATTTCAGGGTCTTTTTCCTCTTGCATCTGGAAAATAAACAACTCCAATTTTTCAATGGCCTCAGGACCCACAACATTTAATAGAGTATGAGCCTGTACCTTTTCCAATTGTAAGACAATACAGCACTGCAGTAAATATGTCACTCCTTTTCAAACTTATCCCAACTATCTGCAATATTCCCATCAAAGATTAGTGGGTCAATGAGGCAAAGTCCTGGTGTCATGCTGCCAACTCCTGACACCGTGTAAATGTATTGAGTTCCCAAATCACCGACAGCAAGGACCTTCAACAAAGAGTATTTTATTCACTAGCTTAGCGGCTACTTCAACACTTCTGCTCTGCCCGTGTTCTCGGGGAAAACTCCCGCGCTCCCACCAAGTGACCTCTTTTGTAGCCATGTCATCATGTTCTCACATGACCACTTGGTCCACAGTAACTAACAAGCCCACAGATTCCAAATGCCATAATGCAAAACTCACTCAATTTACTCCAATTACTGAACCCGTCAGCATGAGTCAACATTCAGAGTTATACAAAATGTCAGCACATGCTCGCAGAATGAAAAATGAGTCATTCCAGAGAAATGTTTTCTAGGATATAGCAACTTTGGAAGATATACTCTGTGCCAAAGCAGAATAGGGAATACAGCATCTTCTCAAAGATGTGCCCAAAAGTTCCACTTAGATTTACAACACTGGAGTTTAAAGCAGTGGTGATCACTGCTCTGTTTGTCCACCACAAATCTGTTTATATATTTAGATTTAATCTACTGAAGAAGTTTATTAAACTGAACTAATTTATCTTTAATGGCACACACTTAATGAGTGGGATTAGTCTTCAAGTAAGCCAATTTGTGAAATGTGCTGAGAAATGCTGCAGTCATTTCACATTTCAATAAAAATCCTCTTGCATAGCACAAAATCATTTTTCAGGAAGTCCTCAATGATGCTTAACAAGGTATAGAAGGATTTTAAATACCTCCAGGTGCATCTCTTCCCTTGCACCTGTATTGTGAGCATACTGGAACTAATAGAGTACAATGCATTCTGGACAAGTACACCCAGTCAACATTCTTACCTTTAAAATGTATTTTAGTACTAATGAGGAAGACTGCAGTATAAATGTAAGGAAAGGAATTAATTTTGTGGCATTTATTCCAAGGAAATATTTACAGAAGGAATAAATAATCAAAGTCACAATGATTTGCAAATTCTACAAGGAATCGGGGAATTTCATAAACACCATCAAAAACACATATGAATAGAGCATTGCAATCTATTCTTATTTTGAAGATGTACTCTAGATAGAGAGATGTGGTTGAGCAGGGGTTGCATTCTGCTCTCTTATTTCAAATAATAGCATCCAACTGGAATTTTATACACAGGCAGTGGCCTTGCCCTTTGGCTGGGAGTAAACCTGCCTCCACTTGGTCCAGACTTCCACCAGCTATTTAACAGTCACTTGGCTGTTAATTGGCTTGAGGCGGTACCTCTGCCTCCATCTGGGACGAGGTCCTGACTTTTAGAGCTGTTGACCAATCAATTCCGGCAATTCTGGAAGCAGCGACCACTACTAGAGCTACAGAACTCCCAGCTCATCAGGCAACCATGTGCTGTGGGCAAAGTTCCAGTCGTGGTGGGCAGAGGACCATAATGGCCACTATTGGCCCATGAGTTGGTAGGCTGGTCAATCCCTTTCCTGCCATGAGTAAAATCCCAATGTGGGCAGTCAATTGGCATGGTGCTGTCGTCAAGGCACCTAATTATATGCACTCATTACACCGCCCCTGCCTGTCAACCCGCTCCCTTTGCACAATGATTGTGATGCAGGCACAATCAGTTTCTAATCTTCAAGAAATTACTTGGGAGACAACATACAGCCAAACCTCTAAGAATATGAGCTCCCTGTTTAAGGGATCCAGTGGATTGGCCTATCAGTGGTCCCTGTCTCTGTATATAATGGGAAGTGGCAAGCTTACTGGCACTCCAGGTTTATACTGTGCATGAGGAAGTACCTGCACCAACAGATACATTAATCTCACCGAATCAGAGAATCATAGAAACCCTACAGTGCAGAAAGGGGCCATCTGGCCTATCGAGTCTGCACCGACCACAATCCCACCCAGGCCCTACCCCCATATCCCTACACATTTACCCACTAATCCCTCTAACCTACGCATCTCAGGACACTAAGGGGCAATTTTAGCATGGCCAATCAACCTAACCCGCACATCTTTGGACTGTGGGAGGAAACCGGAGCACCCGGAGGAAAGCCACGCAGACACAAGGAGAATGTCCAAACTCCACACAGACAGTGACCCAAGCCAGGAATCGAACCTAGGTCCCTGGAGCTGTGAAGCAGCAGTGCTAACCACTGTGCTACCGTGTCTCCCCACTGGTTATTGATACTTGATTATTATGTATGCTTAACATCAGTCAAGCACAACCTTTTGTACAGAGCTAATGTTAAATTTCTATCAATACCATTACTAGTTTGGTAGGAATTAGGTCATATCAGATATATTCTCAGCGTAACTTGGCAAGTCATCCACCAGCATATACTCATTGGATGTACAGCTGCTTAGTGATGGAAAGCACTGCCAACAGCACAGGTTCAATTCCTGTACCAGCTGTGGTTATTCAGGAAGGTCCACCTTCTCAACCTTGCCCCTTGCCTGAGGTGTGGTGACCTTCAGGATAAATCACCTCTAGTCAGCTCTCTCTCTCTCTCTCAAAGAGAAGAGCAGCCTATGATCCTCTGGAACCTTTACATTTAACCATTCCAAGCAAACCATGTCTGTGTTGGCTCAGTCATATTTATTAGATAGATGATAGCCATTAACTCAAAGACCTTCTGTATAGTGACTTGGCCAGTGGGTTACCACCTCCGGGGCACCCATACCTCCACTACAAGGACACTCATAAATGAGCTACAAGGGTAGTGGATATTGACACTGACAACTGAGAGACAGTCAGTGGGGGCTGTGACCTCTGGAAGCTGACTGTTTGGAAGGGCATTGGAAAAGATGAGCAGAAACAAGAGTTGATTTGGGAAGAGGGTCCAGAGAAAGCAGAGGGCAGCAAATTGTGCACGTTCTCAGCCCACTGTCTTCCTCTGCAACAAATGCAGCAGAGACTGCCATGCCAAAGTGGGAAAAGGCTGAGCACAGAGTTCATCATCATTGCAAACACCATCGTCTGATGAAATGGAAGGCTGCTCTGACAACATAAGGAATTAGGTTTTTGCGCATTCTTCCCGTATCTGCATGGGTTTCCTCCGGGTGCTCCTGTGTCCTCCCACAGTCCAAAGATGTGCAGGTTAGGTGGATTCACAATGCTAAGTTGCCCCTTAGTGTCAGGGGAATCAGCAGGTTACGGGGTTTAGGCCTGGGTGGGATTGTTGTCGGTGCAGGCTCGATGGGCTGAATGGCCTCCTTCTGTACTGCAGGGATTCTATGATTCTATGATCCTTACAGCAGCGGTGAGACTATGGCTAGGACTTTACGGTCTCTCACATGCTGTGTTTTCCGTAGTGGAGGCAGCTTGCCATTGTTCTTCACAGGATCTTCCGGTTCTGCCAAAGTCCACAGAGTTTTAAATCAACTAGTATGTTTACACAGCAAATCTGGAATTCATTCTATGTGCCGCCATTCAATCTTAATAACTATTGAAAAGAACTGCCTTATTCTTTAGCTCTTTTGGACATTATCCGAGATTCCAAAATTGCTGAAGGATTGATTGTTGCAAATTGTTTGTATTTGACAGAGCACACCAATCCCATTTTGGTGCTGGACAAGAAACTGAAGGTCAGGAAGCAGCCAGCATTCTGTTCCTTCATTTCAGGTTGTTTGCATGGAATTTCCCACTAATCAGTGATGCAAGTGAGTCGTATAACTGCATCTTTCTGTGATAGTCATCGTTATTATGTGAAGTCACCAGAGTCCCAGATGACCATAGGTTGCTCTTCCCTTTGAGGGAAAGAACTGACTGGTGGTGATTTAACTTGAGGGTCACCAAACCTCTGGCGAGGCCAAGGTTGGGGAAGTGGACCTTCCTGAATAACCTCAGCTGGTATGATACCAGCTGTCCAGCCAACTGAGCTAAAGCGACCCCCATCATTATTATGGCACAGAAGGATGCAATTTGGCCTGTGAAGCCCATGTTGGCTCTCTGTAGAGCAACCCTGTTAGGAACATTCAGGAACTGTAGCTTTGCCAATTAATTTTACTCAAGAGTCCATCCAATTTCCTTTTGAAATCACTCATCATTTCCACTTCTAGCACCCACATCGGCAGCAGGTTCCCTAACCTCTTGATGTGTAAAAACATTCTTCCTCGTTGTTGGGCCCTCAGGCACCCCTAGGGAGAAAGTGTGTCAGCTGGACACCCTGGGGCCTCCATACAGGACACCTCTGCTGCCATTCAGAATCCTCTTTGCCTGCGACCACATCAGCTACAGGTAGTCAGGCCACAGAGAGTGCATCTATCGATGAACGGGAGACCCTTATCAGACCAGGGCCCTCCAGGCCTCTGCCACCAGATCATGTCTGCCAAGGTCAACATAGACAATAGGGTGTAGCAGTTGGCAGGTTGCATCCACTTTGGCTTCGGATAGCGGGACTGCACCCTGGTGTAACATTAAAATTTAAGGAAATAAGAAACATTAACATCACATATGGCTTGTGGATGCTCAGTGTATAAATGGTGCATTTTTGTAAATACATTTGATGTCACTGACAATGGTTTGGTTATTTGAAGGTGTCATGTTTATTTCCTATACATGCTCTCTTATCGCAAAGGTGAACCACCTCCCACTCAGTCATCAGCTCCCTTTGTGAGCATCACATCACAGTCAACCTCACTCAAGAGAGTTACGGGACCCTTCTGTGATGTTGTGGGAATGTGTTGGAATCTTTATTGGAAGTGTGAGGCTAATGACATTATAATGGTCATTGTTGATGAGACAATACTGGGTGTGAGCTGCTCAGCAGATTGATGGGATAGCTGCCATTGTGTCCCCAAGTGGTAGTGGCAAAGCACAAGATCTTACGTCATCATAATATCTCCAACCATACACGCATCTCCGTGTCCGCTCTAAACTTTCATTAATATGGCAACAGGTTCTTTCATAGAATCCCTATAGTGTAGGGATTGGTCCATCGAGCCTGCACCAACAACAATCCCACCCAGACACCTACATTAGTCCCACTCACACTAAGGAGCAATTTATCTTGGTCAATCCATCTAACCTGCACATCTTTGGACTATGGGAGGAAACCGAAGCACCCGGAGGAAACCCACGCAGACACCAGGAAAATGTACAGACTTCACACAGAGTCACCCACGTGGGATTTTATGGCCTTGCTCTATGCGAGAGCGGAAAATCCCATTCAATGTCAACAGACCTTCCCCTTGTCCATCCCTCGCCTGCTCCAATTCCGTGTGGCCCGCAGGGCAGGAGAATTCCAGCAAACGTACATGAACTATGAGGACTCATTGGGCCCGATATTACCATTGTGTTGGGCCCATTTTCGGGCGTGAAAACTTGATAAAGTCAGGCATGAGGCCATAACACAATCCGCGCCCGCGCAGATGCCCACTTTACCAAGGCCCAAAAATGGCCACGATCAGATTCGCGCCTGAAACGGGCGCAACGGTGATTTAAATGCATTTGCATGCATTTAAATTGAATTAATGGGCTGCCCACCAAACCTTACCAGCATTTCGCCCTTTCCCATTGCATTCGCACGTCCAGGTTCAGCGCAAAACAGACCTGCTCGGCAAAGGTCTGTTTCGGGCGCTCCAGCTTCTAAAGAGGTAAGTTCAGCGCTTCTAATGGCTCTCTAACTCAGATCGGTGTGCGGGGAGGGAGGGGGGGGAAGAGGCCAGATTGTTGTCTGGTTGGAGGAGGGGGGGGGGGGGGGGGGGGGCTGCGGAGGAGGGAGGCCAGATTGTTGTCTGGTGGAAGGAGGGAGAACCCGATCATTCTCTTGGCGGGGGGAGAGGGGGAGTTAATTCTATCCCATCACATTTCTAATTCTGATCATTCCTGTTACAAATGCTACTTAGATTATATTTCACTTGCCATGAATGTTGTTTTTTTCCCCCTACACCAGCAAATTCAGAAGAAGTAGAAATTATTTTATTACCATTTCCCAAATTATCTTCTAAACTTGGAAATGCAGCTCTTAGAATTTACTGTAAGTTGGCTGTTGCTAAACACAATTCCAAAGGTTGTTGAATCAAGCAACGGTTATTTGTACACGCATCTATATGTTTCATTACACAACTTCAATAAAGGCCTGGATATGTACCTCGGTGGATTTTGCAAGTACAGGCAGCAGAGAGAAGGGATTCCACAGCTATACAAAGAAGAAAATTACAGCACAGGAACAGGCCCTTCGGCCGTCCAAGCCTGCACCGACCATGCTGCCCGACTTAACTAAAACCCCCTACCCTTCCGGGGACCATATCCCTCTATTCCCATCCTATTCACGTACTTGTCAAGACGCCCCTTAGTAGTCACTACCGCATCCGCTTCCACTATCTTCCCCAGCAACGAGCTCCAGGCACCCAGTACTCTCTGTGTAAAAAATCTGCCTCGTACATCTCCTTTAAACCTTGCCCCTCGCACCTTAAATCTATGCCCCTTAGTAATTGACTCTTCCACCCTGGGAAAAAGGTAATCGATTCTTCCACCCTAGGAAAAAGAATAGTGCACGTGCACTTAATTAGTGAAACTATCAAAGTACTTGGCTGTGAATATGTGAAATATATTGGGAGGGAAGTATAGATGGATCTCTGGTGGGGGTGGGGGGGGGGTCCGCTGCCACTCTGCGGGCGATCGGTGGGGGCGAAGGGGGGCAGAGGGTCGGGATCGGTCTGGGTAGCGGGGGGCGGTGGATAAGGGGAACAGTTATGTTGTGGGGGTGGGGCGATATCTGTGCGGACCATCACACCCGCTTTTCACTCCCGGGCCACTTTATCCGCTTTTTGCGGCCCGGGAGCGATGTGACAGCAGCGGGTTTTTCAGAATTTTTTCCTCACTGTGCACGCGCAGTTCAGAGCTCCGATCAGTTCGCAATTCAGACTCATTATTTTTTTTCAGGCTAAGTGCGTATGGGAGCGCCTGAAAGCTGATTTCCAAGTCGGATCTGAATTGCGCTCAGATTCAGCACTTAGAATCAAAATGGCCCATTGTTTTCTGTCCTTAAGCCCATTTTTAATCCAAACTATTCCCACCACAATTAAAAATACAATAGATTTGATGCAATATAATTGAAACATCGGTTGCCTCGATTGAACAAATGAAATAAAAACAGAAAGTGCTGAAAAAACTCAGCAGACATGGCAGCATCTGCGGAGAAAAACAGAGTTGAGTACAGTCAGACTGAACTCGAAGCGTTGGCTGGGACTGTCCCAAAAAAATTCTAAGTGCTGAATTTGCAGAATAACTGGAGTAATTCCTGCCGAGTTTTTTAGTAGGATTTTCAAAATGAATCTCCAGCACTCTGAGCACTGCATGGTGCCCTAGTGAGATTAATGTTGAAAATCAGTGGAAATTCCCGCTGGAGAGACCGGCAGCATAGCGCTGAGCGGGAGCATGTGCTGATCTGTCAGCATGGAGATTGGCGCATGCATGCACAGGCGGCCTCCAGATCGCTGGCCAGCTCAATCGCTGGCCAGCACAGCAACTCCGCATCGCTGACCCCTCCCACCTCCACTCACTTTGATCACTGACCTCTCGGACATCTCCCAAAGTCTGCCTCCCACCACCATCCCCCCCTCACAATGGCAGACCTAATCACCCCAAACCACAACCCCACCCCCCACCCAACGCAGCCCCACCAGCCCCTCCCCACAACCTGATGGCCAGCCCCAATCTGCCCCCTCCCTCTCTCCCTCTGCCACTGATTCAGACTGCAGAGTGGCAGTGGGAGCGGGACCCCACCCCTGCTGATCTCCTCCTTGTATGCCCGCTCCCCTAATAGACACTGCCCCCTCTGGTCCTGCTCCCTTGGCACTGCCTGAGGCCCAGTGGGCAGTGCCAAGGTGCCCCTTGGGCATTGCCACTTTGCCCCTTGTGCAGTGCCAGGCGGCAGGTTGGTATTGCCAGGTTGGCAATGCCCAGGGGCACCCCCCACTAACCCCCGACCTCCTGGGGCACCTGCATGGCCTCTTTTCACTTCGACGGGATTGGGCCGCCAGCTCCCCATTTGTGGGGAGCTGTTGTAAACCCCGCTGGAGTGAACACTCCTGGCCGAGGGAAATGGGGGGGGGGGGGGCTCCAGTGGGCCCAGAAACTTCAGTCTCAGGCCCACTAATTATATTAAAATGCCTATTTTAATATTTAAATCAGCTGACGATACCAGAAATCCGGGCCCCAGAGACACGCGGAGGCCGTAGTGCCCAGTGGGGAGCCCGCTAGACGGCCTCCACTCATATCTCCCGGCCCATTGCCCTGCTAGAGTGGCGCAATGTGCTGGGAGAATCGCCCCCATTAACTTGGTTTCTCTCTCCATAGACGCTGCCAGACCTGCCGAGTTCTTCCAGCACTTTCTGTTTTTATTTCAGATCACCAGCACTTGCGGCATTTTATTTTTATTTTAGCAACAAACGAAAATCAGGGATACATAAATTAGACTTAAATTTCCATTACCTCTTTGGACAAGGTTGCACGTTCAAGTCCCATATCAGGTGTTGTGTTATTATAATGATATAAAGGTACCAATCACACATATGGGATGTGTTCATTTAATCAGACTAGACGCGAGAAAACATTCACATAGATATAAAGCTTGAACACATCAAAGCTGTGTGTGCTCTGCTCAAAGTAAAAGTGAAACTAAGACTGGATCACACTTCCTTTCTAGGGTTTAGATGTTTCAGTAAGTGCAGGGAAGGTGGTAAAAGAGGGGGAGGTGTGGCATTGTTAGTCAAGGACAGTATTACGGTGGCAGAAATGACATTTGATGAGGACTCGTCTACTGAGGTAGTTTGGGTTGAGGTTAGAAACAGGAAAGGAGAGGTCACCCTGTTGGGAGTTTTTTATAGACCTCCGAAAAGTTCCAGAGATGTAGAGGAAAAGATTGCAAAGATGTTTCTGGATAGGAGCGAAAGTAACAGAGTAGTTGTTCTGGGGGACTTTAACTTTACAAATATTGACTGGAAAAACGATAGTTTGAGTACTTTAGAGGGGTCAGTTTTTGTCCAATGTGTGCAGGAAGGCTTCCTGACACAGTATGTAGATAGACCAACAAGAGGCGAGGCCACATTGAATTTGGTACTGGGTAATGACCCAGGCCAGGTGTTAGATTTGGAGGTAGGTGAGCACTTTGGTGACAGTGACCACAATTTGATTACGTTTACTTTAGCAATGGAAAGGGATAGGTATATACCAAAGGGCAAGAGTTATAGCTGGGGAAAAGGAAATTATGATGCGATTAGGCGGGATTTAGGTGGCATAGGTTGGGGAAGGAAACTGCAGGGGATGGGCACAATTGTAATGTGGAACTTGTTCAAGGAACAGCTACTATGCGTCCTTGATAAATATGTACCTGTCAGGCAGGGAGGAAGCAGTCGTGTGAGGGAACTGTGGTTTACTAAGGAGGTTGAATCTCTTGTGAAGAGGAAGAAGGAGGAAGAAAGAGGAAGGAGACTTATGTTAAGATGAGACGTGAAGGCTCAGTTAGGGCACTTGAGAGTGACAAGTTAGCCAGGAAGGACCTAAAGAAAGAGTTAAGAAGAGCCAGGAGGGGACATGAGAAGTCTTTGGCAGGTAGGATCAAGGAAAACCCTAAAGCTTTCTATAGGTATGTCAGGAGTAAAAGAATGACTCGGGTAAGATTAGGGCCAGTCAAGGACAGTAGTGAGAAGTTGTGCATGGAGTCTGAAGAGATAGGAGAGGCACTGAATGAATATTTTTTGTCGGTATTCACACTGGAGAGGGACACTGTTGTCGAGGGGAGTACTGAGATGCAGGCTGTTGGACTGGACGGGATTGAGGTTCATAAGGAGGAGGTGTTAGCAATTCTGGAAAGGGTAAAAATAGATAAGTCCCCTGGGCCAGGTGGGATTTATCCTAGGATTCTCTGGGAGGCTAGAGAAGAGATTGCAGAGCCTTTGGCTTTGATCTTTGTGTCGTCATTATCTCCAGGAACAGTGCCAGAAGACTGGAGGATAGCAAATGTTGTCCCCTTGTTCAAGAAGGGGAGTAGGGACAACCCTGGTAATTATAGACTGGTGAGCCTTACTTCTGTTGTGGGCAAAGTTTTGGAAAGGATTATAAGAGATAGGATTTATAATCACCTAGAAAGGAATAATTTGATTAGGGATAGTCAGCACGGTTTCGTGAAGGGTAGGTTGTGCCTCACAAACCTTATTGAGTTCTTTGAGAAGGTGACCAAAGAGGTGGATGAGGGTAAAGCGGTTGATGTGGTGTATATTGATTTCAGCAAAGCATTTGATAAGGTTCCCCATGGTAAGCTTTTGCAGAAAATACGGATACATGGGATTGAGGGTGATTTAGTGGTTTGGATCAGGAATTGGCTAGCTGTAAGAAAACAGAGGGTGGTGATTGATGGGAAATATTCATCCTGGAGTTCAGTTACTAGTGGTGTACCGCAAGGATCTGTTTTGGGGCCACTGCTGTTTGTCATTTTTATTAATGACCTGGATGAGGGCGCAGAAGGATAGATTAGTAAATTTGCGGATGACACTAAAGTCGCTGGAGTTGTAGACAGTGCGGAGGGAAGTGGCAGGTTACAGAGGGACATAGATAAGCTGCAGAGCTGGGCTGAGAGGTGGCAAATGGAGTTTAATGCGGATAAGTGTGAGGTGATTCACTTTGGAAGGAGTAACAGGAATACAGAGTACTGGGCTAATGGTAAGATACTTGGTAGTGTGGATGAACAGAGGGATCTGGGTGTCCATGTGCATAGATCCCTGAAAGTTGGCACCCAGGTTGATAGGGTTGTTAAGAAGGCGTACGGTGTGTTAGCTTTTATTGGTAGAGCGATTGAGTTTCGGAGCCAGGAGGTCATGCTGCAACTGTACAAAACTCTGGTGCGGCCATACTTGGAGTATTGCGTACAGTTCTGGTCGCCGCATTATAGGAACGATGTGGAAGTGTTGGAAAGGGTGCAGAGGAGATTTACCAGGCTGTTGTCTGGTATGGTGGGAAGATCATATGAGGAAAGGCTGAGGGACTTGAGGTTATTTTCATTAGAGAGAAGAAGGTTAAGAGGTGACGTAATAGAGGCATACAAGATGATCAGAGGATTAGATAGGGTGGATAGTGAGAGCCTTTTTCCTCGGATGGCGATGGCTAACACGAGGGGACATAGCTTTAAATTGAGGGGTGCGAGATATAGGACAGATGTTAGAGGTAGGTTCTTTACTCAGAGTAGTAAGGGCGTGGAATGCCCTGCCTGCAGCAGTAGTGGACTCGTCAACATTAAGAGCATCTCAAATGGTTATTGGATAAACATATGGATGATAGTGGAATAGTGTAGATTAGAGGGGCTTTAGATTGGTTTCACTGGTCGGCGCAACATCGAGGGCCGAAAGTCCTGTACTGCGCTGTAATGTTCTATGTTCTATGTCATGCTGCTGTCTCTTCAAAGCATATTACAACACCAGAGGCAGAATTCTCCTATCTCATTTGTACCCTCCCCACTGCCAGCAAGAATGGAGAATTTGGTACTCAACCAAAACTCCATTCACTGCAGCAGCACCAGAGGATCCCAGCTGCGGCCAGAAGTTTTCAGCAAGTGTTTGAGCTCCTAATTGAATACTGCACCAGAATACTGATTAAGGCACAGCTGTAATTCCAGAGGTACCAAATGTTAAACCAATGTGACACCAACATGTTTTCCGCTGCCTCGGAAAAGCAGCCAGCATAATTAAGGACTCCACAAACCCTGGACATACTCTTTTCCCCCTTCTTCCATCGGAAAAAGATACAAAAGTCTGAAGACACGTACCAACCGACTCATGAAGATCTTCTAACCTGCTGCCATCAGACTTTTGAATGGATCTACCTTGCACTATATTGATCTTTCTCTACCCTAGCTATGACTGTAACATTACATTCTGTACCCTCTCCTTTCCTTCTCCGTGTACAATGGGCTTTGTCTGTATAGTGCGCAAGAAACAATACTTTTCACTATATACTAATACATGTGACAATAATAAATCAAATCAAATGACCCCAGGCGACATTGAGCAATCCAAGGTACTGTTTGAAATCCATTCTCCCACCTCATTGTGTGAGCCAACAACGTTCCCTCAATCTATCCCACCAAATATAGATTAACTGGCCATTCATCTCATTCCTATTACTTGGCACTGCGTTACGGACAGAAATGGTGATCCTGTTTATCTACATCATTATTATAATTTCATTGCCACTGTATGCAATTTGCTTTGAAATGTTTGACATGATAATTTGATGTTTAAATGCAAGTTTATCTTTTTAAACCCATATAACAATTATTTAACTAATACAACGGAAACTTGGGATCGGACTATTTACAATCAATCAATTCTAATGCATCCTTTGTTCCTTTGAGAGACATTTAATACTGGCACCAGTTTAGAGTCGAGTGAGCCAGCACAATGAAGTTACACAGTGGCTCTTTACTACTCAAATCAGGGAAACCGGGCTGACAAAAACATGCTTCAAAATATGTGTAACGTTCAACTCTCATCTGAGTAGCAGTGAAATGCATGCTCCTGAAAAGCTGACTGTCCTGTTAACTCTTAGTACTATTAAAAGAGAGTCGACCTGAGGGCATTTAAATAAATGGTAATGCAGTCAGTTCACATTACTCTTAGCAGCAGACAGTGTGACTTCAGTTCTCTGACACACGTTACGTTCGCTACATATACGAATCACACATTATGATGATGCAAACTGCTAGGCAAAGTATTCTTTAGTTAGGCCTAACCTTCTCAGGGCAATGGTGTTTATCTTTAAAATATTCCTATTTCATTTAGAGCTGTCTTTATTTATTATATCAATAAATCAGAAAGAAATCTTTCAGATGCAGCCACTCTATAAAAGTATGTGAAGGAGTGAGTCCAAATCACTCTGTCCTGTGAAGCTTCTCATTTTGGTTCATTGCTGATTTCACCAGACTGCCTTTACTTCAAAGCTTTCCTGACTGAGTTAAATAAACAACTTCCTCTGCTAAAAAGATAGTTCAGAACAAGGGAGATTAACCTTAACATTAGAGATAGATTATCAAAAGTGATGTCAGGAAGCATTTTTTCATACATTTTTTCATAGTGGAAATCTGGAACACTCCAGCAAGAAACTGAGATTGAACAGAATTTATTAAGGGATATGGAACCAAGGTTAATAAACGGAGTTGAGATACAGATGACCCAAATTGAATGGGAAAACAATCTGAACTGGTCTTGTATATCTTGCAATGGAACTTCAGCACTGAAGCAAGATTGGACTTCACAAACACATTTCCAGTGAGTTTGGGGATCTGTTGTGCCTATGTTGTACCTGTTGGAGACCTTTACTGGTTTTCATTTTGGAGGAGGATAGGGAAAGAGAGAAAATGAAGAAACAGAGAAGGGCATGAAAGAAAAGAGCAAGCACCTGCTCATGTAGGGAAGTCATGATAATATATTCCAGTTTAAAGATTAAGTTGTAACAGAGATCAATTTAATTTTTTTCTTCCTTTCCCCCCTGAAAATTCAAGGAACCATACTCAAATTAAAAAATGAAAACAGAGAAACTTATGGAGAAATAAATGACCCTGTAAACTCCTAAATAGCCTCTCTTCTGCATTACCTGCTCTCCTGACCACAGAGGAGCAACTGCCTAAGCAAAACAAAGGCTGAAGTTAAGGATAATTAACCTAATTAAGACCTGACTGCTCAAAGCCAAGTTGCTTTGCAATATCAAAGTAACAATCTTGTGCTCAGGTAGGGAGTTGCGATTTTAGTACTCATGTCAATAACACATTGAAAATGGTTATACAAAACTTCTGCTGTTATGAAATGTCGGTCATTTCTAATACCTCCTGATGTACTTTTGAACAGAAAAACAATTTTTTAGTTGAATACAAAACGCACTGTAGTTTGTTTCAGTTAGAACCCCATAGCTCTTCACCACCCCTTGCTAGAGCATTAAAATGCTCTTCCATGTTACAGAAATAGACTTCTTCAGAATGATTAGATTTGTAGCATGCAGCAGACCATAATTATTATCCCTTTGGCATCCAAATACTCAAAGCTTAATTGGAATAAAGCATGAATTATAAGTGCTGCTAATGTTTCCAGTAAGATTTGCATGTGATTCAGGCCCAATTCATTTTAGTTAATACAATTTGAAAAATGGAAACTAACCCATTAGAGTGCTAACAGCATCTTATAAATATCAGTGGCCAAGTTTACTCCTTATTTTTTGTTTAGCAGGGTTTAATATTTTTCAGGCCCATTGGGAGATGGGAATGCTGGGAAAATGGCAGGATAAATGCCATGGATGCCATGCTATTTCGTAAACTGGGTGAAAGTTGGCAGATTGGTGGCCAGCCAGTGACCAATTGGGTCCCTTAAAAGGCCAATTATGGGCTACTTTCCACCTCATTGGTCCCTTTGCTCAATTCAGGAGTGCCCACTGCTATGGGAAAAAAACTTTGCAGTGAGACCTGGGGGCTTCTCAGCAGGCTCTGGAGGGAGGGCCTTCCTTTATGGACACTGCATGGCCCACGGAGGATCCTCTGTGCGAATAGTTACTTTCACAGCAATGCACCACTACCACTCAGTGAACCCCCCTTACCTCTATCACTGGGACCTGCTCGTCTGACCCTGATTTCTCCTTACTTCACTTAGCTATTTTTGAGAGCATACACCCTTTGCTGTGCTTTCCCCTTGCAGCCTCAACAATGGTTACCACTAATTGGATGGTGGTCCCGGCAGTGGCAACTTAATTGGCCACCACGAGCAAAGTTCCATCTCGGATCTCAGCATCCACTGAAGCAGAGAGCTGTCATTTCTATTCTCCATTAATAGTACCAGGCTCATAAGAAAGACCAATATTAATATATTACAGTAGCAAACAGTAGTTGATAGAACACAGGTACATTCATTAAAAACCAAAATCATATTTTAGTTTACCAATGAATCCAGCATTGGGAAGGCAGCCAGGTAGAGGAAGGCCTTTCTCGTTTTACTTCCCACAGAATCATCCACATGATGCAATTTGTTAATGATATAATATCCCAGATCTGTATATGCTGAAAATAGAACAGAAAAAAAGGAACAAAATTGAGCATGGCCAATTGTCACAGTGATAGATTTACTATACAGATTTTGGGAGTCATTCTCCATATCCCTATTTTAAATAAAATATTTTCAATGCTGTAAGCAGTGTGCCTAAAGCTACATATTAGCAAAAGGTTTACAAGTAGATATCTCATTTAGCACTGGCACGTATCAGAAAATATTACTAAAAGATCATCCTTTAGGAAATGAGACAGGTTAATCAATAGTTTACTCCTATGTATTATACCAGGGAGTTGGTTAGCTCAATTGGCTGGGTGTCTGTTTGTGATGCAGAGTAATGCAACAGCTTGGGTTCAATTCCCATACTGTTATTCATGAAAGCCCACCTTCTCAATCTTGCCCCTCGCCTGAGGTCTAGTGATCCTCAGATTAAATCACCACCAATCAGCCCTCTCCCACCCCCAATCTGGACAGTGATACAGGTTACTCTAGTACAACGCAAGTACAACAACTTTAAATCAAAATATTAGCTGTGGGGTGGCACGGTAGCACAGTGGTTAGCACTGCTGCTTCACAGCTCCAGGGACCTGGGTTCAATTCCCGGCTTGGGTCATTGTGTGGAGTTTGCACATTCTCCTCGTGTCTGCGTGGGTTTCCTCCGGGTGCTCCGGTTTCCTCCCACAGTCCAAAGATGTGCGGGTTAGGTTGATTGGCCAGGTTAAAAATTGCCCCTTAGAGTCCTGGGATGCGTAGGTTAGAGGGATTAGTGGGTAAAATATGTGGGGGTAGGGCCTGGGTGGGATTGTGGTCGGTGCAGACTCGATGGGCCGAATGGCCTCCTTCTGCACTGTAGGGTTTCTATGATTTCTATGATCGAAGAACTAGTAAGGTTTTTTGGTAAACATTCATGCCAGTGACATCCGTATTGTGGAATGGAGCAACTATGACATTCTGGGTCAGTCAGATAAGGAGTAGTGTGGCTTGTGAAGAGTGGCAAAAATGCTTTAAGTGACAACCCCTACTCTGACCATATGATTGTTTCCATTTTGCATATCCTTTTGGACTCTCTAACAAGACTGAATTTTATACTAAATTACATATTGTGTTCGGTTTTATGTTGTAGATCAGCATCCACCAGAAATGTGGACAACACATTCCAAATTCATTAGTGTCCTTCAAAAAGCAAAGATTTTCACCTTATCAGTTTGTGTTAAAGCTTGATACCAAGAAGTTCACATAACCTATATCTGTTACAAAGAACAAACAAAGAACAAAGAACAATACAGCACAGGAACAGGCCCTTCGGCCCTCCAAGCCCGCACCGCTCCCCGGTCCAGGATTGAATCCTGAATCCAGGATCCCCGCCCAATTTTCCAGCCTATCTACATCCCAATATCCTATCCACCGAGCTGTCCCTCACAGCTACGATGCTTTGTTCATCACAACCTATTAACTCACCCCCACCCCCCCATTCCAGACCATGTGATCTCCAGGGAGAGGCGAAAACCCAGAGTGAAAACCCCAGGGCCAATATGGGGAAAAAAAATCTGGGAAATTCCTCTCCGACCCCCTGAGGCGATCGAAACGAGTCCAGGAGATCACACTGGCCCAGATCAGAAAATGCTTCCCAACCCTATTCATTTCCCCTTCTGCTTTACGAACACCATCTGAATTCCCTGCCCCCGAGACAGGTTCCCAACTATCCGCAGTCTCACTCTGTACTGGCACCAGCAAGATGATCATAGAATGAAGCCTTGAAACGAGAAACAAAGAACAATTAGCCCGCGCCGCTCCCTGGTCCAAACTAGATCACTCTTTTGTATCCCTCCATTCCCACTCCGTTCATATAGCTGTCTAGATAAGTCTTAAACGTTCCCAGTGTGTCCGCCTCCACCACCTTGCCCGGCAACACATTCCAGGTCCCCACGACACTCTGTGTAAAATATGTCCTTCTGATATCTGTGTTAAACCTCCCCCCCTTCACCTTGAACCTATGACCCCTTGTGAACGTCACCACCGACCCGGGGAAAAGCTTCCCACCATTCACCCTATCTATGCCTTTCATAATTTTATACACCTCTATTAAGTCTCCCCTCATCCTCCGTCTTTCCAAGGAGAACAACCCCAGTTTCCCCAATCTCTCCTCATAACCAAGCCCCTCCATACCAGGCAGCATCCTGGTAAACCTCCTCTGTACTCTCTCCAAAGCCTCCACGTCCTTCTGGTAGTGTGGCGACCAGAACTGGACGCAGTATTCCAAATGCGGCCGAACCAACGTTCTATACATCTGCAACATCAGACCCCAACTTTTATACTCTATGCCCCGTCCTATAAAGGCAAGCATGCCATATGCCTTCTTCACCACCTTCTCCACCTGTGACGACACCTTCAAAGATCTGTGGACTTGCACACCCAGGTCCCTCTGCGTCTCTACACCCTTTATGGTTCTTCCATTTATCGTGTAGCTCCTCCCTACATTATTCCCACCAAAATGCATCACTTCGCATTTATCAGGATTGATAAATTTCATGAGTGTGACAGTTGGTGTCTCAGTGAGGGAGTGTTGCTCGGGCTGCAGTGGAGAGTGACAGTTGGGGAAGTGTGGGGAAGTTTTTTGTTTTCTTTTTTTCTTGCTGGTAATGGCTTCAGGGATGGCAGTTCAGGCAGTATGCTGCATCTCCTGTGGGATGTATGTGGTGAGGAAATCCAGTAGTGTTTCAGGAGATTTTAGTTGTAAGAAGTGCATTAGATTGCAGCTTCTGGAGGAGCGTGTAAAGGAGCTGGAGGGGGAGGTAGAGGAACTCCGCATAATTCGGGAGGCGGAGGTGGAAGTTGATAGGAGTTATAGAGAAATAGTAACTCCTAGAAATGAGGCTTGGGTCAATGCCAGGAGGAGGGGTAAGAAGCAATCGGGAAGACAATCCCCTGGGGCGGTTCCCCTCCATAATAGGTTTTCGGTGCTGGAGGCTACAGTTGAGGAGGAATCAACTGAGCATAGAGAGCAGATCTCTGGGGGTGAGCCGAGTGAGAAAGCTCAGGTGGTTAGGGGCTGTAAAAGACTGGGCCTTGTGATTGGGGACTCCACAATTAAGGAGACAGATAGGAGGGTCGGAACTAAAGGTAGGGACTCAGGGTTGGTGTGTTGCCTACCAGGGGCTGGGGTCCGGGATGTGTCTGACAGGGTATTCAGGACTCTTAGGGGGGAGGGAGATAAACCACAAGTTATTGTACATGTGGGGACACACGACATAGGGAGGATAGGGGAAGGGGATATTAGGCAGGGATTTATGGAGTTGGGGTGGAAACTAAAGGCCAAGACTGACAGAGTGGTTATCTCTGGACTCTTGCCTGTACCACGGGATAGTTTAGAGAGGAATAGGGAGAGGGAAGGTTTGAATTCATGGCTGAGGGGATGGTGCAGGAGGGAGGGGTTCAGGTACTTAAGCAATTGGGGCTCGTACTGGGGAAGGTGTGACCTCTATGAGAAGGATGGTCTACACCTTAATCAGAAGGGGACCAATATCCTGGGGGGTAAATTTGCTAAGGCCATGCAGGGAGGTTTAAACTGATTCGGGGGGGGGGAGGGATCCTGAGTAGTGGGGCTGAAAGTGAGGGATGCATGGATGGGGACTGCAATGCACGGCATTGCAGAGGTGGGGTGGAGCAGGGTTTGAAATGTGTATACTTCAATGCCAGGAGTATTCGCAATAAAGTGGGTGAACTTGCAGCGTGGATCAGTACCTGGGACTTCGATGTTGTGGCTATTTCAGAGACATGGATAGAGCAGGGGCAGGAATGGATGCTGCAGGTCCCGGGGTTCAAATGTTTTAGTCGAAGTAGGGAAGGAGGTAGAAGAGGGGGAGGGGTAGCATTATTGGTCAGAGATTGTATCACAGTGTCAGAGAGGAGGTTTGATGAGGACTTATCTGTTGAGGTAGTATGGGCGGAGATTAGAAATAGGAGAGGAGAGGTCACCCTGTTGGGAGTCTTTTATAGACCTCCTAAAAGTTCTAGAGAGGTTGAGGAAAGGATTGCGGAGTCAATCCTGCTTAGGAGTGAAAGTAATAGGGCAATTGTTATGGGGGATTTTAACTTGACTAATATTGACTGGAATTGTTATAGCTCTAGCTCGTTAGAGGGGTCAGTTTTTGTTCAAAGCGTGCAGGAAGGTTTTTTGACTCAGTATGTAGACAGGCCAACTAGAGGTGAGGCTATATTGGATCTGGTGCTGGGAAATGAGCCAGACCAGGTGCTAGACTTGGAAGTTGGTGTGCATTTTGGTGATAGTGACCACAATTCGGTTACGTTCACCTTAGTGATGGAAAGGGATAGGCATGAACCTCGGGCCAGTGGTTTTAGCTGGGGGAAGGGTAATTATGAGGCTATTAGGAGAGAATTAGGAAACATAGGTTGGACTAGGAGATTACAGGGACTGGGAACGTCCGACATGTGGAGTTTTTTCAAGGAGCAGCTACTGCGAGTCTGTGATAGGTATGTCCCTGTCAGGCAAGGAGGAATTGGTAGGGCTAGGGAACCGTGGTGCACCAAAAAAGTTTCTTTGTTGGTTAAAAAGAAAAAGGAGGCTTATGTTCGGATGAGACGTGAGCACTCGGGTAGTGCACTAGAAAGCTTTAGATTGGCTAAGAGGGAGTTGAAGAGCGAGCTTAGAAGGGCTAAAAGGGGACATGAGAAGACTTTGGCGGATAGGGTTAAAGAGGTTAAAGATAGGCGTTCTATAGGTATGTCAAGAACAGAAGGTTGGTTAGGGCAAGTTTAGGGCCAGTTATAGATGGCAGAGGGAAGTTATGTGTGGAACCGGAGGAGATTGGTGAAGCATTGAACCAATATTTCTCTTCGGTGTTCACGCAAGGGGACATGAATATAGCTGAGGAGGACACTGGGTTGCAAGGGAGTAGAATAGACAGTATTACAGTTGATAAGGAGGATGTGCAGGATATTCTGGAGGGTCTGAAAATAGATAAATCCCCTGGTCCGGATGGGATTTATCCAAGGATTCTCTGGGAGGCAAGAGAAGTGATTGCAGAGCCTCTGGCTCTGATCTTCAGGTCGTCGTTGGCCTCTGGTATAGTACCAGAAGATTGGAGGTTAGCGAATGTTGTCCCATTGTTTAAGAAGGGGAACAGAGACTTCCCCGGGAATTATAGACCGGTGAGTCTCACTTCTGTTGTCGGCAAGATGTTGGAAAAAATTATAAGGGATAGGATTTATAGTTATTTGGAGAGTAATGAATTGATAGGTGATAGTCAGCATGGTTTTGTGGCAGGTAGGTCGTGCCTTACTAACCTTATTGAGTTTTTTGAGAAAGTGACCAAGGAGGTGGATGGGGGCAAGGCAGTGGACGTGGTATATATGGATTTTAGTAAGGCGTTTGATAAGGTTCACCATGGTAGGCTTCTGCAGAAAATGCAGATGTATGGGATTGGGGGTGATCTAGGAAATTGGATCAGGAATTGGCTAGCGGATAGGAAACAGAGGGTGGTGGTTGATAGTAAATATTCATCATGGAGTGCGGTTACAAGTGGTGTACCTCAGGGATCTGTTTTGGGGCCACTGCTGTTTGTAATATTTATTAATGATCTGGATGAGGGTATAGTTGGGTGGATTAGCAAATTTGCTGATGACACCAAAGTCGGTGGTGTGGTAGACAGTGAGGAAGGGTGTCGTAGTTTGCAGGAAGACTTAGACAGGTTGCAAAGTTGGGCCGAGAGGTGGCGGATGGAGTTTAATGCGGAGAAGTGTGAGGTAATTCACTTTGGTAGGAATAACAGATGTGTTGAGTATAGGGCTAACGGGAGGACTTTGAATAGTGTGGAGGAGCAGAGGGATCTAGGTGTATGTGTGCATAGATCCCTGAAAGTTGGGAATCAAGTAGATAAGGTTGTTAAGAAGGCATATGGTGTCTTGGCGTTTATTGGTAGGGGGATTGAATTTAGGAGTCGTAGCGTTATGTTGCAACTGTACACAACTCTGGTGCGGCCGCACTTGGAGTACTGTGTGCAGTTCTGGTCCCCACATTACAGGAAGGATGTGGAGGCTTTGGAGAGGGTGCAGAGGAGGTTTACCAGGATGTTGCCTGGTATGGAGGGGAGATCCTATGAGGAGAGGCTGAGGGATTTGGGATTGTTTTCGCTGGAAAGGCGGCGGCTAAGAGGGGATCTTATTGAAACATATAAGATGATTAGAGGTTTAGATAGGGTGGATAGTGATAGCCTTTTTCCTCTGATGGAGAAATCCAGCACGAGGGGGCATGGCTTTAAATTGAGGGGGGGTAGTTATAGAACCGATGTCAGGGGTAGGTTCTTTACCCAGAGGGTGGTGAGGGATTGGAATGCCCTGCCAGCATCAGTAGTAAATGCGCCTAGTTTGGGGGCGTTTAAGAGATCCGTAGATAGGTTCATGGACGAAAAGAAATTGGTTTAGGTTGGAGGGTCACAGTTTTTTTTTTTACTGGTCGGTGCAACATCGTGGGCCGAAGGGCCTGTTCTGCGCTGTAATGTTCTATGTTCTATGTTCTATGTTCTATGAACTCCATCTGCCATTTCCTTGCCCAAATTTCCAGCCTATCTATATCCTTCTGTAGCCTCTGACAATGTTCCTCACTATCTGCAAGTCCTGCCAGTTTTGTGTCGTCCGCAAACTTACTGATCACCCCAGTTACTCCTTCTTCCAGATCATTTATATAAATCACAAACAGCAGAGGTCCCAATACAGAGCCCTGCGGTACACCACTAGTCACAGGCCTCCAGCCGGAAAAAGACCCTTCCACTACCACCCTCTGTCTTCTATGACCAAGCCAGTTCTCCACCCATCTAGCCACCTCCCCCTTTATCCCATGAGATCCAACCTTTTTCACTAGCCTACCATGAGGGAGTTAAAAATGTTAGTTAAAAATGTATTTTTTATTCATTCCTGTGATGAGAGTGTCACTGGCTGTTATTACCCATCTCTAATTTCTCTCAAGAAAGTCTTGGTGTGCCACCTTCCTGAATCGCTGCAGTCCACGTGGTGTATGTATATCCACAGTGCTTTTAGGAAGGCAGTTCCAGGAATTTGACCCAGCAACAGGGAAGGAAATAATGGTTTTGTTATTCCAGGTGGTGATGTTCCTATGCATCTGCTGCCCTTGTCCTCCTGGTGGTAGAGGTTCCAACTTTGGAAGGTGCTGTCGAAAGAAATTTGACAATTTTCTGCACTGCTTCTTGTATATAGTACACATTGCTGCCAGGGGCATGGTGTTGTCTGGTGGGGGTAATATCTGCATGGACAGAGAGTTAATATGGAGTTTATATGACACAACTGCCTCTAGCTGTTAGTGACATTTACTACGAAGATTGGTCAAAGCATTCGAGGTCATTCACACACACCAGATAGTTCTACACCATTAAGCTGTTCTTTAAGATGTTACTTTGATTTAGAAGAAACAGGAGCAGAAACGATACAATAATCAGTGACTATAGTGGTGCCAATAGATAAAGATATTGATAAAGATAAAGATATAGATAAAGATATATGACAGAAAAATAGGTTGGAATTATGGGCTGGATTTTATGTGCCCCGCTAGGTATGCTTTTGGTGAAAGGGCACATAAAATAGGGTGGGTGAACATAATATAAGAACATAAGAAATAGGCGCAGGAGTAGGCCATCTGGCCCCTCAAGCCTGCTCCGCCATTCAATAAGATCATGGCTGATCTGATAGTGGGTTCAGTTCCACTTACCCGCCCGCTCCCCATAACCCTTAATTCCCTTATTGGCTAAAAACCTATCTATCTGTGACTTAAACACATTTAATGAGGTAGCCTCTACCGCTTCATTGGGCAGAGAATTCCAAAGATTCACTACCCTCTGGGAGAAGAAGTTCCTCCTCAACTCTGTTCTAAATCGACTCCCCCGTATTTTGAGGCTATGCCCCCTAGTTCTTGTTTCCATTGTAAGTGAAAACAATCTCTCTGCCTCTACCCTGTCTAGCCCCTTCATTATCTCATATGTCTCTATAAGATCTCCCCTCAACCTTCTAAACTCCAAAGAGTACAGGCCCAGTCTGCTCAATCTCTCCTCATAAGCCAACTCCCTCATCTCCGGAATCAACCTAGTGAACCTTCTCTGCACCCTTTCCAAAACCAATACATCCTTTCTTAAATAAGGGGACCAAAACTGTACACAGTACTCTAGGTGCGGCCTCACCAGTACCTTGTACAGTTGCAGCATGACCTCCCTGCTTCTATACTCCATCCCTCTTGCGATAAAGGCCAACATTCCATTTGCCTTCTTGACCACCTGCTGTCCAGCGCACCAACCACCTGCCTGCATACCCCTGAGCTCACCCTGTAAAAAGGTGTGGGCAAGTGTCAAAATCGTAACCCCATCTGCCATGTTTAAAAATAATTTTAAAAGTCAATTGAGCTTCGAAACAAACCAATTGATCCCAATAGTATGCTGCCCACACCATAATACATTTGGTGTGGGCGGGAGCGGGCAGGCCATTTTTTTTGTTGAAGCCTTTATAAAGGGCAGGAATGATAAGGCACTACCTTTGGAGGGGGGATTCCCTTCTCCCCCTGCGCCCCCCCCCTTCCTTCCTACCCACCTTTTCTCCAAAACCTAACCCCTCCCTAAGCTGGCCAAACCCTTCCCATCCAATACCTTGGATTTAGCTCACCTGGGACTGATTGCAATGCCAGCAGGGCACTCGATTGAGCTCCTGCCGCTGTCGGGAGCTGCCAGCCAACTGACCACAATTTTTTATTGAGAACACTGGTCCTAGATCTGTTCAGGTGAAGATGGTCCCAACGGTACAGATGCCTCCTGTTCCAATACTGATGCCAATGCCCCGTGAAATGGAACCCCTCTTTCCCATACTGCTCCTTTAGCCACGTGTTTACTTCCCTAATTTTCTCATCCCTAATTTTAATTTAACTCCCGGTGCTTGATAACAGGTCCTCATCCATCTGGAGTGAGAAACAGCCGGAGTGAACGTGGGTATCAAGAATTGAGAGGCGAGTGGGAATTGAATTGAAAAGGTAAGTCTTTTTCTTTATTTTATTTGTAAAATCAGTAGTCTAGTTAAAAGGTCAATAAGGAGTTGATCCAGCCAGCTGTGTGGCAGTTAACTGACAATCACCTGAAGCCTGATTAGGACCTCAACAGGTGTGAATATTTCAGCTGCTGTGTGAGATCTCAGCTCTATTTAAAAAAGGGGCTTGAAACTGCACCCAGTGAGCTTTGCACATGAACAATGTGAGAAAATACCCATCCAGAGTGAGTGCAGGTATCAGGAGCCTGGAACAGCATGGGAATTCATTGCAGAGGGGAATGAGGTGCTTTCTGCTTTTTCTTTGAACTTTTAAATCTTCAGAGAGTGACCTTGCTCTGCTGCAGTAGTAGAGGACACAAGTGAGAGAGCTGGTTGGTAAATGGTGGGTAAGGGTGGGCAAGTATTTAATATAGTTTCAGAGATTGTTTTTGCAGTTTATAGTCTGTAAGGGTTGTATTCAGTAGAAATGAGGACCAAGAAAGAGAACCTGAGAGAATTGGAAATAATCTGATATCAAGCATCTTCCTAAAAGTTTAAGTTAAAAGGGTAAATCATGGCAGGAGAGCTCCAAGCTGTGTGCTCCATGTGGAAAGCTGAGAACGTCTTCAGTGCCTGGGACCAGCATATGTGCAAGAAGTGTCTCCAGCTGCAGCTCCTGGAAACCTGTGTTTTGGAGCTGGGTAAGAGTTTTAACAACACCAGGTTAAAGTCCAACAGGTTTATTTGGTAGCAAATGCCATTAGCTTTCGGAGCACTGCTCCTTCGTCAGATGGAGTGGATATCTGCTCTCAAACAGGGCATAGAGACAAAAAATGAAGTTACAGAATACTGATTAGAATGCGAATCTTTACAGCTAATCAGGTCTTAAAGATACAGACAATGTGAGTGGAGGGAGCATAAGGCACAGGTTAAAGAAATGTGTATTGTCTCCAGACAGGACAGCCAGTGAGATTCTGCAAGTTTTGGAGCTGGAGCAGCATCTGGGGACACTGTGGAGTATCTATGAGGTGGAGAGTATCGTGAATAGCACGTATCGAGAGGTGGTCACTCCACAGGCTGAGATTCTCCAGGCAGGAAGGAAATGGGTGACAACCAGGCAGAGTAAGAGGGTGAGGCAGGCAATGCAAGAATCTCCTGTGGCCATTCCCTTAAAATGCAGATATACTGTTGAGGGGAATGATCTCGTAGGGGAAAGCAGCAACAGCTAAATTCATTGCACCCATGGCTGCTTTTGCTGCAGTAGAGAGGATTAAATGTGAGGGAATGCAATTCAATTGTAAGGGGAATAGATAGGCATTTCTGTGGCCACAAACAAGACTCCAGGATAGTATGTTGCCTCCCTGGTGCTAGGATCAAGGATGTCTCGGAGCAGTTCCAGGACATTCTGGAGGGGGATGTGAACAGCCAGTGGTCGGAGCACACATTGGTACAAACGACATAGGTTTAAAGAAAAGAAATGCTTTCCTAAAATATTAGGAGTTAGGGAGAAAGTTGAGAAGTCAGACCTCAAAGGTAGTGATCTCAGGATTACTACCAGTGCCACTCTTAGTCAGATAGAAATAGCAGGATATATCGGATGAATACGTGGCTGCAGAGATGGTGTGATGAGGGTTTCAAACTCCTGGGACGTTGGGAATGGTTCTGGGGGAGGTGGGACCTGTACAAACTGGATGAATTACACCTGGCCAAGATCGGTACTGATGTCCTAGGGGGAGTATTTGTTAGAGTGCATTTGCAAAAAGTGGATGAATTAATCATGCAAATAAATGTAAATGGGTATGATATAGTTATGGAGACACAGCTGCAGGGTGACCAGAGCTGGGGTATTCAGTGTTTAGGAAGGACAGACTAAAAGGTAAAGGAGGTGGAGGTGCATTGATGGTTAAAGAGGAAATTAACACCATAACGAGGAAGGATATTAGCTCTAACAATGTGGAATCTATCTGGGTAGAGCTAAGAAACACCAAGGGGCAAAAACTGTTTTGGATATAGACCTCCAGACTTGAGACAAAATGGATCAAAGGATATGGGGGAGGTGTGGGGAAGGCAGGATCAGGCTATTGAGCTGGATGACCAGCCATGATCATAATGAATGGCGGAGCAGGCTCGAAGGGCTGAATAGCCTCCTCCTGCTCTTATTTTCTATGTTTCTATTGTAACCCCCTGCTGACCACTATATGGGGCTACTATTTAAATATTCAATCAACAGGATCCCAAATTCCTAGCGGTTGATGTTGATTTGGCTAATTCCCTGTTTACCCATAAATGTCAGTACTGTAATCGGAATATCAAAAATAAATTTAATAACAAATATAATTAACAGACATTAAACAGTGAGCTCTGATCTATAACCGTTGGGGCCCATCCGTTGGTGCACACATGGGGAAACTCATCCTCAGTAACACATTTGTAGATACTGATCCAGTTGGACTGTATAGTCCCCACCAGTTACTCACGACACACACACACAGTCCAGAAGAGACACACGTGTGGAAGATGATGCCACAGGAGGCAGAGGTGCCGCGAGCTATCCGTGCAGCAACGTAGGTCGAGTGCGCTGAAGGCTGTCCTCCTCGGCAGTAATGAAAAGGACAGGCAGGGGAACGCCTGGCTGCCTCTCACTCCAAACCAAATTCTCACTGCCTGGGAAAAGCTCTCTCTCTGCTTTTCTCCCTCTTCAGCTCTGCACACTCCCTGCCTTACTCCACAGCTGCTTCACTTCCTGGCGCCTTTTTTCCTCCCGCCCCCAGAGCAATCCCATTGGCCCAGCCCACATCACTCAACCAACAGCATCCTGTTCACAGCACCCGCCCGGCAAACAGGACACTGAAACCCACAAGGGACAAAGAACACTGGTAAATGTCTTCCCCACAAATTTTCCTCAGTCCGTTACACTATTATTAAGGAGGTTATGACTGGGCAGTTATAAATGGGTCAAACATGATTTCCCTTCCTAAGAGTTCTTTGAGGAAGTAACAAGCAACGTAGAACAAAGAACAATACAGCACAGGAACAGGCCCTTTGGCCCTCCAAGCCTGCGCCGCTCATGTGCCCACTCGACCATTCTTTTGTGTCCCTTTATTCCCAGTCTGTCCATGTGGTTATCTAGATAAGTCTTAAATGATCCCAGCGTGTCCGCCTCAATCACCTTGCTTGGCAGTGCATTCCAGGCCCCCACCACCCTCTGTGTAAAATACGTCCCCCTGACATCTGTGTTGAACCTTGCCCCCCTCACCTCGAACCCGTGACCCCTTGTGTTCATCACCTCCGACCTGGGAAAAAGCTTCCCATTGTTCACTCTATCTATGCCTTTCATAATTTTATACACCTCCATTAGGTCGCCCCTCATCCTCCATCTTCCCAGGGAGAATAACCCCAGTTTATCCAATCTCTCCTCATAGCTAAGACCAGGCTTGGCGAAGATAGGGATCAAGATAAGTATACAGCTTTTAGGAAGGGACTAAAGGAGGAAATTAAGAGAGCCAGAAGGGGTCAAGAGAAGGCCTTGACAGGTAGGATTAAGGAAAACCCTAAGGCGTTCTATAAATATGTGAAGAGTAAAAGGATGAGATGTGAAGGAATAGGGCCTATAAAAGGTGAAGGCGGGAAAGTCTGTACGGAACCAGTAGAAATGGCAGAGGTGCTTAATGAGTATTTTGCCTCGTTTTTCACAGAGGAGAAGGACCTGGGTGGATGTACTGCGGGCTTGCGGTGGACTGAAAAGATTGAATATGTGGACTTTAACAAAGAGGTTGTGCTGGAATCATTGAATGGCATCAAGGTAGATAAGTCGCCAGGTCTGGATGGGATGTACCCCAGGTTACTGTGGGAGGCGAGGGAAGAGATTGCAGAGCCTCTGGCGATGATCTTTGCGTCGTCGATGGAGACGGGAGAGGTGCCGGAGGATTGCGGATGTGGTTCCTATTTTCAAGAAGGGGAATAGGGATAGCCCAGGAAATTACTGACCGGTGAGTCTAACCTCAGTGGTTGGTAAGCTGATGGAGAAGATCCTGAGGGACAAGATTTATGAGCATTTAGAGAGGTTTAGTATGCTCAAGAATACTCAGCATGGCTTTGTCAAAGGCAGATCGTGCCTTACGAGCCTGGTGGAGTTCTTCGAAAATGTGACTAAACACATTGACGAAGGGAAAGCGGTAGATGTGGTTTAGATGGATTTTAGCAAGGCGTTCGATGAGGTCCCCCATGCAAGGCTTCTAGAAAAAAAGTGAGAGGACATGGGATCCAAGGGGCTGCTGCCCTGTGGATCCAGAACTGGCTTGCCCAAAGGAGGCAGAGAGTGGGTATAGATGGGTCTTTTTCTAAATGGAGGTCGGTCACCAGTGGTGTGCCCCAGGGATCTGTTCTGGGACCCTTGCTGTTTGTCATTTTCATAAATGACCTGGATGCGGAAGCGGTGGGATGGGTTGGTAAGTTTGCCGACGACACAAAGGTTGGTGAGGTTGTGGATAGTCTGGAGGGATGTCAGAAGTTACAGAGGGACATAGATAGGATGCAAGACTGGGCGGACAAGTGGCAGATGGACTTCAACCCAGATAAATGTGTAGTGGTCCATTTTGGCAGGTCAAATGGGATGAAGGAGTACAGTATAAAGGAAAAGACTCTTAGTACGGTAGAGGATCAGAAGGACCTTGGGGTCCAGGTCCCTACGACTCTAAAATTGGCCCCGCAGGTGGAGGAGGTGGTTAAGAAGGTGTGTGCTGGCCTCTATCAATTGAGGGATTGAGTTTAGGAGTCCGGGGATAATGATGCAGCTATATAAGACCCTCGTCAGACCCCACTTGGAGTACTGTGCTCAGTTCTGGTCGCCTCATTACAGGAAGGATGTGGAAAAGATTGAAAGGGTGCAGAGGAGATTTACAAGGATGTTGCCTGGATTGAGTGGCATGCCTTATGAGGATAGGCTGAGGGAGCTCGGTCTTTTCTCCTTGGAGAGACGTAGGATGAGAGGAGACCTAATAGAGGTCTATAAGATGTTGAGAGGCATAGATTGGGTGGACTCAGAGGCTTTTTCCCAGGGTGGAAATGGCTGCTATGAGAGGTCACAGGTTTAAAGGTGCTGGGGGGTAGGTACAGGGGAAATGTTAGGGGGAAGTTTTTCACACAGAGGGTGGTGGGCGAGTGGAATCGGCTGCTGTCAGTGGTGGTGGAGGCAAACTCAATAGGGTCTTTTAAGAGACTCCTGGATGAGTACATGGGACTTAATAGGATGGAGGTTATAGGTAGGCCTAAATAGTAGGGATGTGTTCAGCACAACTGGTGGGGCCGAAGGGCCTGTTTTGTGCTGTAGTTTTTCTATGTTTCTATAAGACCCTCCATACCAGGCAACATCCTGGTAAACCTTTTCTGTACTCTTTCCAAAGCCTCCACGTCCTTCTGGTAGTGTGGCAACCAGAACTGGACGCAGTATTCCAAATGTGGCCTAACCATCATTCCATACAGCTGCAACATCATATGCCAACTTTTATATTCTATGCCCCGTCCAATAAAGGCAAGCATGCCATATGCCTTCACCACCAAAGAGAAAACTGGATATATTTCTCGGAGACAATTGACAAAGTGCCACATAAAAAGGTTACTATGCAAATTAAGAATTCATGATTTAGGCAGTAACATATTAGCAGGGATAGAAGGTTAGTTAGCCAACAGGAAACCGAGAATAGGCATAAATGGGTCATTTTTAGGTTGGCAGGATGTGACCAGTGGAGTGGCCAGAAATGGTACTGCAGCACCTTACCTAGGACAAAACCCAAGGGCAGGAATTTTACCCGCCCACCACGGGAATCGGAGTGGGTGAGGGGCAGAGCATGGGAAGGTCCATTGACCTCAGGTGGGATTTTATGGTTTCGGGACGAGCGAGACCGTAAAATCCCACCCCATGATTTTTGATGAGGTGGGTCCTGGGGGCAGGAGGGCAGGGGGCACTGTTGGGAGGGGGATGATCGGAATTGGGCAAGGGAAGATGTCCCAGAACTTGCCGGGGGGGGGGGGGGGGGAGCGTAAAATTCTGCCCCATGAATCACAAAGTTAGTGTGCAAGTGGTTAGGAAAGTAAACAGAATGTTGTTGTTTATTGCAAGGAGAATAGAAGATAAAACTTTGGATGTTTTGCTACAGTTGTTGAGGCCACACCTAAAGTACTGTGTACAGTTTTGGTCTCCTTATTTAAGAAAGGATATCAATGTGTGAGAAGCAGTCCAAGGAAGGTTCACTCGGCTGATACCTGGGTTGGGATGGGTTATTGTATGAGGAAAGGTTGAGCAGGCTAGGCCTGTAACCATAGGAGTTCAGCAGATTGAGAGATGATCTTATTGAAAAGTGTAAGATCCTGAGGAGGGTTAACATGTTGGATGCTGAAAGGATACTTCCCCTTGTGGGAGAGGCTAGAATTAAGGGACACTGTTTCAAAATAAGGGGGTCTCCCATTTAAGACAGAAATGAGAAGAAATTTCTCTCGGGGTCGTGAATCTTTGGATGTCTTTTCCCTGAAGAGCAGTAGTGGTCACTGAATATTTTTAATGCAGAGGTAGATAGTTTCTTGACTAACAAGGGAATCAAAGGATATTAGGGGTAGAAGGAATGTGGAGTTGAAGTGGCAATCAGAATCAGCCATGATCTTAATGAATGGTGGAATAGAACTCCTGTTCTCTATCTCAAATTTCCCCCAGGACCACAACGATCTGAGATATCTGCTTTCCTTCATGTCTGACCTCTTGAAAATCCCCAACTTTACTTACTCTAATATAATTGACTATGCTTTCGGCTGCTAAGGCCTAAAACCTCTTTAAATAAAATTTTGTTGTTGTCAAGTTATGTGGGAAATGATTAGTGTTGTCCTTCCTTCAAATTCACTTCTGGTCCTGAAATATGCTGAACATAAAGGGATTTAGCCAAATTTCAAGAATCTGAAAAGTATGCAAAACAGGCCACTTTCAATATAAAAAAGTTCAATCAAACATCTGATATTTATTCACATAATTAACTGGCATGCAGCTAAGTTTCCAAATCATGTCACAGATGTAAAGATATAAGATTACCTATTAGAATATGAAAGATGGCAGCCACAGTACCAGCTGTGACCATGCAGAGGACAGCCTTGATCCTATCGCGTCGACTATGAACAAATACCAGTCCCACGTTCTTAAAGTCACTCATCGGCCCTGTGAAGAACTTCATGAGGGAGTAGGCCAGCCCATAGCTAGCAAGCATCTCGATGGCATCCTCTTTAACAGCTGCTATGCCTCTGTTTAGCGCCTTTCAGAAAAAAACAGTACATGGGAAAGAATTAAAATTAATCTTAAAATTACCTTTTAATATACATTCAATTGGTTTCAACGTCATTTTACTCAATGAACAATTTAGAATTTCCCAGCAACACTGAGACATCGATGTTCCAGGATGTTACCCTCAAACATGAGTCGGGACCTGATGTTATCAATGGTTTGGGTGGAATTTCTGCAGTCGCAGCCAGGTGAGGATTTGAGACGTTGCCTATATGAATTTAAAAAAAATATCTGACTGTATAAATGGCCTGTTAACTGAGGTTTGTGAAATCGGAGGGTCAGGTGTCAGCTTGGATAAAAAATTGGCTTAAGGACAGAAAACATTAAGTAATCCTAAACAGATTGGAGGATGGTATCCAATGGATCACTGCTTTTTCTGAAACACATTGACAAGGATATTGGAATAGAGAGTCAAACTTTTAAAACAGAAAACTAGTTGAACCAGGAAACAAATAGTGGCCTGGATTCCACAATTTTCCACCTCACTCAAAATAAGGATTAGAGCCTGACAGTAACCTTTAAGAGATAAAATGAAATCAAAATATGCTGTGCATTCAGAGCTGCCTCTCCCCCCCCCCCCCCCCCAGAGCAATGTGTCTGCAAATTCTCCATCTCCTTCAAATTACACTGAGTGAAAGAGCCCGAGCTGCTGCTGGAGTAATCCAGAAACAACTGCAACTTCCACAACAAGATGGAGAAAACTAGACAGCAGCTCCATTTCCAGCCTAACCCTTTCGTTACAAATTAGAAACCACAATGATCAACATAATCTCCAACGCACTGTATTTTGCAAAAATTCAGCTGTTGTATAAGTTGAAAGCAGCAAAAGGAATTCTGAAAACTGGATTAGCATTGAAACAAGTAGCAAATTTTGGCAAACATAACACGTGTAGTCATAACTAACCACGCTAAATCAACAATCTAAGTCACTAATAGTGGCGCTATTTGAGAAAGTTTCCTACTTTTCAAACAACCCTAAAACTAAAATGCACTGTTAAAGTATTCTTTAAAATGGGGGCTATCTGCACAGCCAATGGTTTATGGTTGAAATGTAGTCACTGTTGTAAAGTAGAAAACACCAGGCTAAAAATTACAAGAGAAACTAGCACCAGTCAAATGGTTCTTTTTAAATGCTCTGCCATTCCAGCTTCCTTTGGGAAGAGGATCCTCTATATGCACTCACTGCTTGCCTACATTGTTGTTGTTGCTAGCATATCTTCACATCCGTACGTTTTTTTACCCTTTGGGGAATCGTGGGGGGAAGTGGTGGGAGGATTCCTGAGCTGATTATCAGCCTGCTGAACTGCGCTGAATGCTCCTTCCATGGCCAACAAGTCCTGGACTTGGACTCAAACCACTTCAGTGTTAGGGGCGTTATCACTGTGCTACAAGGCCTCCACTGCTTGCCTGCATGAGGCTTGGCCATCTCTATTTGTCAATGGGGGTTTGAGGAGCCTGGAACTGGACACATCCCTCATACAAGTCTGAACTGCTTGGCATTTGTGGGTCTATGTCTTTGAAACTTCCCAAATACTGTAAGGATTCCCCAAGCAAAAGTAATGTTTCAGCGAGCAAAATGAAATGATTGATGTTCCAGGGAGCAGCATTTGGGGAACACTAATAATTTTTGGATCACAATATCATGAAGTTTAGATAGTTCACGGAAAAGGTTCAACTGGAGAAGGCTGAATTTTGGTGAGTTGAAAAGGAATTTGGCCAGGTGGATGGGAATCAAAGATTGGCAGGTAAAACAATAAATGAGCAATGGGAGGGCTTCAAAGAGGATGAGGATATAGCTTGTGTACATACGAGAGGCACTCCCACAAGGGGGGGAAGGAAAGCAAATCCAAAGCTAGTGCTGTCTGGATGACTGAAGATATAGAGATTAAAAAGCAGAAAGGAGAGGCTAATTATCAATTTCAGGCTCAGAGTTCAGTGCAGAACCAAGCTGAAAATGGAACGTCAAGATTTTTTTAAAGTAATAAAAGGGGTAAAAGACAGAGGTTGAGAAGCTATGATTAGCTGCTTATATAAAAGGGAACCCCAAAATCTTTTATAACTTGTAAAAAATAGTAAAAGGATAGTTAATGGAAAGGTGAGGCTTACAATGGACTGAGAAGAATTTATGGAGTAATAGTCCCCAAGGGATTAGAAAGGTGTCAGCAGCTACAAAACTATCCACAAGACAGAAAACAATGAATGGTTGTATTTCAAGCTGGGGGGGGGGGGGAGTATAATGTGGTTCACCCCCACCACAGACCCCAAACCTCCAGGGGTTGTAAGGCTATTATTCCTTTTGATGTATTGTGTTGACATACAGGACACATTTCAAAGTCTTCAGATGAAGTGAAACTTGGAAATGTAGAAAGCAATCAGGGGATATAATAGACTTCATGTGGACACTAGACAGATGGATGAGAAATGAGCACATATGGCATTTGCAATTTAATTCTAAGAAGTGTTAGGACGATTGAGGAAAGGCAATGAAAACTAAATGATACAATTTTAAAGTGAATGCAGGAACAGAAAAACATGGTGATTCACATATGCAAATCTATGAAGGCAGTAGGACAAACTGAGAAGGATGTTGAAGCATATGTGATCTTTGGCTTTTTAAACCGAGGTAGAGAGAGTACAAAAAATTATCAGTGAGTGGTTATGCACCAGCTGTAGCATTTTGATCAATTCTGGGCACTAATAATTTAGGAAGAATGTTAAGGGCTTGGAATGCATGCAGAGGCCATTTCCCAAAATGGTACAAGGGTTACAATACATGGAAAGTTGAGGATTGCTCTCCTTGATACAGAGAAGGTTCAGGAGACCAGGTGTAGTGTGTCAAAATTTGCAGATGACTAAGATGAGTGGCAGAGCAAAGTGTGCAGAGGATGCTGAAAGTCTGCAAAGGGATATAGATAAGACTATCGAGTAAGGTTCTGGCAGATGGAGTACAATGTTGGTAAATGTGAGGTCATTCAATTTGGTAGGAATAACAGCAAAATGGACTATTATTTAAATGGTAAAAAAGATTGTAGCATGTTGCTGTGCAGAGAGATCTGGGTGTCCTTGTGCAAGAATCACAAAAAGTTGGTTTGCAGGTGCAGCAGGTAATTAAGAAATCTGTCCTTCATTGCTAGAGGGATGGAGTTTAAAAACAGGGAGGTTATGTTGCAGCTGTAAAAGGTGCTGGTGAGGCCACACCTGGAGTACTGTGTACAGTTTTGGTCTCCTTACTTGAGAAAGGATATACTGGCACTGGAGGGGCTGCAGAGGAGATTGACTAGATTGATTCCAGAGTTGAGAAGGTTGGCTTATGATGAGAGACTGAGTAGACTGGGACTATACACATTGGAATTCAAAAGGAGGAGGGGAGATCTTATAGAAACATAGAAGATTATGAAGGGAATAGATAAGATAGAAGCAGGGAGATTGTTTCCACTGGCAGGTGAAACTAGAACTAGGGGACATAGCCTCAAAATAAGAGGGAGCAGATTTAGGACCAAGTCGAGGAGGAATTTCTTCACCCAAAGGGTTGTGAATTTGTGGAATTCCCCGCCCAGTGAAGCAGTTAAGGTTACCCCAATGTTTTTAAGGCAAGGATAGATAAATTTTTGAACAGTAAAGGAATTAAGGGTTATGGTGAGTGGGCAGGTAAGTGGAGCTGAGTCCACAAAAAGATCAGCCATGATCTTATTGAATGGCAGAGCAGGCTCGAGGAGCCAGATGGCCTACTCCTGCTCCTAGTTCTTGTGTTCTTATGAGGAAAAAGCAGAGGAAGCGGCTCACCCCAACATCTTGTGCACGAGATAGTGAGGGTACTGCTTAGCGATTCTATTAACAAACATATTATTCTTCTTTCTCTTCCCACACTTAATGGTACACCAATAAGCAGCACGGTGGCACAGTGGTTAGCTCTGCTGCCTCACAGTGTCAGAGACCCGGGTTCAATTCCGCCTTGGGTCACTGTCTGTGTGGAGTTTGCACATTCTCCCCCTGTCCGCGTGGGTTTCCTCCCGGTGTTCCTAATTCCTCCCCCAGTCCAAAGATGTGCGGGTTAGGCTGATTGGCCTTGCTAAATTGACCCTAGTGTCAGGGGATTAGCAGGATAAACATGTGGGGTCATGGGAATAGGGCTGGGGTGGGATTGTGGTCGATGCAGACTCAATGGGCTGAATGGCCTCCTTCTGCATTGAAGGGATTCTATGATTCTAGGAGAAAATTAATAGGATGTTCAAGATCATGAAGGGTTTTAAGTAAATAAGGGGAAACGTCCAGTGTCAAAAAGGCTGGTAATCAGAGGAAAAATTTAGGGTAACTGGCACCAAAACTAGAGAAACAATGGAGCGAATTTTCCCATTCCACCCGCCACAGGAATCATAGTGGGCGAGGGGTGGACCATGGGAAGGTTGACCTCAGGTGGGATTTTCTGGTTTCAGGGCGAGCGTGGCTAAAAAATCCCGCCTAATCCCGCTGATTGTTGTGATTTGCACTCTTTGAAAAGACGGTGAAAACAGATTCATAATAACTTCCAAAGGGAATGGGGGCAAATATTTGCCTGTCTATAAAAGGGCAGAGGAATGGGAAGAAGCTGCTTCATGGAGCTGACACGAGGTTAATGGGCCTTCATTTGTGCTACATCATTCTGTGATTCTATAAATTGGAATAACAGCCTGCAAGCTCTCAAAGATAGGACACAAAACATAATGTGCTATTTAATTTCAGTGATAGCACTGATGGAATATGAAAGTTACTACTGTATGGAGGAACTTAAGGCGATTAGCATTGACACTGTTATGGTGGAGCTAGATAAGTACATGAGGGAGATAGGAATAGAAGGATATGTTGATAGGGTAAGATGGAAGGTGGGAGGAGACTTATGTGGAGCATAAACACCCGCAATATACTGAATGACTATTTCTGTGTTGTACGTATAATGCAACATTAGGTTAAATTTTTAAATGGCTGGGCAGGCCAAGATCAGAGGCACTTCACACCCATCACATCAATTCCTTGTTCTAACAACTTATGTTTCCGAAGTTACTGAGTTTCCCCTGAAATTTCCTTCAACTGTTCTACCTACTGAATTTCGTCAAGATTAATCCCTGATTGAATAAAGATGGCAACACAAAATGTGCCATTCAGGGGTGGCATACTGGTTAGCACTGCTGTCTTACAGTGCCAGGGACCCGGAATCGATTCCCGGCTTGGGTCACTGTCTGTGTGGAGTTTGCACGAGTTTCCTCCACAGGCTGCAGATTCCTCCCATAGTCCAAAAGATGTGCTGGTTAGATGGATTGGCCATGCTAAATTCTCCCTCATTGTACAAGAACAGGCGCCGGAGTGTGGCAACTGGGGGACTTTCACGGTAACTTCACTGCAGTGTTAATGTAAGCCTACTTGTGACACTAATAAATAAACATTAAACAAAAAAAGACGTTCATTTTAATTTGGATCAACATTGTTAGAAAGCTCAGGCACTTGGAGTGCCTTAACGCACGGTTATTTGACAGTAAGCAAAACGGTGGAGAAATCAATTGCTCCTGAAATAAATGACATATCACACCATTCCTCCAGTATTCCCACCTTTATCACCAAATTATTGCAGAACCCAAACTGCCAATATTGTTCATCATTCATAGGATAGGATGATGCAATTGAACTCTCCCGGTGAAATTCAATCAGCACCGTTTAACTAATGTACGCATTTCACTTTACAATCCAGTCAGATCATTCTTCATGGAAAACATTCACTCCAATATTCAAAGGATTTTTAAGATTGCACTTTATGTATGTTTTCAGATTGTTTTGAAAACATTCACCGGATGGATCATTCTGTAATTCTCAAATAATTGACTGACCTCAGTAACATGATCAACAACCATGTGACATCTAAACAAGCCACAGCACCAGTACCAACAGTAAAAAAATATTTTTGCAATTTGTCACAAAATATCTCATTTCTCCAAAAATGAATACTTCCAATGCTCAATAAACTCCAGTTTATAAAGTAACCAATCCCACAGGTAGCACGGCGGAGAAATGGACCTACTTTTATCTCTTATTTCACTTAGCGGAGAATAAGGAAGTGGCAGATGAAATGGGACAAATATTTTGGTTGTGTCCTCACCATAGAGGATACAAAAAAAGTTCCAGTAATAGCTGTGAATCTGAAGGTAGAGGGGAGAGAGGAACTTGGTGAAATTACAATCATTAGGGAAAAGGTAAGGAGCAAACTAATGGACCTGCAAGTCTCTGAGTCCAGATGGACTTCATCCTAGGGTCTTAAAAGCGGTGGCTAATGAGATAGATGTGTTGTTCCAGTGATTTTGGAAAGATTCCATCAGACCGGAAAGTGCCAAATATAACCCTTCTATCCACAAAGAAAGAGAGGCAGGAAACTATAGACCTGTTAGCTTGATGTCTGTCATGGGGAAGGTGTTGGAATTGATCATTAAAGAGATTATTGCCGGGCACTTTGAAAACTCAAGGTAACCTGGAAGAGTCAGTCTGGTTTTGTGAAAGGGAAATCATGTTTAACTAAGTTCTTAGAGTTCTTTGAAGGAGTAATATAAGCTGTGGATAGAGGGGAACCTGTAGATATACTGCACTTGGGTTTCCAGAAGGCATTTGATAAGATGCTCATGGTGCAGAGGGTAATATGTTGGCATGCATTGAAGATTGGCTGGCAGAAAGCAGAGGAAGCACAAATAGATCTTTGTTTGATTGGCAGGATGTGATGAGTAGGGTCTGTGCTGGGGCCTCAACTTTTTACAATTCACATCAATGACCTAGATGAGTGGACCAAAGGCATAGTAACTAGATTTTCAGACAACACAAATACTGGTAGGAAAGTATGTTGTAAATAAGACAGGGGGTATAGGACAAAGATGAGGAGAATTTCTTTTCTTTCAGAGAATTGTGTGACTTTGGAACTCTGCCTCAGAAGGCACTGGAAGCAGGATCACTGAAGGGGTAATATATTCTTGTTAGGCAAGGGAATCAAAGAGTATTGGGGGTAGATGGGAATGTATTATTCAACACAAACAGTTCAGCCTTGACTTATTGAATGGCAGAGCAGGTTTGAGAAGCTGAACAACTTACTTCTGCTCTTACTTTGCACGTCTGTATGTATGTTCGTGTTCAAAGCAAAACAACAGAGTTCTGAGTGATAAGTGCAATGGATTGCCAATAAATACTGGGCTCAGACCTTTGCTCTGCGAGTATCAGGAATTTTCTGTGAATTCCATATAACATTAGTCAGTTTGTAAATTGCTCAGGTTAACCTACATTGGAGAGGCCAAGAAAGCAGAGGAACATAGTTCATGGGTACTGGAAGATCCAGTCTAAAGTACCATGAGTTTTGACTTATAAATACAAACTGCCCGTGTTGATATTTGCTATTTTGGATAAAATCACATGTTGCATTAGTGTTATTGAGAGATGAATGGAAGACTTGAACCAAGCAAAAGGGGTGGCTTACAGATCAGTCCCAAACTTACAATAAACAAGATTTTAAAAGGCAGAATTCTAATTGAATGGGATTAATAAATGTGACTTTTTGTAATTAATGCTGATTAGATTTTTCACAATGAACTTGGTTGTTTGGACATACTGTACTTACACAGCTGCCTGAGAATGTACATCATTCACCCAAGTCTGAGATATTTACAGTTTGCCAAGAACAAACCACTGCTACCTCAGTAAAAGGCACCTCTGTTTTCAGTAGAAAAATGGAGGATGCGGGGAGAAAGAAAGGTAAATAGTTGATTTTAGTTTTCAGCTATGTAAATATTTTGCTGTCAGTCAATTCTTTTAATAATTTCTGACAATCAGCAATTACCTAAATATTATATTTTTCTTTATATTAGGCATATTCCTAATCAGAAGATGTACTGTGCTACACAATCATATCCTATACTGGACTCTACATTTAATCTGATTCAGCATTATATTTTTTGCAGAGTATTGATTAATATTAAAAGGTGCAATGAAAACAGAACAGTAGAAGCTAATCTATTTTCATTCTTTGGGGCCTAGTACTGCCAGGGTGACAGTGTCAAGGTAGCACTCCCAGGTGCCATGCCCTACCATCTCCTTCACCACTCAGGGGCTATTCTTATCTCCGTGCCCCCAACGTTGTCATCACGACTGGTTTTCGATTTTGAAAACCAGTAGTGACTCTCGCTAGTGTCACGCCATTGGGGGGGGGGGAGCATTCAATACTCTCGGAATCAATCGCGTTAAGCTGTTTAACGATATTTTAATTCAATTAATTTAATGGAAATCAGGTTCACGCCCAAGCTGATTACATTGCCGGTGGGGGGGTCGGGCGGGAAGATCTCAAACTGAGATCTTGCCGTTGCAAATCCCATTATGGTTCTCTTGCGAGGATTAGCGACCATAACAGGATTTGTGCGCACAGTGAACGGGCCCCGAGAATCGTGCATAATATTCAAAATGGAAAAAACACATCTAGAAGATGCACTGCTAAAACTCACCAAGGCTCATTAGGCAGCACCATCTAAACTCACAACCACTACCACCTAGAAGGACAAAAGCAGCAAACATATGGGAACACCACCACCTGTAAGCTCCCTTCCACCTCTTCTACCATCCTGACTTGAAATTATGTTGCTGTTCCTTCACTGTCACTGGGTAGAATCCTGGACATCCTCCCGAACAGCACTGAGTATACCTACACCTCAGGCCGAAGTGGTTCAAGATAGAAGCTCACCACCACCTTCTCAAAGGTAATTAGGGATGGGCTACACTAGCCAATGATGTCCACATCCCATAAATGAATTTTTAAAATATGAAAATCCCTTAACATCGAGTTGGAATAACCTTTGAAAAATTAACCAAGAAAACCAGGAGTGGTGAAAACATCGACAGGATAGATTAGAAATTGTCAGTTTTTTCAATGGGTATTAGCCAAGCTCATTTGAATATTTACAAATTAACTTCTGTTTGACATGTTTTACTACATTCTGCACCCTCTCCTTTCCTTCTCTATGAACAGTATGCTTTGTCTGTATAGAATGCAAGAAACAATACTTTTCACTGTATACTAATACATGCAACAATAATAAATCAAATCAGAATACATTAACTTCTGATTCCATATCCAGAGAAAGGATAGATTGATTCAAATACCAGTATTCTATTGCCCCCACCACTGGAGGGAAGGTTGCCAAGGCATGAGATTCCAAAATAGTTTGATAAGAGTAACATAGAATTATAAATTATTCACCTTGCACTTTATATTTATCAACTGAACATTGAACCATTTAGAACTGTTAGAATTCAGGTCAAAAACTCAAAAGTGTTTTATGAAGTCCACCTGGATCATAAGTTTTGCACTTTGAATTTGGCTTGGATAAGCATGATATGTTTCACTTCAGGTATGATTCAAGTGACCCACTAGAGAGCTTTTATCAAACAAAATTTATTTAAGAATATAGTTAACATGAAAAGAAAGAAAATTAGCAATTTTTATCAATTACAAACAAAAGAACAACAATAATATATAACCGTTAACAAATATATCCAAAATGTTCCAATCAAACAAAACCTCCCATAGATAAAATCCTTTCCACAGGTTAAACACAGCAAGGACTAATTCACATGATATTGGAACGGAGTCCTTTGGTTGGAGAATTTGAAACGCTGACTTATGTCTTGTAGCTTCTCGCAGCCCTCGGAATACACCCAGAACAGTTTGAAGTCAGAACAGCTTCCCAGAACACCAGGGAGAGAGAGACTCACTGGGCAAGCTAGCCACTAACAGCTGATTTTCCACTCCAGGAAGGCGAGAAGCCTTGCTTTCAGCTAACCAGCAGAATTTCCAAAACCAGGGAGACTGAAATACTTATTTTCAGCTTGATGTCCCTTCTAAACTCAAACTGAAGCCAGCCAAAACAGAAAATGAAACCTTAAATTGTCCAAAACACATGACCTGTCACCCAGTCTTCCTCCTAACAATGCAGGGTCATAAAAGATCATAGAACATAGAACAGTACAGCGCAGAACAGGCCCTTCAGCCCATGTTGTTGTGCCGAGCTTTGTCTGAAACCCAGATCAAGCTATTTCCTCCCTATCATCCCGAAGTACTCCATGTGCCTATCCAATAGCTTCTTAAATGTTCCTAATGTTTCTGACTCCACTATCACTGCAGGCAGTCCATTCCACACCCCAACCACTCTCTGAGTAAAAAACCTACCTCGGACATCCTTCCTATATCTCCCACCATGAACCCTATAGTTATGCCCCCCAGTTACCACTCCATTCACCCGAGGAAATAGTCTTTGAACGTTCACTCTATCTATCCCCCTCATCATCTTATAAACCTCTATCAAGTCTCCTCTCAACCTCCTCCGCTCCAAAGAGAAAAGCCCAAGTTCCCTCAACCTTTCCTCATAAGACCTACCCTCCAAACCAGGCAGCATCCTGGTAAATCTCCTTTCCACTCTTTCCAGTGTCTCCACATCCTTCTTATAGTGAGGTGACCAGAACTGCACACAATATTCCAAATGTGGTCGCACCAAGGTCCTGTACAGTTGCAGCATAACCCCACGGCTCTTAAACTCAAACTCCCTGTTAATGAACGCCAACACACTATAGGCCTTCTTCACGGCTCTATCCACTTGAGTGGCAACCTTCAGAGATCTATGGATATGAACCCCAAGATCTCTCTGTTCCTCCACATTCTTCAGAACCCTACCTTTGACCCTGTAATCCGCATTCAAAATTTGTCCTCCCAAAATGAATCACCTCGCACTTATCAGAGTTAAACTCCATCTGCCATTTTTCGGCCCAGCTCTGCATCCTATCGATGTCTCTTTGTAGCCTACAACAGCCCTCCACCTCATCCATTACTCCACCAATCTTGGTGTCATCAGCAAATTTACTGATCCACCCTTCAGCCCCCTCCTCCAAGTCATTGATAAAAATCACAAAAAGCAGAGGACCCAGCACTGATCCCTGTGGTACACCGCTGGTAACTGGTCTCCAGTCTGAAAATTTTCCATCCGCCACCACCCTCTGTCTTCTGTGAGATAGCCAGTTACTTATCCAATCGGCCAAATTTCCCTCTATCCCGCACCTCCTTACTTACTTCATGAGCCGACCATGGGGGACCTTATCAAACACCTTACTAAAATCCATGTATATGACATCAACTGCTCTACCATCATCTACACACTTAGTTACCTCCTCAAAGAATTCAATCAAATTTGTGAGGCAAGACTTACCCTTCACGAATCCGTGTTGACTATCCCGGATTAAGCTACATCTTTCCAAATGATCATAAATCTATCCCTAAGGACCTTTTCCATTAACTTATCGACCACCGAAGTAAGACTAACTGGCCTATAATAACCAGGGTCATTCCTATTTCTTTTCTTGAACAGAGGAACAACATTCGCCACTCTCCAGTCCTCTGGCACTATCCCCATGGACAGTGAGGACCCAAAGATCAAAGCCAAAGGCTCTGCAATCTCATCCCTTGCCTCCCAAAGAATCCTAAGAAATATTTCATCTGGCCCAGGGGACTTATCGACCCTCAGGTTTTTCAAAATTGCTAATACATCTTCCCTCAGAACATCTACCTCCTCCAGCCTATCAGCCTGTATCACACTCTCATCCTCAAAAACATGGCCCCTCTCCTTGGTGAACACTAAAGAAAAGTATTCATTCATCGCCTCTCCTATCGCTTCTGACTCCATGCACAAGTTCCCACTACTGTCCTTGACCAGCCCTAATCTCACCCTGGTCATTCTTTTATTTCTCACATAAGAGTAAAAAGCCTTGGGGTTTTCCTTGATCCGACCCGCCAAGGACTTCTCATGCCCCCTCCTAGCTCTCCTAAGCCCTTTTTTTAGTTCATTCCTTGCTAACATTCAGCCCGACATGCCATCAAAGGGATCTTCAATCTAGATATTCGATGCTAAACTTTTCACTTCATACTAAAGTAGCAGTAGTACACGATTGACTGCTCTACAAAACATTTGAATTATCAAAGTCAATTAACTCAAAACCTTACAAGTCATTAAAAATCCTTTTAAAATCTGTTTTAAAACTTTGGTGCTACTTTGGTGGTAATGTAAACCTATTTGTGACACGAATAATTAAACTTTAAACTTAATATCCCAGTAGTAAAATATATAAGAAAAGGGGTGGGGTGTGATAAAAGAGATTTTTTTTTGCCAGGCATTTTTTTTTTTTAATTTGCCAGCATCAAGAAATTAATTTTTCTACAGAAATTGAAATGATTTCTCAGTTCATGATAGATAATAAAACAATAAAGCTAATCCTCTTGTGCAAGTGAGATACTGGTTCCTTTTTCATTGGATCACTTCTATTCCCAGCATTGTAGCCAACCATGTGCCATTATTCATAATTTGAACTACTTTCGAATCAAGTTTTAACTTTACTCCATGTGATGATTGTCCCTTTAAGGACAATGGAGCAAAAGAGGCTGACTTGAAGGACCAATTGGCACTGAGAGTGGGAATCACCCCAGGTGATGGAGTCCTCTCTTAGGCAGAAGACAGTCTGAAGGCATGTATTAGACAGGAATGAGGGTAGTAAGTGGTTCCTTGTTAATAAATACCGTTTGTGTTCCTGACAAAGTGTGTATCAGTACATCAATTTCCAAACTCAGGTGGGTTAATTTTACAGGATTCAAAGTATCAGTTACAATCTTGTGCTCTTGTGGATAAACACTCTTCCCTGTATAGTACTGAGGGTCATTTATTTATAAAACAAGTGAATTGGGTCCAATTTCTCTTGGGTCCAGTGCAGGATAGGACAGTCTTCCTGGGATGCATGATTTGATTTTGTCTGCTGTATATCAGAGGTAGGTTCTTTACGCAGAGAGTGGTTGGGGTGTGGAATGGACTGCCTGCAGTGATAGTGGAGTCAGACACTTTAGGAACATTTAAGCGGTTATTGGATAGGCACATGGAGCACACCAGGATGATAGGGAGTGGGATAGCTTGATCTTGGTTTCAGATAAAGCTCGGCACCACATCGTGGGCCGAAGGGCCTGTTCTGTGCTGTACTGTTCTATGTTGTGTAGTGGACAATTCAATGCTGTCTGCAAAGTGTAATTGTCAGACAGACAAGAAGGCTTTCGAGCTTAAAGTGCTGCTTTGATTGAACAGCAAGATTCCGAATGGTGACCAAGTGTGAACAGTGATTTGGTAGAACTGCTGTAAGTGACCAAATTGGTTTAATTCAGTCTGAAAGGACCAAATTAAGGCTACCGGTGCAATCTTACGAAAAATGAAGTACCGAACAAGTGAGAAAAGGGGAGTGAATGATGCCGGATTTTTCAGCGAGCCGTGAGTCACAATCTCACTCGGTGCAATAACACAGCCTCGATGCAATCGTCGCCGGAATGGACTCTGTGCGCGTGACTCATCCAAAGTGGCTGCAGTTTTATGGCATTAACCGCGGAGAGCTGCATATAAGTGCTAACGATGGAGAACCCCACGTCCTTCCCACCACACCAAGGGGGTTGGTGCCCAGTGGTACACTTCCTCGCTCGTCTTCATCGCTGCTGCACCTGAAACTCACTTATATAGAGAAGCTGTAATTCTCGCTGGTGTGACGTCTGACCAATGAGGTGGTTAAAGTGAGGGGGGGGGGTTACAATCGCGTGCCACACTCATTAATTATTTTGAAATGCATTCAAATGTATGTAAATTGACATGTTGCTAATTTTGGGCACAAAGCTATTCACTCTGAAGGCCCCTTTAGATTTGGGGCACTCTCCCCTCTGGGACCTGGGAGCTGAAGCCCCCCCCCCCCCCCCCCCGTTCCCTGGCGTGCCCGCCGACCAGGAATCTAAATATTGAGCTGGGTGGGAAAAGGCCCTTATGTGGGGCATGGGCTGGCTTCCTGTCCAAGGCTCTGCCCACCCCACTGTGAAATTGTGTCTGGGTTGGGGTGAGTGGTATCCTGGAGGGAATCCCAATATTGTAATATTACTCTTCTCCCCTGCTTCCGAATCTCCAGGGGAGCATAAAATTCTGGCCCAGTATTTCAGATGGTGAGACAAGTTCTAATCTGAGTTTTATATAAAAGAAACTTTCACCTAGTGAAAGGAGAAATATTCCCTTATTCAGCTGACAAAACAAATAAATTAATTAATGTGTTAAGGGACACTGGGGCAGTTCAGTCATTGATGGTGGCTAATCTGGATGTCTGATGAAAGAAAAACTATGAACATGGGGTATTCAAAGGATTTATCATCCTCTTCCCTTGTGTAAAGTCAATTTACAAAGTGACTCAGTAAACCCAAGCCTTACTGTGCGATTGTACCTAACTTACCTACGGAAGGGGTAGATTTTTTTACTTGGTAATTATTTGGCAGGTTTGAAATTCTTAGCATTTCCTAGAGTTTTGAGAGAGCCAGTTGAGTTGAGAGAAACAGAGATTTTGTAAGAGGAACATCTTGGACTATTCCCTAATAATGTGGTATGTGGAGCTCAGGCTTGTAATGCTAGATGAAGTGAAAAAACTAGCCCAGGACCAAGAAAAGTTAGTCTCAAAGATGCAAGGATGTTGAAGGCTGTGTGAGGCTCTGCTAAAGAAAAACAGAGCAAAAAGTGTTGAGAACCAACTTGCATGCATGAAAGATGCGTTTGCTAGTGAAAAGCAAGAACAGATGAGAAAATGAGAGTAAACAGATCTGGATGAAATTGTGGAAAGGGAGAGATAAAAATTTTGTTTTTCAACCATCAGTGAAGAGAAGATGCCCTTGCACAGAAGGTTGTAGCATATCTTTTAGATAAACTAGAACATGACTTGAGTGGAGGAAGAAGAACTCCCTCGGTGCAGATTTGTTCAAAACAATGAAATGATAGAATCTGTTATTGAGGAAGATAATTTTAAAACTGGTTGTCAATCAGACATGCACCATGTTTGAAAACCCATGGTATAAAATAGAAATACAAGTTGCCCAAGATGTTTCGAATGAAAACGTTCATGTATCTTCACTTTGTTTGGTTGACAATGAAAATATTATGAGAGAATAATTGTTGCTGTTCTAAAGCATTTAAGGTAGGGTGCAGGAGAAAAGGCAGCCTGAGTTATGATTATGCTATGGTATTTCAATTCTGCTAATCTTGTTTGTCACACATAATTGCTTTTATTTGGATTAAGCCTTTATAAAATGTTTTAATAACGGATGTGTAATTGTGAAAAGTGAAACGATTGCTTGCAATAATATGTAATAAGCTATTTGTTTAAGATGATAAGAACTTCCCGCGTTTTCAAAGCTAATGGAAAGAAACCTTCATTGTAAGACGATAGGATATAGGAGCAGAATTGGCCCACTCCGCCATTCAATCATGGCTGATATTTTTCTCATCCCCATTCTCCTGCCTTTTCCCTATAACCCCTGATTCCCTTATTAATCAAGAACCTATCTATCTCTGTGTTAAAGACACTCAATGACTTGGCCTCCACAGCCTTCTGCGGCAAAGAGTTCCACAGATTCACCACACTCTGGCTGAAGAAATTCTTCCTCATCTCGGTTTTAAAGGATCATCCCTTTAGCCTGAGGTCGTGCCCTCTGGTTCTAGTTTTTCCCACTAGTGGAAACATCCTCTCCACGTTCACTCTATCCAGGCTTCACAGTATCCTGTAACTTTCAATAAGATCCCCCCTTATCCTTCTAAACTCCAACGAGTACAGACCCAGAGTCCTCAACTGTTCCTCATACGACAAGCTCTTCATTCAAGGGATCATTCTTGTGAACCTCCTCTGGACCCTTTCCAAGGCCAGCACATCCTTTGTTAGATGAGAGGCCCAAAACTGCTCACAATACTCCAAATGAGGTCTGACCAGAGCCTTATATAGCTTCAGAAGTACATCACTGCTCTTGTATTCTAGCCCTCTCGACATGAGTGCATGTTTCTTCAGAAGGAACTCTTCAAAATACAGCTAATGAAAATACAACAAAACTTATTCCAACTTATAAGTCAAAGAAAGGATTTAATAAAGAAACATCATTACCCCAAACTTGGGGCCTTGCCCTGGGCCACTCCAAGCTTCCCACAACTCTACATTGTTCCTTATTCATAGTGAATCAGCTGGTCAGCTGATTATTACATCACTATGTAATTGGGAACAAGACGCAAGGGTTCAACTGACCCTTACGTCTTGTTCCCATTGGTAACATCACATCCAAGTTGTCACCAGTGACATTCTAACAATGCAAACATTGCATTTGCCTTCCTAATTGTTGACTGAACCTGCATGTTGACCTTAAGAGAATCTTGAACAAGGACTCCCAAGTCCCTTTGTACTTCTGATTTCCTAAGCATTTCCCTATTTAGAGAATAGACTATGCCTCCATTCCTCCTTCCAAATGCATAACTTCACACTTTTCCACATTGTATTCCATCTGCCACTTCTTTGCCCACTCTCCCAGCCTGTCCAAGTCTTTCTGCAGCACCCCTGCTTCCTCAATACAATCTGTCCCTCGACATATCTTTGTATCGTCTGCAAATGTAGCAACAGTGCCTTCAGTTCCTTCTTCCAAATTGTTAATGTATATTGTGAAAAGTTGTGGTCCCAGCAACGACCCCTGAGGCACACCACTAGTCACTGGCCGCCATCCTGAAAAAGACCCCTTTATCCTCACTCTCTGCCTTCTGCCAGTCATCCAATCCTCTTTCCATGCCAGGATCTTACCCTCAATACCATGGGCTGTAAACTTATTTAACAGCCTCCTATGCGGCACCTTGTCAAAGGCCTTCTGAAAATCTAAATAAATCACGTCCACTGATTCTCCTTCATCTAACTTCCTTGTTACCTCCTCAAAGAGCTCTAACGGATTTGTCAGACATGACCTCCACTTGGCAAAGCCGTGCTGACTGAGTACTATTTTATCATGCACTTCCAAGTACTCCACGGGGATCTCATCTTTAATAATGGACTCTCAAATCTTGCCAGTGACTGAAGTCAGGCTAATTGCCTAGAATCTCCCTCCCTTTTTATACAGCGGTGTTACATTAGCTACTTTCCTGTCCTCTGGTACCCTCCCTGCCTTCAGTGATTCCTGAAAGATCACCACCAATGCCTCCACAATTTCCTCAGCAATCTCTTTTAGAACCCTGGGGTGTATTCCATCCGGTCCAGGTAATTTATCCACCTTCAGACCTTTCACTTTTCCCAGAACCTTCTCCTTAGTGATGGCCGTTGCACTCAACTGTGGTCCCTGATTCTCCTGGAGCTCTGGCATCCCACTGGTATCTTCCACCATGAAGACTGATGCAAAATAACTATTCAGTTCCTCTGCCATTGCTTTGTTTCCTATTATTACTTCTCCAGCCTCATTTTCCAGTGGTCCAATGGCTATTTTTGCCTCTCTCTTACTTTTTATATATTGAAAAAAACTCTTCCTATCTTTTTTTATATTACTAGCCAGTTTACACTCATATTTCATCTTCTCCCTCCGCCTTACTGCTTTTTTAGTTGTCCTCGGCTCGCTTTTAAAGGCTTCCCAATCCTCTGGCTTCCCACTTATCCTCGCCACTTTGTATACTTTTTCTTTTGCTTTTCTGCTGTCCTTGACTTCCCTCGTCAGCCTTGGATGCCTCCTCCTCCCCTTAGCATGTTTCCTCCTCCTTGGGATGAATTTCTGTTGTGCCTCCCAAATAACCCACAAAAACTCCTGCCATTGCTGTTCCACTGTCTTCCCTGCTAGGTTCCCTTTCCAATCAACTCTGGCCAGCTCCTCCCTCATGTCTTTGTAGTTACCTTTATTTAACTGTAATACCGTTACATCTGATTCCAGCTTCTCCCTCTCAAATTGCAGGGTAAATTCTATCATATTCTGCTCACTACTCCCTAAGGGTTCCTTCACCTCAAGTTCCCTATTCAAATCTGCCTCAGTATGCATCACCAAATCCAGAATTGCCTGTTCCCTAGTCAGCTCTGTCACAAGCTACTCCAAAAAACCATCTCTTAGACATTCCACAAATTCCTTTTCTTGGGATCCACTACCTACTTGATTTTCCCAGTCCACCTCCATATTGAAGTCCCCCATGATTATTGTAAAATTGCCTTTTTTATGTGTCTTTTCTATCTCCTGATTTATTTTCTGCCCCACATCCTGACGACTGTTAGGGGGCCTGTACATAACTCCCATCAGGGTCTTTTTACCTTTGCGATTCCTCAACTCTACCCACAGAGATTCTATGCCTTCTGATCCTATATCGCTTCTCGCTTTTGATTCAACTTCATTCCTTACTAACAATGCAACCCCGTCCTCTTTGCTCTGGTTCCAACATGATTCAGATGAAGACCGTTCCATCGGAACAGGTCCCCTCTTCCCCAATGCTGGTGCCAATGTCCCATGAATTCAAACCCATTCCTCCCACACCAATTTTTGAACCATGCATTTTACCTCCTTAATCTTATTGACCCTGTGCCAATTAGCTCAGGTAGTAATCCAGAGATTATTTCCTTTTTGGTTCTGCTTTTTAATTTAGCTCCTAGATGTTCATACTCCCTTAGCAGAACCTCTGTTCCTGTTCGACTTATGTCATTGGTACCTCTGTGGACCATGACAACTGGATCAAAGTTTCGGTAGGGGAACATGTGGCAAATAGTGACCACAACTCTGTTAACTTTAGGATAGTAATGGACAAGGATGAGTGTTGTCCTAAGGGTAGGGTGCTAAACTGGGGGAAGGCTAACTATAGCCGGATTAGGCAGGAATTGGTGGCCGTTGATTGGGAGAGGCTGTTCGGGGGTAAGTCCACGTCTGGCATGTGGGAGTCTTTTAAGGAACAGTTGATAAGGCTGCAGACAGGCATGTGCCTGTAAAAAGGAAGGATAGGAAAGGTAGGATTCGAGAGCCATGGATAACCAGGGAAATTGAGGATCTGATCAAAAAGAAAAGAGAGGCGTACGTTAGGTCCAGGCAACTGAAAACAGATGCAGCTCTGGAGGAATACAGAGAGAGTAGGAAAGAACTCAAATGGGGAGTTAGAAGGGCAAAAAGAGGTCATGAAATGTTCTTGGCAGACAGGATTAAGGAGAATCCTAAGGCATTTTATTCATATGTTAGGAACAAAAGAGTTGTCAGAGAAAAAGTCGGACCTCTCAGGGACAAAGGAGGGGAATTATGCTTAGAACCCAAGGGAACAGGGGAGATCCTAAATGAATACTTTGCATCGGTATTCACAAAGGAGAGGGACTTGTTGACTGGGAGTGTCTCAGAGGGAGGTGTTGAACCGTTAGAGAGAATCTCCATTACAAGGGAGGAAGTGTTAGGTTTTTTAGGGAACATTAAAACTGACAAATCCCCAGGGCCTGATGGCATCTATCCTAGACTGCTCAGGGAGACAAGAGATGTAATTGCTGGGCCTCTGACGGAAATCTTTGTCTCTTCATTGGACACAGGTGAGGTCCCTGAGGATTGGAGGATAGCGAATGTGGTACCGTTATTTAAGAAGGGTAGCAGGGATAACCTGGGTAATTATAGGCCAGTGAGCTTGACGTCCGTGGTAGGGAAGTTGTTGGAGAGGATTCTTAGAGACAGGATGCATGTGCATTTAGAACGGAACAATCTCATTAGTGACAGACAGCATGGTTTTGTAAGAGGGAGGTCGTGCCTTACAAATTTGGTAGAGTTTTTTGAGGAAGTGACGAAAACGGTTGACGAAGAAAGGGCCGTGGATGTCGCCTATTTGGATTTCAGTAAGGCATTTGACAAAGTCCCTCATGGCAGGTTGGTTAAGAAGGTTAAGGCTCATGGGATACAAGGAGAGGTGGCTAGATGGGTAGAAAACTGACTTGGCCACAGGAGACAGAGGGTAACAGTCGAAGGGTCTTTTTCCGGCTGGAGGTCTGTGACCAGTGGTGTTCCGCAGGGCTCTGTACTGGGACCTCTTCTATTTGTGATACATATAAATGATTTGGAAGAAGGTGTAACTGGTGTTATCAGCAAGTTTGCGGATGACACGAAGATGGCTGGACTTGTGGATAGCGATGAACATTGTCGGACAATACAGCAGGATATAGATAGGCTGGAAAATTGGGCGGAGAAATGGCAGATGGAATTTAATCCAGATAAATGCAAAGTGATGCATTTTGGAAGAACTAATGTAGGGGGGAGTTATACAATAAATGGCAGAGCCATCAAGAGTATAGAAACACAGAGGGACCTAGGTGTGCAAGTCCACAAATCCTTGAAGGTGACAGCACAGGTGAAGAAGGTGGTGAAGAAGGCATATGGTATGCTTGCCTTTATAGGACGGAGTATAAAAGCTGGAGTCTGATGTTGCAGCTGTATAGAATGCTGGTTAGGCCACATTTGGAGTACTGCGTCCAGTTCTGGTCGCCGCACTACCAGAAGGACGTGGAGGCGTTAGAGAGAGTGCAGAGAAGGTTTACCAGGATGTTGCCTGGTATGGAAGGTCTTAGCTATGAGGAGAGATTGGGTAAACTGGGGTTGTTCTCCCTGGAAAGACAGAGAATGAGGGGAGACCTAATAGAGGTGTACAAGATTATGAAGGGGATAGCTAGGGTGAACAGTGGGAAGCTTTTTCCCAGGTCAGAGGTGACGATCACGAGGGGTCACGGGCTCAATGTGAGAGGGGCGAGATATAACTCAGATATCAGAGGGACGTTTTTTTTACACAGAGTGGTGGGAGCCTGGAATGCAATGCCAAGTAGGGTGGTGGAGGCAAACACGCTGGCATCGCTTAAGACTTACCTGGATAGTCACATGAGCAGTCTGGGAATGGAGGGATACAAACGAATGGCCTAGTTGGACCAATGAGCGGCACAGGCTTGTTTCCTGTGCTGTACTGTTCTTTGTTCTTTACCTTCCTACTCCAAGTTCCTCTGCAGTCCAGATGAGATATCCCGAACCCAAGCATCAGGCAGGCAACACAACCTTGGGATTCTCCATCCTGGTCACAGAGAACAGTGTCAATGTCCCGAACTATACTGTCCCCAGAAGCTTTCTTTTGTCCAAGGGAGAAAAATGTCATGATGTTAATTTTTTGGCCCTTGTATATTTTGTAAGCTAGGACGTGTGGAGATTGTAACATTCAGGGCATGGGATCCTCCCATACTTGTTGTACTTGATCCTGCCTAGCAACAAGGGCAGGACACCCTTGGGTGTGTTTTGATAGGTCACTCAGATCAGTTCAAGGACAGTGAAAATAAGTTCAAGGGACAGTCAGTTTTAGTCAGAGGAACAGGAGCAGAAGAAAAAGCTCCATGCGGCTAATGTGTTTCTCTTTGCTCTAAGGAGCTGAGATGATAATGGCTTTTTCAAAGGCAGGTCGTGCCTTACAAGCATGGTGGAGTTCTTCGAAAATGTGACTAAACACATTGACGAAGGGAAAGCGGTAGATGTGGTTTATATGGATTTTAGCAAGGCGTTCGATAAGGTCCCCCCATGCAAGGTTTCTAGAAAAAGTGAGAGGGCATGGGATCCAAGGGGCTGCTGCCCTGTGGATCCAGAACTGGCTTGCCCAAAGGAGGCAGAGAGTGGGTATAGATGGATCTTTTTCTAAATGGAGGTAGGTCACCAGTGGTGTGCCCCAGGGATCTGTTCTGGGACCCTTGCTGTTTGTCATTTTCATAAATGACCTGGATGAGGAAGTGGAGGGATGGGTTAGTAAGTTTGCCGACGACACGAAGGTTGGTGAGGTTGTGGATAGTCTGGAGGGATGTCAGAAGTTACAGAGGGACACAGGATGCAAGACTGGGCGGACAAGTGGCAGATGGACTTCAACCCAGATAAATGCGTAGTGGTCCATTTTGGCAGGTCAAATGGGATGAAGGAGTACAATATAAAGGGAAAGACTCTTAGTACTGTAGAGGATCAGAAGGACCTTGGGGTTCGGGTCCATAGGACTCTAAAATCGGCCCCGCTGGTGGAGGAGGTGGTTAAGACGGCGTATGGTGTGCTGGCCTTTATCAATCGAGGGATTGAGTTTAGGAGTCCGGGGATAATGATGCAGTTATACAAGACCCTCGTCAGACCCCACTTGGAGCACTGTGCTCAGTTCTGGTCGCCTCATTACAGGAAGGATGTGGAAAAGATTGAAAGGGTGCAGAGGAGATTTACAAGGATGTTGCCTGGATTGAGTGGCATGCCTTATGAGGATAGGCTGAGGGAGCTCGGTCTTTTCTCCTTGGAGAGACGAAGGATGAGAGGAGACCTAATAGAGGTATATAAGATGTTGAGAGGCATAGATCGGGTGGACTCTCAGAGGCTTTTTCCCAGGGTGGAAATGGCTGCTATGAGAGGACACAGGTTTAAGGTGCTGGGGGGTAGGTACAGGGGAAATGTTAGGGGGAAGTTTTTCACACAGAGGGTGGTGGGCGAGTGGAATCGGCTGCCGTCAGTGGTGGTGGAGGCAAACTCAATAGGGTCTTTTAAGAGACTCCTGGATGAGTACATGGGACTTAATAGGATGGAGGGTTATAGGTAGGCCTAAAAGGTAGGGATATGTTCAGCACAACTTGTGGGGCCGAAGGGCCTGTTTTGTGCTGTAGTTTTTCTATGTTTCTATGATAATTTCTAGGTAGTGAGGGCTCTGGAAAAATGTGGAGGGTGAAAAGGCTTGATGAGATTGAAACCCCAGAAGGTGAGCAGTCGTTGAGGCAGTCTGAGTCAGAGTGACTTTTGGAGGGAACTTCCAGGCTGGATCTTTAAAAAGGAAGAGTGAAGACTCGTAATGCCTCATAAAACAGAATTTTAGTGAGATTATGCAACTCTCAGTGAACACTGACATCGGTGTGGGTTACTGAGAAATCCTTGGGATCTGTTTTGGTTGCAATTGCCATTTATTCTGCAGAGCAGTGTATTCAGCCAAAGGTTATTTGTTTCATATTTACATCATGTTAATTCTTATCTTAGAGAATAAGACAAATATTGGGCACGATTTTCCAGCTCTGGATGCTCATGCGCAAATCACCCTCGGGCTGGAGAATCATGATTGGCACCAATAAGAACTCCTTTTGGAATTCTCCCAGCCCGCACACTCCAACATAATCTGGTTCACAGCCAGCGAGGGTCGGTTTGGAGCCGGATTCTCTCAGCTCCTGCAATTCACCGACATTGGGGTGCAGTGGGAAACCAGCAGGAATCATTACTCGTCTCCACAGGAAACAGCCATGATGGCTATGCAGGGGGGTTCTGAGGCCAGTGAAGCCCCTGGTGGTCGGGAAAATGGAAGTACCTTGGTACTGCCAGGGTGGCACTACCAGAATGCCAGGTTGGCAGTTCCAAAGGGGGGGAACCTGAAAGGAGGGAGGGCAAGGGGGCACTCCTGGACAGTGAGTCTGCGGAAGGGCTCTGGCAGGGGGAGGGCTACGGGGGGTACCTTTGGCTCCATAGCGGGGTGTCACCGGTACGAGTGAGGGGGGAGAGGAGCGGTGAGGGTCTTAGCCAGAGAGTAGGCAGAGAGAGGAGGAGGTGTTGTAAGGTTGTCTGGAGATCACAAAGCAGCCTTGCTAGTTTCTTTAGATCCCCACTCCACAAAAATTCTAAATGTGGCTGAATTCAGTGAGAATCTCCCTAAGCTCCAGAAATATTTCTAAGTGTGGGTGAATTGCGAACTGAATTGTGGGATCTATCCCACAAGAATTTCACCAGTTTTCCCGCTGGGGAAAGCACTTAGAAATTTTCTGGGGTAATTCCGCCCTTTGTAAATTGTTTTACTTTTCTGACTTTGTATAGTAAAATGTATTTTCTTTTTTAAAAACCGTAGACTTTTGTGACTTTATTCTCTTAGTAAGTACTTGGGATTCTAAGGAAGAAAAGCACATTTATTTACTGGTAAAGGCTATATAGAGACTTACAACCACATGGCTGCAGTCAGCTCCTGAGAAGATTCTGGGACAGAAACCCTTGCTCACCAGGATGGTCCTCCCCCCACCCTGCTCCCCGATTGGCTCTCTGGGTCATGTGACCCTTACCCTGGAGATTGATCCTTAAATGGACAATCACCACAGGTCTCTAGCCAGATCACAACAGAAATTTCGGGATCTGGTTCAGGATCATAATAGGGGAAAGAGCTGGATTTCGGGACTAACTCGGGCAGCTCTTTCTGCTGAACTGTAATATTCCATGATTCACCATGTATGTACTCTTGTACTATATTTTATCAGGTCATCACCTCATTGGCAGATTTATCTGTTGTTGCTCCTGGCATGCACTTCAATATATCTGGCTTGGTATCAATGTCAGGGTCATTTCTGAGGTTTTCTGCTTCTCGGCTTCCCAGCACAGGATCTTCCACCCATTCTTTCTGATTTTCTGCTCATGGCTCACTTATTAGATTACGGAGTTCATCACCCCAGGCTGCTAAACTGCCCAGCACCAGATGTATCATACTGAATCCACATCAATGTCGAAGGACATTGCTGATCTCACCCTCTCATCTTTTCCTGCGCCGCTCAAAGAGAATAGCCATTAACTGTTATTAGATAACTCAGAAATGGGGATCTGAGGCCTTGCTTGGTAGACAGCAAAATGAGGCCTACTTGCAAGTGATCTGATAAGCAGCATGGCACACTATTAAATGTATGAGTACATTACTGCTACTCTCATTTGCAGCATGAACAATACCTTATAATCAGTTAGTGATGTGCTCAGACACTTAATAAGTCTAAATCTCCAGGCAAGTAACATAAAACAGCTTTGGCTGAGAAAAGCAACAGTGCAATTTTTCAGACAGGTCTTATTTTTGGAGATTGATACTGTTTTGCCTGGCTTTGCTGGAAGTATGCTGACTGAAGCTGGGCCTGCCAAGTAGGCTGTTCTGAGTCTTAGGATGGCATTACAAAATCTACAAATGGCAAACCTGTTACAGAGAGGGTGTTTACTGGAACATGGTGAAGTTGGTACACAATCAACTGTTCAATCAGTGGTTTGCATCATTTTTTGGTTGGATTAATAATCATGGATCTCCCATCTAAATTATAAAACATGTAAAATCCATAATACCTGGACAAAACATGTATACAGCATCCTTTGTTTGAATTGATGCTTGCATATTTAAAAATGCTCCCTTCCTTGGACATGGCTGAACTTAAATGGCTTGGTAACTGCAGTTTTATCTGGTGATCTTCCTGCTACTCTCCACACTCCCATTTGCTCCACCTCAGAGGTGAGCCAGTCAACCCATTGTGTGATGCATATATGCAGTCGCTAAGCCCACCTATTTGCATTCCACTTGGCTATTTTATAGATGCCTCGGAAAGAAACCACAGTTTGAGAAACACTTTAAAGGTTGTGTTAATGTGGCTCACTTGATTTAAAAAAAACCCTCACAGCAGGATGAATGCTGCAAACATGATGCAGCAAAAACAGAAAGGGGTTGATATTTTTTTTCCAGATAGCAGTAATCTATTCAGTCCAAATATAGAAACCGAGTAGCAAGAATGACAGCTGTAGTTTCAAATTGAAAGGTTTACGTGTAGTCACAGCAGTAATAATCAACAGTGAGGCTAAAGCATTTAACTTATTCTTACCATTTAATACTTTATAAAACAAGCATTGGCATTAGTTGAAATATTTATATAAGTTTTGTTATTTAAGGTTCAATTTAATATTACTTGCTCATCTTTTCTTGTAAACTCTTTCCATCCTTATTCCCTTTCTTAATCCCCTCCTGTTCTTCCCATAATCTTCCTGACTATGAACTAAATCTTGCTCCTGATGCACCCAATGAATCCATAGAATCCCTACAGTGCAAAAGGAGGCCATTCGACCCATTGAGTCTGCACCAACTTTCCAAAAGAGCATCCCACCCAGACCCTTTGAAATTTGCCAACAGATTTGCTCATCTCCTTCACACTGTTTTGAGTTCTATAAAAATACTCCCAGCCATGTAACCGCTCACCCTCTGTTCCTTAAAACAACTCAAATAGATTCAATCCTCAAATCAGTTGTTGGAGAAGATTCTTAGAGATAGGATACATGCGCATTTAGAACTGAATAATCTCATTAGCGATAGACAGTATGGTTTTGTACGAGGGAGGTCATGCCTTATAAATTTGGTTGAGTTTTTTGAGGAGGTGACAAAAACGATTGACGAGGGAAGGGCCGTGGATGTCGTCTATATGGATTTTAGTAAAGCGTTTGACAAGGTCTCTCATGGCAGGCTGGTGCAAAAGGTTAAATCTCACGGGATAAAAGGTGAGCTAGCTAGATGGATGGAGAACTGGCTTAGCCATAGAAGACAGAGGGTAGCAGTGGAGGGGTCTTTTTCCGGTTGGAGGTCTGTGACTAGTGGTGTTGAATGAATGAATGAACACCGCTCGACAATCACCAGGCAAGGCTGTTCTCTTCCTGTTGGGTAAGCATTCTCCAAGGCGGCCTTCATGACACACGACGGCGCAAAGTTGCTGAGCAGAAACTGATAGCCAAGTTCCGCACACATGAGGACGGCCTCAACCGGGATATTGGGTTCATGTCACACTATCTATAATCCCCACAGCTTGCCTGGACCTGCAGAGTCTCACTGGCTGTCCTGTCTGGAGACAATACACATCTCTTTAACCTGTCTTAATGCTCTCTCCACTCACATTGTTTGTAGCTTAAAGACTTGATTAGCTGTAAGTATTCACATTCCAACCATTATTCTGTAAATTGAGTTTGTGTCTTTATATCCCTGCTTGTGAACAGAATTCCCACTCACCTGAAGAAGGGGCTTAAGGCTCCAAAAGCTTGTGGCTTTTGCTACCAAATAAACCTGTTAGACTTTAACCTGGTGTTGTGAGACTTCTTACTGTGTTTACCCCAGTCCAACGCCGGCATCTCCACATCATGACTAGTGGTGTTCCACAGGGCTCTGTACTGGGACCTCTGCTGTTTGTGATATATATAAATGATTTGGAGGAAGATGTAGCTGGTGTGATCAGCAAGTTTGCGGATGATACGAAGATTGCTGGAGTTGCGGATAGTGATGAACATTGTCAGAGAATACAGCAGGATATAGATAGGCTGGAACATTGGGCGGAGAAATGGCAGATGGAATTTAATCCAGATAAATATGAAGTGATGCATTTCGGTAGATGTAATGTAAGGGGGAGCTATACGATAAATGGCAGAACCATCAGGAGTATAGACACACAGAGGGACCTGGGTGTACAAGTCCACAGATCCATAAAAGTGGCAGCACAGGTGGAGAGGGTGGTCAAGAAGGCATATGGCATGCTTGCCTTTATTGGACGGGGCATAGAATATAAAAGTTGGCATATGATGTTGCAGCTGTATAGAACGATGGTTAGGCCGCACTACCAGAAGGACATGGAGGCTTTGGAGAGAGTACAGAAAAGGTTTACCAGGATGTTGCCTGTAATGGAGGGTCTTAGCTATGAGGAGAGATTGGGTAAACTGGGGTTCTCCCTGGAAAGACGGAGGATGAGGGGCGACCTAATAGAGGTGTATAAAATTATGACGGGCATAGATAGAGTGAACAATGGGAAGCTTTTTCCCAGGACGGAGGTGATGAACACAAGGGGTCACGGGTTCAAGGTGAGGGGGCCAAGGTTCAACACAGATGTCAGGGGGACATATTTTACACAGAGTGGTGGGGGCCTGGAATGCACTGCCAAGCAAGGTGATTGAGGCGGACATGCTGGGATCGTTTAAGACTTATCTAGATAGCCACATGAACAGACTGGGAATAGAGGGATACAAACGAATGGTCTAGTGAGCACATGAGCGGCGCAGGCTTGGAGGGCCGAAGGGCCTGTTCCTGTGCTGTATTGTTCTTTGTTCATCTACTATATCCTGCCTAGGGTTCATCATTCTGGTATTTGAAACGGAAAACCAGTTAGCAAGTGCCAGTAGTTTCTGCATGGCTTGTGACTTCTTCCTAAACCTGTTTGACTTCTTCCTAAACCTGTTTTTGGTGGCACGGTAGCACAGTGGTTAGCACTGCTGCTTCACAGCTCCAGGGGCCTGGGTTCGATTCCCGGCTTGGATCACTGTCTGTGTGGAGTTTGCACATTCTCCTCGTGTCTGCATGGGTTTCCTCCCACAGTCCAAAGATGTGCGGGTTAGGTTGATTGGCCATGCTAAAATTGCCCCTTAGTGTCCCGAGATGCGTAGGTTAGAGGGATTAGCAGGTAAATATGTAGGGTTATGGAGTAGGGCCTGGGTGGGATTGTGGTCGGTGCAGACTAGATGGGCCTAATGGCCTATTTCTGCACTGTGGGGTTTCTATGATTCTGTCACATGGTCACCCACTCCCTCATTTCCATTATAACTAAGCCTAATCAGTGGCACTTTGGCTTTAATATTTTACTAGGTATTAGCTGGATTCACCATCTATATATAGTCAACCAACAACAAAAGTCTAAAGCCTAAAAGAAAGCGAGTAAAAAACTACAACTGAACATGTTGGTTGATATTGAATTGAAGTTTGCAGGGTCACCTGTGGGTGGGAAAACAGGCATGTGGACCTGTAAGTTAAAGGAACCGTTCAACAACATTGTGCCCACCACCAGCCCGATCCTGCTCACCCCTGCCACAACTTTACAGGTAGCAAGGGAGGCACTGAGTGAGCTAGCCACCTGTGGCCCAATTAGGCCCTTAACTAGCAATTAATGCTCAATGAGGGACCTCCCCCCATTGCCACTCCAAATTACAGGGTATCAGGTGGTTTAACCCTGCTTGATCTAATTGCATCCTTCCCGAGCCCACTGTACCAGTGGAGGACCCCACCCACCTGTCACAGATTTGCCTCCCCTGGTGCAGCCACTCCCACCTTCCCTGTCCAACATGCCCCTCCACTTCACTTACTGGTCTGCCAGTCTGTCCTCGCCCTTACCCTGGGTTTAGGGTATTCATTGTTCAATAAATCCATTCATCTACTCTATAGATTTGACATGATTTATACTTGTGTACATGGTTTAATGTCATGCAAAACACAGTTTTGCTTCCTTTATCTTACAGACAAATACTGCTGTGAGACCTGACCTCACAGCTCAGCCCATTATCTCAGTAATGGCCTGAGCCTGAAGTATACTGAGGCTGCACAGCAAAGCTAGAATACAGACAAAAAAATCAAGAACTGATTCTGTGAGATTGTCACTGCTGCAGTTCAGTGCAAGCAAATTCTACATCATCATGTTCGTAAACCTTTTGACGCATCTGGGGTCAGCATATGTTAATGTACCAATTAATGATTTGCAATGAGGCCACATATATTCCATAAGTTTTTCCAAACAATTGCTAAATCCATAAAAGATATTGTACATTTCAGCAGTATGGTATTCATTTTTTGTCCTTGAAGGGGATGGATGGTCATGGAAGAGTGCCAACTCATCACTGCCACCATTAGTTTTGAGGTGCTGATCAGCAGTGTAGGTGACTGCACATAGTGCATTTTAGTGAAGTATTATGTGTAAAATTATCAATTGTTTTCTAGTGATCATTGGAAGAACATTGACCTCAAAGGCTGGAATAACAACACGGCAATTAATTCTGGGGAAGGCTATCAATTGATCCATCTGGCTTCATGTGCAGAGAGACACCGATCATCTCTCTCCTATCTCTTCCACATTTAGTTGCTTCCGAAATAATTTCAGGGTTTTCATCATCACTGCTCTAACTGGAAGTCTATTCCAGTTTTTGTCACTGCCATTTTAAATATAATTTATTATAATTAGCACTCCCTTGTTGACAGATTAATTAATGGAGCAAATTCTATTGTTTGTGATCAGACCACAAGTGACCGTTGTCAGAAATATATGTGGCTGTTGTCTTGTAGCTGGACAGTGGAGGATTGCAATTTACCGGAGTAAAGCTAATCAGAAACACTTGGGCCCTCATCAGAATGTTCAAGTGCGTTATGAAAAGCACCAACCCGTTAACAGATTGGGTTTCCAGATTATAAAAAAGATATAGAGTGATGAGAGAAGATGAAAAAAGATTTACAAAGGTGATACCAGAACTGAGAGGTTATAATATCAGAAAATATTTAAAATGTTCAAACTATTATTATAGAATCATATAATCTCTACAGTGCAGGAGGCGGCCATTTGGCCCGTTGAATCTTCACTGACTCTCCGAAACAGCATCTTTACCCAGGCCCACTCCCGCATCCTATTCCCATATCCGTGCACATTTACCATGGCCAATCCATCTATCCTACACATTTTTGGATACCAAGGGGCAATTAAGCATGGCCAATCCACCTAACATGCACATCTTTGGACTGTGGGAAGAAACAGGAGCACCTGGAGGAAACCCAGGCAGACACAGGGATAACATGCAAACTCCACACAGACAGTCACCCAAGGCCAGAATCGAACCTGGGTCCCTGGAGCTGAGTTCTAACTACTGTGCTATTGTGCCAAAAAGAGAAGGTTGAAGGGTGACCTGGTAGAGGTCTTTAAAATAATAAAAGGGTTTAATATGATACACGTAGAGTTGTTTTCACTCATTGGGGAGTCCAGAACTAGAGGCTACAGGGCAGTCACTAATAAATCCAACGGAATTAAGCAGAAACTTCATTTGAAGAATGGTTAGAATGTGGAACTCATTGCTACAGAGTAGCTGAGGTGAAGAGTATGAATGCATTTAAGAGGAAGCTGGATAAACAATGGAAGGGTAAAGCAATAGAAGGCAAGGTTGTTGAGAAGAAGAAGATTGAGAGGAGGATGGATGGTAGGATATACATCAGCAAAATCCTGTTTAGCCAAATGGTTTGTTTCTTTGCTATAACCTCTATGTAAAGCAATTACTTTAGTATCAAAGAATCAGACTGAGAAAGCTCTACAATTATTATTAAGGATCAAGCTGACTCAGTGTCTGTTGTCTTGCTGGAACAACATTATTATCCCAACAAACAAACAAACTATTGTACTTATCAGACACACACAATAAGTGTTCAGTGAAAAGCTAGAAGATCTATTTAAAACCATTTAAAACATAAAACATAGAAGAGTACAGCACAGAACAGGCCCTTCGGCCCACGATGTTGTGCCGAGCTTTATCTGAAACCAAGATCAAGCTATCCCACTCCCTATCATCCTGGTGTGCTCCATGTGCCTATCCAATAACCGTTTAAATGTTCCTAAAGTGTCTGACTCCACTATCACTGCAGGCAGTCCATTCCACACCCCAACCACTCTCTACGTAAAGAACCTACCTCTGATATCCTTCCTATATCTCCCACCACGAACCCTATAGTTATGCCCCCTTGTAATAGCTCCATCCACCCGAGGAAATACTCTTTGAACGTTCACTCTATCTATCCCCTTCATCATTTTATAAACCTCTGTTAAGTCTCCCCTCAGCCTCCTCCGCTCCAGAGAGAACAGCCCTAGCTCCCTCAACCTTTCCTCATAAGACCTACCCTCCAAACCAGGCAGCATCCTGGTAAATCTCCTCTGCACTCTTTCCAGCGCTTCCACATCCTTCTTATAGTGAGGTGACCAGAACTGCACACAATATTCCAAATGTGGTCTCACCAAGGTCCTGTACAGTTGCAGCATAACCCCACGGCTCTTAAACTCCAACTCCCTGTTAATAAAAGCTAACACACTATAGGCCTTCTTCACAGCTCTATCCACTTGAGTGGCAAGTGGATAGAGCTGAATAAAGTGGATAAAAGCTGAACTTATTTCAAAACACATATTGAAAATATTTAAAAGTCACAATTATGATCCCTTCCCAGAATGACATCTCCTGTGTCTATTCATAGAGACCAACAATGTAAGTTTTGCCTTTATAGGTACTATTCAACTGTTTGTGTGGAGTTTGCACTTTCTTCCCGTATCTGCGTGGGTTTCCTCCAGGTGCTCCGGTTTCCTCCCACAGTCCAGGTTAGGTTGATTGGCCATGCTAAATTGCCCCTTGGTCTCAGGAGGATTAGCAGGATAAATATGATAGTGCCTGGGTGAGATTGTGGTCAGTGAAGACATGGGCCGAATGGCCTCCTTCTGCACTGTAGGGATTCAATGACTGGAGCATCATTAGTCAACACTTCCCGAGTGACTCTGTTTCTCTAATGACAACTTTGTTTATATCACAGGATTGGTGACTTGGTTATAGCCAGAATGAATCTTCTCTGCTGAGTCAGTCCCTTGGATTTGAAGATGACTTGCTGCCACACTAAAAATGAGCTCTCAGGTCGTCCGAATTAATACTTAAATAGTGACACTTTCAGAACGAAATATGATTACAACAAAGACCTACACAAGGGAGGTGACTGCATAATGGTAATGTCACAGGGCTAGTAATCCAGCCGTCCAGCCAATGGTCCTGGGAGCATGGGTTCAAAACCCATTATGGCAGCTGGTGGAATTTGAATTCAATTAATAAAATCTGGAATCTAAAGCTAGTGTCAGTAATAACATCTATCCCCAGAAAGCCACTTAATTGTATGAAACCACTACAAAGCCTAAAAGGAATGATTCAACCTAGGCACTGGAAATCACCATGGCAACTTCAGCCCTATTGAGCCTGCAAAGTCCTCCTTACAGACGGGAGGGAGTTGGCAACATGGACTTCGGACCACATGAAGTGCCATTGCTTCAAACTTCCTGCTGATTACCGTGGCCCCATGACATTCAATGGCATTACCATTGCTAAATACCCCACTATCAACATCCTGGGGTTATCATTGACCAGTAACTGAACTGGCCCAGCCATAAGAATGCTGTGGCTACAAGAACTGATTAGATGCTGGGAATTCTGCTGCAGGGAACTTGCCTCCTTACTCCCCAAAGTCAGTCTACCATCTTCAAGACACAAGTCAGGAACTTGATGAAATACTTAAACATAACCGGATGTGCTTGAATAACACTCATGAAACTTGACACCATCCAAAACAAAACAGGCATTTGATTGGCACCTTATATCTTCACTCCATGCACTGCTAACGCACAGTGGCAGCAATATGTACCATTTACAAGAGTGCATTTCAGCAACACATCACAGAATCTCTACAGTGCAGATTCGGCCCATTGGGTCTGCACCGACTCCCTGAAAAAGCACCTTACCCAGGCCCACCCCTCACCTCATCCTCTTAACCCCACACATTTACCATGCCTAATCCACCCAATTTACACATCCTTGGATACTAAGGGGCAATTTAGCATGGCCAATCAACCTAACCGGCACAGCTTTGGACTGTGGGAGGAAACTGAAACACGGGAGGAAATCCACGCAGGCACAGGGAGAATATGCAAACTCCACACAACCAGTCACCCAAGGCTGGAATTGAACCAGGGTCCCTGGTACTCAGGCAGCAGTGCTAACCACTGTGTCACTGTGCCGCTCCTTCAACAGCACCCTCCAAACCTGTGACTTCTACAACTAGAAGGTCATGGATAACGGAGAATACCACTACCTCAAGCTCCCCTCCAAGCCATACACCATCCTGACTTGGAACTATATCACAGTTCCTTCACTGTTACTGGGTCAAACTCCTGGAACTTCCCTAACAGCACTGTTGGTATACCCACACCATCAGGCAGGTGATGGCCCAGTGGTATTATCGCTAGACCATTAATCCAGAAGCTCAGTTAATGTTCTGGACACCTGGGTTCAAATCCCGCCTCAGCAGGTGGTGGAATTTGAATTCAATAAAAAATATCTGGAATTAAGAATCTACTGGTGTCCATGAAACCATTGTCGATTGTTGGAAAAACACATCTGGTTCACTAATGTCCTTTAGGGAAGGAAATCTGCCATCCTTACCCGATCTGGCCTACATGTGACTCCAGAGTCACAACAATGTGGCTGACTCTCAACTGCCCTCTAAGGGCAACCAGGGATGGACAATAAATGCTGGCCAGCCAGTGACACCCATGTTCCACAAATGAATTTAAAAAACACGGATTGCAGCGCTTCAAAAGCATGGCTAACCACGGTCTTCTAAACGGTAATAAGGGATGGGCAATATATCCTGGACCAGCCAGTGACACCCTCATCCTATGAAAGGCAACCAGATTTAGCTTACCCCAGGTGTATGTAATAAGTGCATTCAGATTTTTCTGAACTTTGAATGAGGCTAATTACCATCCCTGAAAGTATGTAATGGTACGTGACAAGACAGCTCAAGCAGCTGTTTTTAAGTTCACTAATGTGTAGCACTTTTAATTTAGCAACATGTTCCAAGTTGTTTCACAAAAAAACTTGGATATGAGAAATAGATGATGAACAGTAGTTAAGGGAGAGAGAACCAAAGGTGTGGTTGAAGAGGTAGGTTTTCTCATGAATTTGAACGTGGAATTGATGGAAATAATTAGGAAGATAATTTGACAGCATGGAAAATGGTAAAAATTGTGTTACAATTGGTAAAGTCGAGTAAGGAAATTTGGTATGTCAGCTACAACTCTCACCAACTTTTAGAGATGCACCATAGAAAGCATTCTTTCTGGTTGTATCACAGCTTGGTATGGCTCCTGCTCTGCCCAAGACCGCAAGAAACTACAAAAGGTCATGAATGTAGCCCAATCCATCATGCAAATCAGCTTCCCAACCATTGACTCTGACTACCCTTCCTACTGCCTCAGAAAAGCAGCCAGCATAATTAAGGCCACACGCACCCCAGACATTCTCTCTTCCACCTTCTTCCGTCGGGAAAACGATACAAAAGTCTGAGGTCACGTACCAACCGACTCAAGAACAGCTTCTTCCCTGCTGCCACCAGACTTTTGAATGGACCTACCTTGCATTAAATTGATCTTTCTCTACACCCTAGCTATAATTGTAACACTACATTCTGCACTCTCTCGTTTTCTTCCCTATGAACAGTATGCTGTGTCTGTATAGCACGCAAGAAACAATACTTTTCATTTTTTATGCTAATATGTAACAATAATAAATCAAATTTTTAAAAATCATGTTTCCTATAAGTGCTATGTTTAGAATTCAGCTCTGTTTCCATGGTACCAATTTGTCTGCACTAGGTAGCTCACATACTGAGAATACAAGCTAATAATTGATCTTAGCCAATGGGATGTTTGTTTTAATCTGAGTTAATGCATTTTTATTTAGTTTTGTTTTTTCCCTGGGGTTTTGGGTAGAGTTTTGGTTAGGTTGATTGACAAGGGACAGAGTCATGTGCTAATGGGTGGAGCTAAGTTTACAGGGAAAAGCAAGCAGTTTCTGCATGGTCCTAAAAGAAACAAGAGGTATTTCTGGAGGTTGCTGTTTGGGTTCAGAAGACAGGTCTGTCTCTCGCTCTCCAGAGGTATTTAAAGGCTTGAGAGACCATTAACAAGTAAAAACACATAAGCTTGTGTTATTTGCTAACTGATTTTGAAGATGAATTTAAAAGGAATATTTCTTGAATTTCAAATAATAGAAATAGATTAGTAGTTAAGAATTATCTTGTTATATGTTAGTATTTCAAATGGTAAAAGTTAAACTAATGTTAAACATAAACTTCATTTTGATAATAGTTCCCTAGTGTGTCAATAGAATCGCACATGGAGTGAAACACCTTATCGTCACACTAATGCCAAAATAAAACAGTTGAGGTCTAGTCTAACTTCATGATACACCTTGAGGTTTCTGATCTGGCCCCTAACAATATGCTAATTTTGCAGCACAAGTCAGTGGACAGCAATTGAAACCCTGCTTGTTTATTCACCTTTCTATCAGAGGTGACAAGGTCAACTGTAGCATGCAATAAATCATGGGTGACGCCTCCCTGTATCTATAATTGGTACAGGGAGGCGTCACCCATGATTTATTGCTCCCTCAGAGAAATCACATTGGTCCTTTTTATAATCCATCGCTTCTCGGCCTTTTGGGTAAGATCAAGTGTAGCATGGAGAGGATGCTGCACTTGGTCGAGGTCATTAGGTTACGCTGAGGCTTCATATGTTTCATATGAAGCAATTTTTAAAAGCGGCATCTCGGCCTTTTGGCTAAGATGCAAATGAGCCCAAGTCTTGGAAGAGGAACCTCACCCTTCTCCAATCAGCTTGGCTCATGTAGATCGGGCCCAGGACAGGGTGATTTGGTCGCTCGCCCTGTCTTGTCAGCCTGGATCGGAAATGTCTCAACTTGTTGAGACTCTGAATTGGATTTGATTTGATTGAATTGGAAAAGTATAAAAAAAATAATGAGTGGAGGGAAGTTAATAAATTCACAATTAATAGTGGAGATGCACTTATTTGGAATCAAGATCTGTTTTATCCATTATGTTGGCGAATCATTTGCCAACCTTATCACCTTGAGTGGGTACTTTCTTTCGTAGTAACTAATCTAACAGTTTGAATCAACAGCATGATAGAAACACAATAGATTAATCTGTGGATATACAATCTGCCTGATCAAATGAAAGCTTCCCTCGACTGCAGCTAGAAAGATAGCAGTCGCCAGGGAGGCAGACTGTTGCAGCTGAACCTTGACGGGATAGACAGCATGATTAAGCGGGTATTGGAAGTGAATGGGGGCGGGAGGGGAGCCTTTAAAATCTAAACATAGAATCAGACTAGATTTTATCTATGACATTCATTGGGTGGGAGTAGGGATCGATCTATCTCCGAAGCGAGAATTCTGGCCACAGGGGTTTACAATCTAGTCAGGGAGGTGGAATTCAGCTTAACAAGGGGGAGAAATGGCAAAGTGATACATTGCATCCTATCCTGGTTTCCATGAACCTTGATCGGGATTCCATTGGAGTCAAATTCACAGCACATTTAATATTTATTTTAATATCTCACACAAACAGCCCAGGGAATGATCATCCGGGGCTCGCTCAGTGTTGCACGTAGCTGGCCCTCCACATAGGGGGCTATGGCTGTGCTGACCACAGCTGATCAGCTTTTAAATACTTGCCGCACGGAGGAAGTCGCCTTGTCCTTTCACAAAGCCTTGCTGCCAAAATGTCATCCGCTCATTCCGAGCCCAGCCGCGCATATTAAACACGTACAGAGCCGCTAGACATCAACACCATTCACAGGCTGAAAAATCAAATCACTGACCTGTTCCCCGAGATCCACCGCTACATTGGTGATGGCCAGGGGGATGAGGAATCGCACCAGCGGCCAATAATGGGTCTGAAACCCGGTCAGTTTGAGCATGGTACCTGCTTCTTCCAGTCTACATGTACGGATGGATGGGACTGCGAAGGAAGGAAAGGAGGCTTTCAGCAGAAACACACCGGGTTAGAAGAGCTGACAATCTCTTTTCTTTCCACCCGATATAAAAGAGGAGACCGACCAGAAGTTTCTGCTGGGTATGCCATTGTGTTGCGCAGTAAACAAGGAGGGCGAAAACAGCAGAGACAGGAACAATCGTGATTCACACACACACGCCTCTCGCTGTCACGCTGCGAGCCGAGGCCACAGACAACATGATGAGTGGAGGAAAAGCCAGAGCTCCGGATAGCTGGAACGGAGTGAGCCTCACACACGTGGCCTTGACACTAGTCCCATAGCCAGCCCCTCCCTCAGCACGTCAGCCCTCACCAACCCTGCCCCCAGGGTCAAGGTGGCCTGTCACTGCTACAGAGCGCGTGCTGAATCCCACTGCCGCACAGGCAAGGAGCAATGGAGTTTAACAAACTGAATTTATTTAGATAAAATGTATCTTTTAAATGCAACGAAAAAGAGAGGCAGTGAGTGCGGCTCAAAACGGGGCTTTCATGGAGTGCTGTGGACCCTCAGCAGCAGCAGAATCCATAACCTCCTGGCCCGGCATATCCCTCGCTCAACTATTACTGTCAAGCCACAGACCAACCCTGGTTCAGAGGCATGTAAAAGATCAAGTCAGGAGCAGCATCAGGCAGCAATGGGGTAGCAAACCTGGGGAAGCCAAATCTCTGCATACTGTAGAGTGAAAACTGCATGCTAAGACAGAGCAAAACAATCTGCTATGATAGTCCCCAGGTGAGGTGCTCCAAATTTGTTATCCCGGATGAGATTCCTCGATTTGTTAAATTCCAGATGGGATATCCCCATATTGTTACGCCCCAGGGTGAGATGAACTGACTCCCTTTCTTTATTCAACCTGTTAATTCTCAGATACTTTCAACCAGTTTACTTACTCCACGATTTTACCCCGTGCCCTTATTTGCAAGATGGACAAAGGACAAACACAAATAAAGGTTCAACAAGTTTATTAATAATAACACTATTAACCCTTAAATTACCCACATAAAACAAGAGGATAGCCCAGCAGATTCAAGTATACTACCCGTAAAGATGGTTTGGTTGAACTGCAGGCTCAATTCTCTGAGTCCCTCTAGTCCATCGTCACAAAGGTGAGTCTCAATGGTGGCAGCTTCTTCCTTCCTTCTCTGGTCAGTCTTCCAAATGGTCACAGCCATCTTCGCTGCAGTGTGTCTGAAAATGTGTCCCTTTATCCCCCAGCCTGCTTGCCTTTCCAGAAACTTCTCTGGCTTCCAGCCAATGAGGGCCCAGGAGGGGATTCCAATACCCAGTGGGTTTCTTGATGTCTGCCTGACAGGACACCAAGGTCCGCCCCCCAGGTGTCCATCTCCATGTTGTTGAACTTGTTATCAGATAAGGTATCTACAGGAACTCTTGGTGACAGAAAGTCTGGCTCGACCTGCGCTTCTAACAATAGGCCGATGCATTTCAATGAGGTGCCATGATCTCCTGCCAAGTCTCAAGTAGAATGTAACGACCTTTGATGGGTGGTTGATGGGTCAGGCCAGACACGTTTGTATTTGTATAATTGGCCTGCCTGAGGTTTGAATGTGTTTGATTTCAATATGCCCAATTCTTTAATTTAGGATATCCAATTTTATCAGCCTTAAAGCTAGGCCCTGTCTATATCACCACATTCCCTCCTCTTGATCCAATGAGCGTCAGCGAACCGGATCACACAATTCTCACCAAACCATCTCAACAAGCAAGTACCCCGAATCTGGGGTTGACAGTATCATCCCTAACCCACAATAGTACCAACAAATTTAAATGAAGTAAAATAATTTAAAAAAACAAGAAACAATACATCAATCGGGTATATACAAAACAAAGCAATAAACAGTACAAAATGAAGTAAAATAATTAAAAAACAATAAGAAACAATACGTCAATCGGGTATATACAAAACAAAGCAAGAAACAGTAAGCCGGAGCAGTCTGATTGTTGGAAGAAAACGTGGTTGGAAAACTTCCAAGTTGCTTCTGTAAATCAACCATATACTGGTAACACTGAGCGTAGTAGGTCAACTGGGCATCAACATAGTCATGCAGGCAACGAAGGTGATGAGCATGTGTACTGCTAATTCCTTCAAGCAAAAGTCTTCTGATCTCTGCCTGGCGATCAAATTCACTTTGTGTAATTCGCATTTCCTGTTCTGCTGCTGAACGGGCCTCTGAGACCTTTGCCTTCTTCAGTCTTGCTTTTGCTGCATCTAAATCAAGTCTTTTATTCTGCAAGAGTTTACGTTCTTTAGATATTGTTCTGTAGTCCCCTTCCAGAAAGTTTCTAAGGGGTGCCAAAAGGTTGACCTCTGACGAGTGTATTTCCATTGGGTGTGGGGTGAACCACATATATCCGGGGTATCGTAGGCTGATCTTCTGGTCTTTGGTTGATGTGGTGTCGGTAGTCCTGTCTGAGACGTGGAGTCCCAGATAACAGGGAAGTATGTAGTTCATTCTGGGGAAGATCAAGGTAGCACCTGTTAATTCTTATTAATATCTGATTCTCTTTTCCTTTTCTTTACTAGAATGTCATATGACTCCTCTTTTTTAAAAAAAAACAAAGAAATAAGTAAAGGAATAATAAAGGCCCAATAGTGTCATACGGAGGGTTGGTCGGCAATCAGTGTTGATGGGGTTGAGTGGGATAAGGAGTTTGCAGAGCGTGAAAATAAAATGTTGGGTATGTGGCATGTGTCCTTGTTGTTGGAGGACTATGGCACAGTATAACAATAGATTCTTCATCCCACAACCAAACTGTGATGTGTCGGAAAATTATGACTCAAGATCTGGCAGGTCCTTCTAATGATGTGGAGATGCCGGCGTTGGACTGGGGTAAACACAGTAAGAAGTTTAACAACACCAGGTTAAAGTCCAACACGTTTATTTGGTAGCAAAAGCCACACAAGCTTTCGGAGCTGCAAGCCCCTTCTTCAGGTGAGTGGGAATTCTGTTCACAAACAGAGCATATAAAGACACAAACTCAATTTATATGAATAATGGTTGGAATGCGAATACTTACAACTAATCAAGTCTTTAAGAAACAAAACAATGTTTGTGAAATAAAACAGAACAAGGTCCTTCTAATGACATAGGTCAGGGTTCTCCTCTGTGAAATCGTTGGGGCAGTCATGGGGTCTGGCTGGGCGAGGCTCTACATTCCCTGGCAAAATGGCCGATCCGGCCACAGTTGTAACACTGCGCTTGTGGGGGTGGATATCTGGAAGTGGCTTTGCCTTGTTCCCTGTACCTGGGGTTGGGAATATATCGGGGTTCTGCGCGGGGCTGCGGTTTTCTGTATCGATGATTGGCAGGGGTATATGGGGGTGGGTGCCCTGAGTTTCCCTGTCCCCTGTTTCCACTTTCCCCTTCGTTACGCCAAACCGGGGCTGGGTCTGTGTGGATTGGGTTCATCTTTCCGTGTTTTATGGGCTTGGGGGTGTCTGTTTGTCTGACTTCCCGTTCCCACACACAAGTCATTTTGCGGGTGGCCCAGGCTTCTGTGTGTATGTATTATCATCGGGATCAAAATTCTCACAGGCTTTCCGACTCCCCTCGGTGGCATGTGCTATCAGGGTCCGGATCCATGTGGGCCAGTAGTGTGTATTTAATTGGACTCGATTTAATTGGCCGAAAACCGCAACAAATCGGTTCCATAGTCGGCCAGCATAAACACATGAATAAATAGGTAGAATTCAAATGTATTTAGGGTATATATTTTATAATTGAGAAAGTGGACATATATTTATGTATTGCCATTTTTACCCAGATGCCTTTAAGCATATACATGAGCAGCACTAGCTTACAGCTTTGGTTTCAACAGGGTGATAAACAGATGTTGTCTGTGCCACACATAAAGTAACACCAGGGCCTTTCAAGTTCTCTTCACACTAAAAATAAGAAAAGGATCTAAAGTCATTTTCAAAGGAACTTTAAAAGCTTTTACAATGGCACTGTCTCTCCTTCTCTATTCAGAAGTCAATCTTAGAATTTATCTCAACAAATTAGAAAAACAGACTTTGAAAAATCTATTCTCAATCAAAAGTTTAAAATCACGTATAGAAAAATAGAAATAATTAGAGGCAAACAGGAAAGATGTTAAGGACATATTTAAGTACATGATGACCATGTATCAGGCACATAGCATGGATTATAAAACAATTTTAACAATTGAATCATAGTGAATAATAAGGACACATCTAAGAGGAGGAGTTTACCAAAGAAGCAACACCCATTGCTGCTAAAGAATGATGTAATCTGGTAATGAAGGGTATAACTGTTCCAGTTTCCTTTCAGAAAATTAAGAATATTGTAGAGGGTACTCGGAACACCCCCTCTGTGTTTCTCTGGTTATCAAGGGTTTGGATATCGTAAGGCAAACGGATTTTGTATCCAACTGTCCAGCAAGTGATTCACTTGGAGATTCATGTGAAACATTACCATGAATACTGATGGGAATTCTTAAACTGATATTAGCTGTGGCATTGTATTTTTAGTTTTAGTGGGTTCTGTATCAGAAATAAGACTGTTTTTATATTTTAAAGTAATTAACATTGGAATGTACAGTCAAATGCACTTCAAATGGGTTAGTGGGTAAATATGTAGGGATATGTGGATAGGGCCTGGGTGGGATTGTGGTTGGTGCAGACTCGATGGGCTGAATGGCCTCTTTCTGCACTGTAGGATTCTATGATTCAAAGTGTATGGTGTGTTAAATAGTTATGTAATAAACTTGTAAGTAAGTTGGTAAAGTATAATGTCTTTTGTAGTCTTCTGCATGCAGTATAAGAACCCACCTCTCTTTTATTTTCTGTAAACGGGAAGATACAACTTTTGAAGAAAGATCTCTGGACCCTTATAATAATTAGAATATAAATGGGTAGTTATAACTTGACCAACAAATTATTTAACAGGCTATCTGGGGAAAGGTAATATCTCTTAATAGTTGCTTTCCTTGAGTGATGTGTGGTTCACTTTCTCAAACCCAAAATAAGTGGGTTATTTTGAAGTGTGAAGTTGCTCCCAATTTAAGACAGCCTATATTTGGGGCTAGAGTTATAATCCACTTCAAATGTGTTCTCGAAAAGACACATTTCAGATGCTCCTTTAACTGCTGCAGAACCCAATGCTTAGAATGTCTATTTTAGCAATATAAGTATAGAAGGAGTGTTTATTGACAGTTGTACTAAAACTACATTTAAACTTTGAGAGACAACAGATCGTATTATCAGTTAATCTGATATAAAATGTTTCCTTAGAATTTTCTCCAGGCCTGTGGAAGCTTCCATGGAGCAGGATGGCCATCTGATATATCTTCAGGCACAGCTAGATCACAATTGTTGAGAGGGGGAGATAAAAGTCTCCTCAAACATCTCCTTAACAAATGCTGTCCTTATTTACAAAGATATCCTAATCAATGTGGCAAAGTAGATGTAGGGCTTCATTCTCTTAATGCCAGTTGGCACTGGCCTTGCAGACAGTGACCCACTCCCAATCATAAAGTGAATGAGATTTTCTTACAACCAACCATTAGAGGTTTGGAAAAGAGTGAGCTGTTAAAATGCCTTCCTGTATTGACTTGCCTTTGTCTGGTGTTCCTAAATGTGGAGGTAGTTGATTGTTGTTTATAAGTCCTTACATAAAGTGAGCTTAACCTCATTCAGCTCAACATCAGAATTCTGCTGCACTTCTTTCTGGTATCAGAAGGGAGAAGTATAAATCATGTACTGATCTCACAAATGGCTTTTGGTCCCACTTGCAGAGTGGGGATGCGATGGCGTGGTGGTATTATCTCTAGACTATTAATCCAAAAGCTCAGCTCATGTTCTGGGGACCTGGGTTTGAATCCCGCCATAGCAAATGGTGGAATTTGAATTCAATTCAAAAATTGTCTGGAATTAAGAATCTACTGATGACTATAAAATCATTATCAATTGTCGGAAAAACCCATCTCATTCACTAATGTCTTTTAGGAAAGGAAATCTGCCATCTTTATCTGATTTGGCTACATGTAACTCCAGAGCCACAGCAATGTGGTTGACTCCCAACTGCCCTTGGGCAACAGGGGATGGGCAATAAATGCTGGCCAGCTAGCGGTGCCTGTGTCCCAGAATAAAAAGAAACTAGTTGAAACTGATTGGAAAAATGGCTATGACAGCCCAAGATGGATTTCAGTACGTCTGGACTCGCTCCCTGCGGGGTTTTCATGCCAGTCCAGTCCCTTTCTCTACTAATGTTAATTTTTTTAAAGGATTTGTTTAATGTTAACTCTTAAGTGGATGACACCTACCTTTCCCACAGTGATCTCCAGGATTATTTACATGCTGTTGATATTGTTTTGTCCCAGCTCACTACTGCTGGGTATTGGATCAACGTTACAGGCAGTCAGTTTATCAGAGAGGAGGTTGATTTTTTAGGCGTCCCTATGACTGGAAATGTAGCTATGATTCAGTATGATGGATTTGCAAGCCAGTTTAGGACTTCCAAATTTCGCTAGGTCTTTTATTAGAGTCATTCTACAGCACAGAAGGAGGTCCTTTGGCCAATCATGTCCATGCCAGCCATCGAGCACCTATCTATTCTAATCCCATTTTCCAGCTCTTGGTCCATAGCCTTGTATGCTATGGCATTTCAAGTGTTCATCTAAATACCTCTTAAGAGTTCCTGCCTCTATCACCCTTTCAGGCAGTTAGTTCCAGACTCCCACCACATTCTGGGTGAAAAAGCTTTTCCTCAAGTGCCCCCTAAATCTCCTTACACCCATCTGTGCCGAGCTTTCAGCACTTCTGTATGTTAGGGTGAGCGAGGCAGCAAAAGGCCCATTTATCTTTCCCCAGTTGATTTTTCTAGATAACAGAAATTGTGCTGTGATGTACAGAAAACCTGGAAAAGAAAGGTTTGCAAGTTCCACTCTATATCCATGTCCGAACTTCACCTGTTTTTTTTACAATGAGCACCACATAGTTCTGGAATTAAGGATTTACTGATCACTATAAAATCATTGTCGACTGTCAGAAAAACCCAACCCAATCCCGGGTCCCCAGAGCACTAGCTGAGCTTCTGGATTAATAGTCTAGAGAAAATACCACTAGGCCATCGCTTCCCTGCTCTACGGGTGGGACCAAAAGCCATTTGCAAGACCAATACATGATTTATACTTCTCCCTTCGGATACTAAAAAGAAGTGCAGCAGAATTCTGATGTTGAGCTGAATGAGGTTAAGTTTACTTTATGCAAGGACTTATAAACAACAATCAACTACCACTGAGTTTAGGAACACCAGACAAAGGCAAGTATTTGATTTGATTTGATTTATTATTGTCACATAAGAACATAAGAAATAGGAGCAGGAGTAGGCCATCTAGCCCCTCGAGCCTGCCCCGCCATTCAATAAGATCATGGCTGATCTGACGTGGATCAGTACCACTTACCCGCCTGATCCCCATAACCCTTAATTCCCTTACCGATCAGGAATCCATCCATCCGCGCTTTAAACATATTCAGCGAGGTAGCCTCCACCACCTCAGTGGGCAGAGAATTCCAGAGATTCACCACCCTCTGGGAGAAGAAGTTCCTCCTCAACTCTGTCTTAAACCGACCCCCCTTTATTTTGAGGCTGTGTCCTCTAGTTTTAACTTCCTTACTAAGTGGAAAGAATCTCTCCGCCTCCACCCTATCCAGCCCCCGCATTATCTTATAAGTCTCCATAAGATCCCCCCTCATCCTTCTAAACTCCAACGAGTACAAACCCAATCTCCTCAGCCTCTCCTCATAATCCAAACCCCTCATCTCCGGTATCAACCTGGTGAACCTTCTCTGCACTCCCTCCAATGCCAATATATCCTTCCTCATATAAGGGGACCAATACTGCACACAGTATTCCAGCTGCGGCCTCACCAATGCTCTGTACAGGTGCATCAAGACATCCCTGCTTTTATATTCTATCCCCCTCGCAATATAGGCCAACATCCCATTTGCCTTCTTGATCACCTGTTGTACCTGCAGACTGGGCTTTTGCGTCTCATGCACAAGGACCCCCAGGTCCCTTTGCACGGTAGCATGTTTTAATTTGTTTCCATTGAGATAGTAATCCCATTTGTTATTATTTCCTCCAAAGTGTATAACCTCGCATTTCTCAACGTTATACTCCATTTGCCATATCCTCGCCCACTCACTCAGCCTGTCCAAATCTCTCTGCAGATCTTCTCCGTCCTCCACACGATTCACCTTTCCACTTATCTTTGTGTCGTCTGCAAACTTCGTTACCCTACACTCCGTCCCCTCCTCCAGATCATCTATATAAATGGTAAATAGTTGCGGCCCGAGTACCGATCCCTGCGGCACGCCACTAGTTACCTTCCTCCAACCGGAAAAACACCCATTTATTCCGACTCTTTGCTTCCTGTCGGATAGCCAGTCCCCAATCCACTTTAACACACTACCCCCAACATGTATTAACATACAGTGAAAAGTATTTTTCTGTGCGCTATACAGACAAAGCATACCGTTCATAGAGAAGGAAACGGGAAATGCAGAACGTAGTGTTACAGTCATAGCTAGGGTGTAGAGAAAGATCAACTTAATGCAAGGTAGGTCCGTTCAAAAGCCTGACGGCAACAGGGAAGAAGCTGTTCTTGAGTCAGTTGGTACGTGACCTCAGACTTTTGTATCTTTTTCCCGACCGGAAGAAGGTGAAAGAGAGAATGTCCGGGGTGCATGGGGTCCTTAATTATGCTGGCTGCTCTACCGAGGCAGCGGGAAGTGTAGACAGAGTCAATGGATGGGAGGCTGGTTGGCTGATGGATTTTCATGAACTTTTGTAGTTCCTTGCGGTCTTGGGCAGAGCAGGAGCCATACCAAGCTGTGATACAACCAGAAAGAATGCTTTCTATGGTGCATCTGTAAAAGTTGGTGAGAGTTGTAGCTGGAATGTCAAATTTCCTTAATCTTCTGAGAAAGTAGAGGCATTGGTGGGCTTTCTTAACTATATTGTCGGCATGGGGGGAACCAGGATAGATTGTTCGTGATCTGCACACCTAAAAGTTTGAAGCTCTCGACCCTTTCTATTTCAGTTTCAATCTCATAATTTCTCAAATGTTGAAGGCGGTAGAGTAAAAACGAAAGAGTCATGACTATATTAGTACAGTGCCTTGTCAATGTTTGTCCTCTTCAAGGGAAACACCCATTACTCTTTATTGCAGATTTATGATCCGTTTTGCACATGGCACCTGATTTTAAAAAAGAGCCATTTAGATAAGACATGATAAGTGGGCTTAATTCCTGAATGATCCAACACTCATTTTTAATTTTTTATCCTCAGACATGGATTTAGAACATCTACCTGTAATGGAAGATGATAGTAGGTGCTTGGAGTGTGCTGCCAGAGGTGGTGGTTGAAGCAGGTACATTAGTAACATTTAAGAGGCATCTGAATGGGTACATGAATAGGGAGCGGATAGAGGGATATGGTCCAAGTAAGGGAAGAAGGTTTTTTTAGTTTAGTTAGGGCATCATGATTGGTGGGCTTGGAGGGTTGAAGGGCCTGTTCCTGTGCTATACTTTTCTTTGTTTGTTTGTATGGAGGAGGGAATTAAACAAATGTCTTTGAGACCATTTATAGAGTACCACCAGGTTATTTACTGCGATGAGTCATCGATGATGACTACACAAAGGATCAACAGATCTCAGCTGAAATGGGAATAGCGATAGGTACCTTCCGGAATTCTTATTCCTTTAATCCTGAGGAATTCCTAGCCATTTCTAGTCCCCTTGGTCAGGGGATAGCACATCAAGCTGATACAGCAGCATTACACTATGCTTTAGAACAGGGAGACCCTATTAAACCCAAGTTAATTTGCACTGAAAGTGACTATTGCAAACGAGGCTAATACCAGAATTTGGTGTTCTGGGAACAGACAGGGTTTACTAATCAAAGGGGAAACCTATAAAACATAAATCACTATGGGAAGACATTCTCTATCTGTGGACAGAGAAATTAATTGTCAGGTAATTCATATACCTGGGTGTACCACTGTTCAGTCTACTCGATGGACAATAGTCTCGCAGACAGGTGAAGAGCGCGTTTTGCATGCCACCTCCTCAGGAGGGGCCTGCCATGGTTAGTGTTGTAACTAGGGAAGTGAGGACAGCTAATCAGAATGAAGAACTGACTTAGCTATTAGACCCAACAAAAGAGAATCCAAAGGACACCCATCAAGGTACTTTTACTCAGGAAACCCGCACTGGTATAGTACTGGTAAAGTTGCCCAAGAGAATCTGAGAAGTACCCCTGAGTCAAAAGAAGAGCACCTTGCAAAATAAGTTCATGAGGGTATAGGTCAGGTGCATTGTGGCACCCATACAAGATTTTACAAATTGACTCCTTTACATTCAGGCATGCTCTGTGCCTGTAAAACGTACGTGGCAAATTGTGAGCCATGAAATCCAATAAATATAATGTCACTTATTAAACTGCCACCATTAGTTCCTATGAAGCCTATTCAATCAGTGCAAAACTTTGTGTGGATTTTATTGGGCCACTTTTCCCTTCATGGGCTATAAGTATTCTCATTTGACCAAATGGTTACGCTTCCTTCTGTTCGCTGCTCGCTTTTATGAGTGTGGGAACCTTCTGAAAAGCCAGGTGCATGATGGTGTCATCGCTCACCCTCCAGCCAGACATATTGATGTGGTGGAGGCCCCCCCAGCTAGTGAAGCTGGCCATGGATCTCCTCCCTGCTCTTTCAGAACTCCCAAGAGCCATTCGGATAAATGAGTACATTTCCCAACCCACTCAAAACCATAGTGGCCACATAGCATTGGTGCAGCAGTTCCATCGTAATGCACCCCAGTCCACAGACCCTCACTAGTCAGAGACTAAAGGGCTCTTCCTGATTCTGGCACTCAGGAGGGAAGCTCCCCAGAAATTGAAGTGGCAGAGATTCGGGAAATTGATGGAGCCGAGTTTTGGGAAATTGAGAGAGAAAAAGTCAGGGCTCAGAGCCTACCCCAGAGCCACGTCCACTGCATACTTACAAGCTTCTCATGGTATACCAATGTGCCACGGCACAGCGGTTCAGAAACACTGTACTAGACTAATACCAGGGATGGCAGGTTGTGTTATGAGAAAAGGTTGGATGGGTTAGGTTTGTATCCCCTAGAGTTTAGAAGAGTAAGAAGTGACTTGATTGAAACCTTTAAGATCCTGAGAGGCGTTGACAGGGTGGATCTGGAGTGGATGTTTCCTCTTGTCAGAGAATCTAGAACTAGGGTCACTATTTAAAAATAAGTGGTCACTCATTTGAGACAGGAGGAGATTTTTTTCTCTCAGAGGAAGCAGATTCTTTGAAAATTTTAAGGCTGAGCTAGATAAATTCTTGATTAATAAAGGGTGAAAGATTATCGGGGTAGGCAGGACTATGGGGTTAAAGCTACAATTAGATCAGCCATGATAGTATTGAATGCTGGAGCTGGCTCGAGGGACTGAGTGGCCTATACCTACTCCTAATTTGTATGTTTGTATGAGTTTATTAGCTATTAAACACAAGGAATATACAAAAGTACATGCACATACATTCACACAGATTATAAATAAGAAGTGAGTCCAAAAATAAGAAAACAAATTTAAAAATCAGTTTTTGACTTGTTCGTGAGGAGTAGATGGTGAAATGTTGTGGCTGTTTGAGATTTGTGATTCCAGTAGTGTTGCCTTTGGCAATTGGATAGTTGGTTTTAAGATTCTGAAATTCTGCAGTTTAGTGAAAAGTTGTCCAGCATTCTTTTCAGCTGCGGCTTTGCTGACTTGGCTTACCTCACCAATCGGAGAGAGAGAAAGAGAGACTTGTATTTTTACCTGTGGGAACAATAATATTCTTTTTGTTTCTGTGTCACACACTCTGACACTCTGACCTAGTCCACACTGCCCAAGTTTCACAACTGGCTTTTATCTCAGAGCTCTGTGTATACGTGGAAGGTGAAAATCCACAAACTGGTCTGGGGCATTACTTACAGGGATTATTGCTGCTGAGGCGATAATCAAGCTTCCATTATATCCACAGGAGATGGCAGTTAGTTTCTGAATGGTTTTTGTGCCTTTCAGATGTCTCTCTCTGAGAGCGTATTCCATCGTCTCGCTCTTAGTATCACTCAACTGGAGCAATTCAGATTGTGACTGAATTTGCATTCTCAGAATTTAAATCCTCAGCCATCAATGGCTTGTATGACCATTTTATAAGTTCAATATATCTGGATGTAATTTGCGGTTTTTTCGTCCATCACTATGATAAATCCTAAAATTAATGGATCATATCAAATCTCTATAAGGGAAAGGTAGCACAGTGATAATGTTACTAGTAGTATAAAGGCTTGGGCTTGAGACTTGAGTTGAAATCCTGCCATTTCAGCAAGGGAAATTTTATTTTGGTTAATAAATATGGAATAAAATGCTAGTCTCATTAATAATAAATACAAAACTAACAGATTGTCATAAAAGCTCGTGTGATTCATTAATGTCCTTCAGGGGACGAAATCTGTCACCCTATGGAGTCTGACTTACATGTGACTCCAGACCACACCAATGTGATTGACTCTTAACTGCCACTGAAAGACCTAGCAAGCCACCAAAAGGCAATTAAGGATGAGTAATAATTACTGGTCTTGGCACCAATAATGAATAAAACAAAAGTCCTGCCTTATCCAGTTGTGAATGGTGGTGGACAATTAAAGAACAAACCGGAGAAGGAAACTGAATAAATATCCCCAATATGGGGGAGCCCAGCACATCAGTGCAAAAGATAAGGTTGAAGCATTTGAGTGGGTGATACATATCAGCCTCTTCCTGAGTCCCTACCATCATGATGCCAATCTTCAGCCAATTCAGTCCATTCCACATGATATCAAGGATTGGCTGAAGGTGCTGGATACTGCGAAGGTTACAATAACTGTCAACATCCTGAAAGTAATACTGAAGATTTGTGCTCTAGCTGAGTTCCAACCTGTGATAATTCCGCCAAAGTCAGTTCCCCGTCACCTTTATTATGAACCAGAAGGGAGAGCTGCACATGCAGCTTGCAGCTAGCAAATCTGTACCCCGGGACTTACAACCACAATCTGGGTTGAAGCAACAGGTTTTTAAGACCCCCACTGCTCATTTCTCATTGGGTGAGCCTCTGCTCATTCAATAAGGAAGTTTGTATTCCACAAAGCCCACGGGGAGATCTGTAGCCATCGTAACACCACCCAAGCTATTCAAATACAGTAATAACATTGGCCATCTAATAAACAATATGGAAAATAACCAGATATATCCTGTCCACGAAAAGCAGAACAAATCCAATTTGGCCAATTATCACCTCATCAGTCTCTTCTCAAGCATCATCACAGGGATGGAAGATGTCCTTGACAGTGCTATAAAGTGATAATAATCTGCTCTGCATGGGCCACCTGGCTCCATGCTTCTTTACATCCTTTGTCCAAACATGTACAAAATAACTGAACTCCAGAGTGGGTTTGTCAGAGTAGTGTCCTAGGCACTACCTTCTTCAGTTGCTTCAATGATGACATTCCCTCTACCATAATGTCAGAAGTGGGGTTCACTCATAATTGCAGCGTTCAGTACCATTCGCCAATTCTTAGATACTTAAGCACTCCATTGCCCACCTGCTTGGAAAACAATCAGGCTTGGGCCAATAAGTGGCAATTAACAGCACACTCCTGATTGTAACTTGTAGATGGCAGACAAGTGTTGAGTTAAGTTACTCACCGCAGAATTCCCAGAAGTTCCCAATATCTGAGCTGCTCTTGCATCCACAGTATTTATAAGGCTGGTGCAGTTCATTTTCTGGTCATTGGTAACCCCAGGGATGTTGATGGCAGATGTTTCAGCCATGATAATGCCATTGAATTTCAAGGAGGGATGGTTAGGTTCTCTCATATTGTAGATGGTCATTGCCTGGCACTTGTGTGGCACAAGTACAGGTGTATCCATACTATGGATGCAAGAGCAGCTCAGATGTTGGGAACTTCTGGGAATTCTGCGGTGAGTAACTTAACTCAACACTTGTCTGCCATCTACAAGTTACAATCAGGAATGTGCTGGAATATTTTTCTCTTGCCTAGATAAATGCAGCTCCAAGAAAATGGCAGAAGCTCACCTTAATCCCATTTAAAGCAATCCACATGATAGATTCCCCAGCCACCAACTTAAATATTCACTCCCTCCACCACCAGTGCACAATGGCAGCTGTGTGCATTATATCCAAGATACACTGCAACAATTTATTAAGGCTCCTTCAACAGCATCTTCCAATCCCATGACCTGTACCACCGAGAAGGACAAAGGTTATAGATGCATGGAAATGCCAGCACTTACAAGATTCCCTCCAAGCCACACACACCATTCCGACTTCGAACTATGTTAACTTTCATTCACTGTGGCTGGGTCAATAACCTGGAATTGCCTTTGGAACAACACTGAGTCTACCGACATGCATGGACTGCCATAGTTCAAGAAGGTGGCTCACCACCATCTTCTCAAGACACAATTAGGGATGGACAACAAACTTTGTCTTCCGAGCACTGCTCATGTCTCATGAACAAATAAAAAATGTGCTTCTCTTTGTGATACATGAAGCAGGGTTGCCAACTCTGGAGGTTTGATCATGTGATATTGATTCTGTAACAAATCATCATGTGGCATTTGCCAATATTATTCCACTTAAGCCATAATGTTTGGTTCCCCTCAAATTGCCTATGTTTTCTCGCAGTTCTGCAATTCTACAGTTCAACAGCTACGGTACATAGAAACAGGAGTAGGCTATTTAACCCCTCGAGTCTGTTCATGGCTGATGTGTGACCTAATTCCATATGCTTGCCTTTGTACCATATCCATTACTATCTTTGATTAACAAAAATCTATCATTCCAGGTTTAAAATTAATAATTGATCTAGTTCCAGACTTCTACCAGTCTTTGTGTATAAAAATGTTATCTAATTTCACTCCTGAAAGGTCGGGCTCTAAGTTTTATAATAAAGCTCATATTTCTGAATTGCCCAACCAACAGAAATAGATTCCCTGTACACTATTTGTTCTCCTTAATATCTTGAAAACTTTGATCAGATCACTCCTTAACTGCCTATTTTTCAGGATTAGAACCTTAGATTGTGTAATCTCTCCTCATAAGTTAACACTTGGAACACAGGTATCTCTTTGATAAATCAACACTGCATGCCCTCAAGCATAGATTACTGCCCATCCAGCTACCAATTCACCCACTTAGGTGACCAATTAAAGGCTGGTCCCCATCTATGCAGGAATTTTGTCCATGTCAGGAGAGCCTGTATACACATGGGGGATCATCGAGTGAAATGTGGCTGCCTCCTACTGGGCTCTAGCAGTATGGTGTTCCTTTATGGGCATTCTATGGCTCATGGAAGGAATTCCTGTCCGGTGTTCTACGACCACCTCTCCTTCCATACCTCCTGCCCCTCCAAAGGGTCTGTTTCCTCCACCCTATTTCAACTCTCTTCAAGGACACCACCCAGTGAGGTACCCTCTTCCCCCTCTGATGGGACCAGTAGCTCTTGATGATGGGCCACCCTGGGTCCCACCAGCTGCAGAAGAAAGGTCACCTCTCATTTTTAGCCTACCAGCAGGACTTGCCAATATGCAGCAAAATTCAGACCATTCTTTTGTAGTTTTGAATTCAGGCCTGCTCAAAGGCAGTCTCTGTTTCAGGTTGTAATTTTCTGGGTAAGGTACACTATTTTGTCTTCGGCTATGTTATCTAGTCCTACATTACACTGCTTGGGTGAACTGATAGTGCTTGTCATGCCTCCGTGGGCAGCTTGCCCATTTTAAGTAGATGAATGTCAGACTGCATGCTTTGTTGGCAACAATGCCATTTTTGAACACTTTAATTTAAATAAAATAATATTTGTTGCCATCTGCCACTTAAGCTGCTGAAAAATCCAGAGTAGATCAGGCCTGATCGTTCGTATAACAGTGTAATTTAAAATAAATATTAGGCCCCTCATTTAAATATGTAAATACACTTGACAACTGGTGACCTCTAAAAAGTGACCAATTTCAATAATGGGCCAGAAGTCTTTCAGATATTCTCAGGGCACAAGATATTAGTCCGTGAAATCGATCCTATAGGTGTATCCATTTTAGAACTTACAGATGGACAAAATGAGGTCAATTTCTACCCCATACCTCCAGAGAAAAAACTTCTGAATTTCATCAGCTTTTTTTTAAGTTCTTCCTTCGATATCCCGTGGACCTGTAGCTTCACTTTCCCCTGTTCTTCCACAACACTGAGCTACTTCCATTCAGAATCACATTTTTGCTGTTATATTTTTATCCAATTGCAGCACCTCATTGAATTTAAAATCTTGTGAAATTACACTTAGCACATCAGATGTACAAGTTTCAAGTATCATTTCAAACATTATACAAGTATCTCAATTCAGTCTACTTTTTTTATACAGTGTATTTACAAGCACTCATCATAGAGGATGACTTACTCCACTGTTTCCGTTTATTACTTAGACACAAATGTTCATCAAATACTTATTTTCAGGTGTCCATTTTTAAAGAAACAGAAATGTGACAAATGCTGATACTGGAGTATCAGGCTATATCTGTGCAGTTATTATTATTGCTGTATTTTAGTTGATTCCCTTATCTTACCAAAATTCATTTGCAATTTCCTTTTGAAAATATTTAATTACGCTTTCTATATAATCTGCAAATTTAGACTGAACTTGCCAGGCCTCTGTGCTAGTATCCACTTACAATAAAAACAGCTTAGAGCTGTATGTGTTAGCCAGCATATACCCTTATACCTGACGAACATGATTGGACTTTTTGAAGAGGGACTAAGGCAATGGATGAACTTGCAGAAGCATTTGATAAACTCTCTCAAAGTAAAGTGGCCAGATTTTCAAAAGACAAAACCAAGGCAGATTGAAAAGCCTTGGCAAGGTGCAGCTCCGCAATGACTGACATGTTGAATGATCAACAGCACAAGTCTGGGCCTGAATTTTTCATCTGTCAGGTGCACACACTCAGCTGGCACAGAAGGGGGCGCTTCTGCTTGCGGTTGCCCCGGAACACGATTTGATGCTGGTTGCCCAATTAATGGGCAGCCGGTTGAAACGCATACTAGGAAAGGTTCAATGCTGCGGGGGTGAACGGGAAGAGGGAGGGCACCAAGAAAAGGGGTGGTGCGGGCTGGTGCTTCTAATGGGCTCCCTCACAGGTACAGCTAATGCAGAACTCTCTCAGGGAGCTGCTGACCTAAAAAGAAAATAAATTGCAACAGAAAAACTATGCAAATAAGAACATAAGAAATAGGAGCAGGAGTAGGCCATCTAGCCCCTTGAGCCTGCCCCGCCATTCAATAAGATCACGGCTGATCTGAAGTGAATCAGTTCCACTTACCCGCCTGCTCCCCATAACCCTTAATTCCCCTACCAATCAGAAATCCATTTATCCGTGACTTAAACATATTCAACGAGGTAGCCTCCACCACTTCAGTGGGCAGAGAATTCCAGAGATTCACCACCCTCTGAGAGAAGAAGTTCCTCCTCAACTCTGTCCTAAACTGACCCCCCTTTATTTTGAGGCTGTGCCCTCTAGTTCTGGTTTCCTTTCTAAGTGGAAAGAATCTCTCCACTTCTACCCTATCCAGCCCCTTCATTATCTTATATGCCTCTATAAGATCACCCCTCAGCCTTCTAAATTCCAACGAGTACAAACCTAATCTGCTCAACCTCTCCTCATAATCTACACCCCTCATCTCCGGTATCAACCTGGTGAACCTTCTCTGCACTCCCTCCAAGGCCAATATATCCTTTCGCAAGTAAGGGGACCAAAACTGCACACAGTATTCCAGCTGCGGCCTCACCAATGCCTTATACAGATGCAGCAAGACTTCTCTGCTTTTATATTCTATCCCCCTCGCGATAAATGCCAACATCCCATTTGCCTTCTTGATCACCTGTTGTACTTGCAGACTGAGCTTTTGCGACTCATGCACAAGGACCTCCAGGTCCCTTTGCACAGTAGTATGTTGTAATTTTTTTCCATTTAAATAATAATCCAATTTGCTATTATTTCTTCCAAAGTGAATAACCTTGCATTTGCCAACGTTATACTCCATCTGCCAGATCCTCGCCCACTCACTCAGCCTATTCAAATCTCTCTGCAGACCTTCCGCTTCCTTCACGCAATTCACTTTCCCACTTATCTTCGTGTCGTCAGCAAACTTTGTTACCCTACACTCAGTCCCCTCCTCCAGATCATCTATGTAAATAGTAAACAGTTGAGGCCCCAGTACCGATCCCTGCGGCACGCCACTAGTTACCATCTGCCAACCAGAAAAGCACCCATTTATTCCAACTCACTGCTTCCTGTTGGATAGCCAATCCCCAATCCACGCTAACACCCTACCCCCAACTCCGTATGCCCCAATCTTCTGCAGCAACCTTTTGTGAGGCACCTTATCGAATACCTTTTGGAAATCCAAAAACACCACATCTACCGGTTCCCCTCCGTCAACCGCACCAGTCACATCTTCATAAAAATCCAGTAAATTCGTCAAACACAACTTTCCTCTCATGAATCCATGCTGTGTCTGTTTGATCGAACCATTCTTATCCAAAGGAAGATTAGGCAACACATTCAAACACAAAACTCAGTCCCCAGACACATGTTTTATTTTATTTCAACCCTGACATTTCATTCTGCCATGGATAGAGGTTGCAGCCAAAACATAAAGGCCACCTGGCCAATTGGCCCATCCACCAACTGTAAAAGCAAATGGGCCATGTAAAATTGCATCACATTAGCCACTGCCCACATGGGCTTTGCATGATCAGGTCGAAGGATGTGGGGCCTGGTGGGTGGGGAGTCAGGACCCTGTAGAGACATAACAGCATTATTTTCAGCAAATACAAAATCATGGGAACATTTCAAAGCCTCATTTTTTCATTGACATTTACACACAATGGGTTGTAACAACGAAATGAATTTTTAAATCAGAAGCTGGAAAACAAACATAGCTTAAAAAGTGTGGGAGAGTTGCACCCAGAGCCACCATTTTTCACATATGAGAAATTTGGTTGTGTGCCAACCGAAATTGTTTGCCACCTTCCTCAGTGCTGAATGTTGCTACCTCTACAAATGTGGACACTGCTGTCAATCTTCTGTCGTCACCCTGCAGATTTCCTCACAGCTCCGGATGCTGTGTGCAAGAAGGATTTCTGCACATGCAGCAGCACAGTGATGTAGCTGCTTAATGGTTAACAAGAGGGTGGCATTCTGATTGGTAGGGTGCAGCATAGTGCAGCAAAATAGGATTCTTTTGCAACAGTAAAAGGAAGGAGAGGGGAAGAGTAAATAAGCAGGGTCTCAGGGGAGAGAAAATGTGCAGAGATGCTGATGTTGTATGGAAGCCAGGAAAGGTGAAAATCCAGACATTTGACAAAATTGGAGGAAACTATTGGGATCCTGAACCCTGCTTTTAAGAGACTGTAAGCTGAAGTTGAAGCCCATGTGTTTTGACTGCTGGAAGTTATACGATTTAAATTTTCTCTCAAGGTAATATTGAATAATTTAGAGTGGGGGATGTGACCTCCTATGAGATCTGCCTGGAGACAAGCAATGTGAGCTGGCTGCCTGGACACAGGAGCTCAGGTTGAAACTTATTGAATGTACGATGCCAGTTTTAACTACTGGACACAAAAGTGAACACAGTAAGAAGTTTAACAACACCAGGTTAAAGTCCAACAGGTTTATTTGGTAGCAAAAGCCACACAAGCTTGTATGGCTTTTGCTACCAAATAAACCTGTTGGACTTTAACCTGGTGTTGTTAAACTTCTTACTGTGTTTACCCCAGTCCAACGCCGGCATCTCCACATCACAAAAGTGAAAGCAACTGTTCTTGCTGCTTACAGATTCTCTGGGCAGTTGGATCGAGAGTTTTGGGGAGGCAGACCCACAGCAGATGCTGCTATGCTATTTTGAATAAAATTCAATTCATAGCAGTTGTATAATTTCATTCTGATTTCCAACTTACAAACCTAGAAAAGGTCTTAATTTTACAGAACTAAAACATCCTTATTGTAAGCTCAGCATTACCTTTGGATTCATATTTCATGATTTAAAAAACATATTACCCCACTTTTGAGCATGGAATCAGTAACGTGTTGCAAGCACACACCTGAACTTTGATGTGCGGTAATTTCAGGCCTCAGAAAACAATGATAATATTTGGACAAACAACAGTTGATTCCCATGTCTGCACAGGCAACTTGGCCATTTTAACAGATGTATATCATGTTGCTGCCTTTCCAAGAGTGATCCTAACAGGGATGAGAAATTTCTGGCTTTTGGCAGCAGAATTCTGACTTTTTGATTATGGAATTTCACCCATTGAAATGTTTTTCTGACCTCCGCCACCCACTCTCTGTAGCTTTTGTTTTGCTTTGCATGTAGATAATCCAGGTAGGTTATGTTCTATTGTGAGTGTAGACTTCATCCTGTATTACAGGCACTGACTGCATTGAATGCTGCAATGTAGAATGCTGAGTTTCTCTTGGTGATTTTATTGAATTCATTGATCCACAATTCTTTGAAGTCTAATAATTCCACCATGTGAAGTGGCCTAGAAGAATTTGCATTTCACTATGGTTCATAGAAAGAGCTATAATTTTCCAGTTCCTCACGTTGACATGACTTTACTACTTTGTGCTAAAATGTGTACATAATTCCTTAGTCACAAAAGAATCTCAGACTTTTTTGTCTTCATTCACTCTCATCCCTGTTCTCTGGTAAAGCCCAGACAGTGGGGTGTAGCAGCAACTGGGAGGTGCTGATCAGCAATAACATACAGATAGGTTAGCAATCCTGCTCCAAAGAAATATGTTTCAAAAGTATTTAGTCAAAAAAGGAATGTTTTGTTGGCACCAGCTGATTAAGATGCTGAAGAATTGGAGCAGATAGTGCCTGTTGCATTGATCAGAATCCAATGTGTGTGAGAGCTCTAGACCCCTCGCTAACATGTATAAGGAGCATAATGCCTGCCTTGGGTAGCTTGTAGAAGCATCTAAAAATTGACCTGCCCAAATCTTAAGACTTTAGTTCCTGAAATTGTCCCTCATTATACCCACTACACCAGACTTGTCGAACCTTTCCACTCGGGGCGCCATATTTGTATATTTTCTTCACTCAAGGGGATAAGCACATTTTGGAAAGATAAGGTTTGGCGCAACAATAAATGGAATTTTTAAAAAGTTGGGTTTTAAGGAAAGAAACAATTGTTGTACAAATGTAAAGCAATGTCATCACAATAAACTGTTCAGCTAAAAAAGAATAAGCAGGAAAAATGACCAGGATGTTGGAGTATCAGCTTATGTGGGTGGGAATGTGTGGGTGCATGCGTTTGTGTATGTGTTGGTGTGTGGTGGTGAGAATGAGTGAGAAAACTGAGACTGGGCATAAGGCAGTCCAATATACATACACACTCACACCCTTCAGTCAGCCATTCACTCACTCTCACACACTCATGCAATCAATCACTCCCACATACCCACTCACTCAGTCACTCACTGCCACACACCCAGTCACTTACTCACTGTCACTCACTGAGTCACTCTCACACACCTTTGGGGTCACTCACTCACTCACTCACTCACTCACTCACTCACTCACTCACTCACTCACTGTCACTGAGTCACTCATTGAGTCAGTCCCACACACCCATTGAGTCACTCACTTACTCAGTCAATCTTTCCCACACCTAATCACACACTCACTCACTGTCACTCACTCACTCACTCCTGCACACCCGCTAAGTCACTCATTCACTCAATCAATCTTTCCCATGCACCCACTGAGTCACCGTGTCCCCCCTGGTCCCACCAAAATGATAACATTCAATGTCCTCAGGCCAAATTTGACTTTGCCCTTTCTGGCCAGCCTAAACCCGGCCTCTCCAGCCCCATTGTACCTGTCCCCCTGGATTCCAGCTCCACCGTACCTACCCCCCCCCTCCCCCTCCCCTCCCAACGCAGTTTGGTACACTAGTCAGCTTATTAGCAATAAATGCAGGAGAGAAACAGCCTCTGATTGGAGGAGCAGGTCTAAAAGAATCAGCACTGAAATTCAGCTGGGCATCAGGAAATTTGAAAATTGCCTGTGGGGGCCATGTAGAGGGGCGTTGCAAGCTGCTTCCAGCCTCCAGGCCATACCTTGGATAAGCCTGCATCACACCCATGAATGGGAAAATGATGTTCAATTTCTACCCCTAGACAAAGAACAAAGAAATTTACAGCACAGGAACAGGCCCTTCGGCCCTCCTAACCTGTACTGACCACGCTGCCCGATTGAACGAAAACCCCTACCCTTCTGGGGACCATATCCCTCCATTCCCATCCTATTCATGTATTTGTCAAGATGCCCCTTAAAAGTCGCTATTGTATCTGCTTCCACTACCTTCCGTTCAGCGAGTTCCAGGCACCCACAACCCCCTGTGTAAAAAGACTTGCCTCGTACATCTCCTTTAAACCTTGCCCCTTGCACCTTATACCTATACCACCTAGTAATTGACTCTTCCACCCTGGGAAAAAGCTTCTGACTATCCACTCTGTCCATGCCCCTCATAATCTTGTAGACTTCTATCAGGTCGCCCCTCAACGTCGTTCCAGTGAGAACAAATCAAGTTTCTCCAACCTCTCCTCGTAGCTAATGCCCTCCATACCAGGCAACATCCTGTTAAATCTTTTCTGTACCCTCTCCAAAGCCTCCACATCCCTCTGATAGTGTGGCAACCAGAATTGAACACTATGTTCCAAGTACGGCCTCACTAAAGTTCTATAAAGCTGCAACATGACTTGCCAATTTTTAAACTCAGTGCCCCGGCCAATGAAGGCAAGCATGCCGTATGCCTTCTTGACTACCTCCTCTACCTGCATTGCCACTTTCAGTGACCTGTGTACTTAACATCCAGACCCCTCTGCCTATCTAAGGGTTCTGCCATCCACTGTATATTTCCTATCTTTATTAGACCTTCCAAAATTCTTTACCTCACATTTCTCCGGATTTAACTCCATCAGCTATCTCTCCGCCCAAGTCTCCAACCGATCTACATCCTCTGTATGCTCTGATGGGCCTCATCGCTATCCGCAAATCCACCAACCTTTGTGTCGTCCGCAAACTTACTAATCAAACCAGTTACAATTTCCTCCAAATCATTTATATATATTACAAACAGCAAAGTCCCAGCACTGATCCCTGAGGAGCGCCACTTGTCACAGCCCTCCATTCAGAAATGCACCCTTCCACTGCTACCCTCTGTCTTCTATGACCAAACCAGTTTTGTATCCACCTTCCCAGCTTGCCTCTGATCCCACACCAGTTCACCTTCTGCATGAGGGACCTTGTCAAAGGCCTTACTGAAGTCCATGTAGATAACATCCACTGCCCTCCCCTCATCAATCATCTTCGTCACTTTCTCGAAAAACTCGATCAAGTTAGTGAGACATGACCTCCCCTTCAAAAAATCATGTTGCTTCTCGTTAATACGTCCACTTATTTCCAAGTGGGAGTAAATCCTGTCTCGAAGAATCCTCTCCAATAATTTCCCTACCACTGACGTAAGGCTCACCAGCCTGTAATTACCTGGATTATTCTTGCTACCCTTCCTAAACAAAGGAACAACATTGGCTATTCTCCAATCCTTTGGGACCTCCCCTGTAGCCAGTGAGGATACAAAGACCTTGAACTAAAACCTTGAATTATACCAGAGGTGCTGTCATTAATGTTCTCTGAACTCCTACCCAAATCCATCAGCTTTACCATAAATTAATCTATTCAAAATATAATAACTGCTATTATATTTTTACATGAATTTTGTATGCCACATTTTGCTCATTCCTCTATCTTATGAACATCCCAATGTAATTTCTTATGGTCTTCTAAAGAATTAAGAATTATATCTCTTATTTTGTATAAGATGCATATTTTAATACAAGTATCTTTCGGCAATTTTGGCAGGAAATAGTCTGATTTGCAAACTTTGCTCAAAAGCTAATTGTGTTGGCCAATGTTTGCCTATTCTTTAAATACGGTATCACTGCAGCAAGAGCACTTGTTGAATTTTATGTATTGAATTAAATCCAAATTCATAGCAGATTAGTTTCAAGACAATGTCAGCATATTATTAGTTATGCCACGCTGGCTTCCTACTTTCAAAACTAGCACTCGTTTCTTGGTTCTTACTTAATAAGAGTCAGTCTGTTCAAAGTCCTTTGTCCATAGCTATAAATTACAATTTGTTTTTTCAAAGTACTTCCCATTACCAGAGCAAAGTTATCAACTGTAGAGATTGTTCCTAGACAATTCATGGATGTGAGAGGTTGGCACAGTGGGTTGGAACAACACTTTCAGCTCCGTCAGTTGCATTTCAACTCAACCAGGTTGAGGTAGCCTTATTTTGCACAGGGGCCTTCAAACAGGCTCAAGGTTAACTGGTCATTTCTCACAATGTATAACAGCAACAGTTAAAATCAGAAGTACTTCATTTGCTATGAAATGCATTCTGCGAGGTTCTACAAAATGGAAATAGTTTTTCTTATAGGAATTATTTTAGTTTCCTTCAACCACATCCTATAAATAAGTGTTTAAAAGTGCTGTGTACAAGGCCTAATCTGGCAACATTGTTATCCATCCAGGTTTTTGAGAATAAAGTTGGTGATTAAATGTTTTCGGCTCCTTAACGACTCATTACCATAGATGTCTATACAGAGTATTTGGCCCTTATTGGATCTGTTGTGCAGAAATTATTTATTTGGGAGTGTTTTGTAAATAAATTTGAAACTTTTAACTCAGCCAAATATTTTTCCATTTGTTATCCTCTGATTTATGGTGAACCTGTGACAGTACTGTGCCTTTAAGAAATGTATCTTTATTATGTTTCTTGTAAGGGATATATTTAGAATTCAGCTCTGTCTACATGGTGATGATTTGTCTGCATCAGGCAGCTCACATGCTGAGAATGCAGATTAATAATTAATCTTAGCTAATGGGATCTTTGTTTTAATCTGAGTTAATGCATTTTTATGTTTGGTTTTTGCCCTGAGGTTTCAGGAAAGAGTTTTGATTAGGTTGATTAACAAAAGACAGATGCGTGTGCTAATGGGAGGAGCTAAGTTTACAGGGAAAAGCAAGCAGTTTCTGCCTGGTTTTGAAAGGAGCAAGAGGTGTCTCGGTCTCACTCTCTCTTTCTCTCTGGAGGCTGCTGTTTATTTATTAGTGTCATAAGTAGGCTTACATTAACACTGCGATGAAATTACTGTGAAAATTCCCAAGTCACCACACTCTGATGCCCGTTCAGGTACATTGAGGAAGAATTTAGCATGGCAACGCACTTAACCAGCGCATCTTTCAGACTGTGGGAGGAAACTGGAGCACCCAGAGGAAACCCACGCAGACATGGGAAGAATGTGCAAACTCCACACAGACAGTGGCCCAAGCCAGGAATCAAGATGATGAGTGACTTGGAGGGGAACTTGCAGGTGGTGGTTTTCCCATGTATCTTCTACCCTTGTCCTTCTAGATAGTAGTGGTTGTGTGTTTCAAAGATGCTGTTAAAGGAGCCTTGGTGGGTTGCTGCAGTGCATCTTGTAGATGATACACACTGCTGTCACTATGCGTTGGTGGTGGAGGATATTGGAGGTGCCGGATAGGTCGCTAATTAACTGGGCAGTTTTGTCCTAGATGGTGTTGAGTGTCTTGTGTATTGTTGGAGCTGCACTCATCCAAGCAAATAGGGAATATTCCATCACATTCCTTACTTCTGTTTTGTGGGTGGTGGACTGCATTGGGGAGTCAGGAGGTAAGTTACTCTGCACAGATTTACCAGCCTCTTATCTGCTTTTCGTATTCTCAGTATTTACATGGCTAGTCCAGTTCAGGTTGTGGTCAACGATAACCCCCAGGAAGGTAATAGTGGGGCATTCAGTGATGGTAATGCCATTGAGTGTCATGGGGGGATGGTTGGATTCTCTCATGTTGGAGATGGTCATTGTCTATTGCACATGTGGCATGAATGTTACTTGCCACTTATCAGCTCAAGCCTGAATGTTGTTCAAGTCTTGGATATAGACTGCTTCAGTACCTGAGGAGTCACAAATGGTACTGGTCAAAGTGCAATCATCAGTGAACTTCCCCATTCTGACCTTATGATGGAAGGAAAGCCATTGATAAAGCAGCTGAAGATGATTGGACTAGGACACTACACTGAGGAACTCCTACAGTGATGTGCTGGAAATGAAATGATATAGGACAAGTGCAGGAAAATGAAATTAGCGTGCCTTTAGCGGTAGTTATTGTTGGTGCAGACTTAATGGGTCAAAGGGCATTTTTGTGCTCTATGACTCTGACCTCTAACAACCACAACCATCTTGCTGTGTGTTTGGTATGACTCCAACTAGTGGAGAGTTGATTCGCACTGACTCCGGTTTTGCTGGGGCTCCTGGATGCCACACTCAGTCAAATGCTGTTTTGATGTCAAGGGCAGTCACTCTCACCTTATCTCTGGAGTTTAGTTCATTTTTTCATGTTTAGACTAAGGCAGTAATGAGGCCAGGAGCTAAGCGGCCCTGGCAGAACCCAAACTGAACATCAATGAGCAGTTTATTGCTAAGCGAGTGCCGATAGCTAAGCAAGTGCTGCTTGAGAACACAGTCACTGACACCTTCCATCACCTTACAGATAACTGAGGATTGACCTTAGGGGTGCTAATTGGTTGAGGTGGTTTCGACCTCCTTTTTGTGGACAGGACATACTTGGACAATTTTCCCCATTGCCGGGTAGATGCCCGTGATGTAGCTGTACTGGAACAGTTTGACTAGGGGAGCGGCAAGTTCTGGAGCACAAATCTTCAGTATTATTGCTGAAATATTGTCAAGACCCATAGCCTCTGTAACATCCAGCATTCTTGACATCATGTGGAGTGAATCCAAGTTGCCTAAGACTAACATTTCTGATGTTGGGAACCTCAACTAGTGGCTGAAATTCACTTTTATGAAGGCTTTATCAATTATAGTCACATAATGTTTTAATGTTTTCATTTGACAAATTAAAGTGCACTTTGACATTGGTGGGGTTAGATTCTTCCTAATTTTCATCTCCAAGGACTGAATTTCATAGGGCAGCATGTTAGCATATCAGAATCCATGAGGAAAGGCATTATTGCCCTTTTCTACAAGTGGAAGGGGGAGAGGTAGGAAACTAGAAATTGATTACCTATTTCACTGTTACATGTGTAATAAATAACCTCTGTCCAAGGTTATTGCCAATGGGTAAGTCTGCTCTGGAGTTGGTGATCCAGCTTGACCAAACCTGTGCTGTACCTGGGAGAAAGATCTCTGAGAGCCTTGTGTTACGTGGGGGTACGACTGCCTTGGTGCACGACAGTGGGTGGAAAAGCCTTTGACAGAATATCACACACCTACATGATGGATGGGCGCTCTAAAATGGGGTTTGGGGAGGGAAATGCAAATGGATCTAATTGCTCGTCAGAAACATCAGTAGCGCAGTTCCAATCAATGGGTAGGAATCGGTAAGCCTTCTGATCAAAGTTAGAATTAAGCAAGGCTGTCCTCTCCAGCTTGTTTGTCCACTGTGTCAACGATTTCAAAAAGTCCATCAGGAAGGACATGGGCATAAGAGGGGTGAAATTCCCAGGCAGTGGAGGTAATCAGATCAAAATGGACATAATTGGTGGCATTGCATGGCATCACAAATGGAAGCATAGTGATAATGTTACTGGTTGAAAGTGCCTTGGCAATGGTTTCCGTTGACTTTGCAGGTCCATACAGGGGGCACATGTTCATGGTTGTCATTGATGCACACTCCAAATGGCCGGAAGTTATCCTAATGTAGTCAACAACTGCAGAACAAACACTTAAAAAGTTTGATTTTCACCAGATTTGGGAAACCAGACACACAAAATCAGCACCTTACCACCCATCAATGAATAGATCAGTCAAAAGGTTTGTCCAGTCCTTGAAGCATTCACTGAAAGCCTCCAAGGACCAAGGATTATTAAATCGCTGTTCAGACAGTTTTGTGGCAATGTCTCACAACACCACACATGCAACTACTCAGGGTGAGATTTTCCAGCCTCCCAGCCGTGTGTTTCACACCGGCGGGAGGTGACGCATTGTTTGCTAGCAGTGGGATTCTCTGTTCCCGCTGCTATCAATGGGAAGTCCCATTGACATCACCCCACACCAGTGGGAAACCCGCGGGCGGGGGTGTGCTGCCAGCAGAACTTGAGAATCCCTCTGGCGTGAATGGCTAAAAAATTCCGGCCTCAGAGTTTCCCAGCTTTACTACAACTTTAGAACATAGAACATAGAACAGTACAGCACAGAACAGGCCCTTCGGCCCACGATGTTGTGCCGAGCTTTATCTGAAACCAAGATCAAGCTATCCCACTCCCTATCATCCTGGTGTGCTCCATGTGCCTATCCAATAACCGCTTAAATGTTTCTAAAGTGTCTGACTCCACTATCACTGCAGGCAGTCCATTCCACACCCCAACCACTCTCTGCGTAAAGAACCTACCTCTGATATCCGTCCTGTATCTCCCAGCACGAACCCTATAGTTATGCCCCCTTGTAATAGCTCCATCCACCCGAGGAAATAGTCTTTGAACGTTCACTCTATCTATCCCCTTCATCATTTTATACACCTCTATTAAGTCTCCCCTCAACCTCCTCCGCTCCAGAGAGAACAGCCCTAGCTCCCTCAACCTTTCCTCATATGACCTACCCTCCAAACCAGGCAGCATCCTGGTAAATCTCCTCTGCACTCTTTCCAGCGCTTCCACATCCTTCTTATAGTGAGGTGACCAGAACTGCACACAATATTCCAAATGTGGTCTCACCAAGGTCCTGTACAGTTGCAGCATAACCCCACGGCTCTTAAACTCCAACCCCCTGTTAATAAAAGCTAACACACTATAGGCCTTCTTCACAGCTCTATCCACTTGACTGGCAACCTTTAGAGATCTGTGGATATGGACCCCAAGATCTCTCTGTTCCTCCACAGTCTTCAGAACCCTACCTTTGACCCTGTAATCCACATTTAAATTTGTCCTACCAAAATGAATCACCTCACATTTATCAGGGTTAAACTCCATTTGCCATTTTTCAGCCCAGCTTTGCATCCAACTGAAGAGAAAGCTGAGAACTACATTTGATCTACTCTTACTTCAGGAGACATCCAAGATAGTAAAATGCAACTGGCAGCCACAAATCTTAAGAAGAGAAGTTAATTCCAAAAGACACTAGTTTTGACAAGGAGAGCAAGTTTTGGTGCGCTGCTATACCACTAGCGAAAAGTATGTTCCTGCAACTGTATTGGCTCAAACTGGCCCTAGGTCCTATACAGTACAAACTGAAGATGAGCTAGTGTGGAGACATGCAGATTAATTGTTAACTACACATATCAATGCACCAATGTATGCCATCCATACCATCAGATACTGTGACTGTGACTTCTGGTCAAACAGCAGAAACTGAGATTGCTGAAGAATTCAGAGGTGGCATGGTGGCACAATGGTTAGCACTGCTGCCTCACAGTGCCAGGTTCACTTCTGGCCTCGGGTCACTGTCTGTGTGGAGTTTGCACGTTCACCCCGTGTCTGCATGGGTTTCCTTCGGGTGCTCCGGTTTCCTCCCACAGTCCAAAGATGTGCAAGTTAGGTTGATTGGCCATGCTAAAATTGACCCTAGTGTCAGGGATTAGCAGGGTAAATAGGTGGAGTTATGGGAACAGGGCCTGGGTGGGATCGTGGTCGGTGCAGACTCGATGGGCTGAATTGCCTCTTTCTGCACTGTGAAGATTCTATGATTCTATGGTTCTAATTCCTTGCTGCTATTAGTTTTCATTCTGCAAAAGAGACTGTTACACCTCACAGGATAGAGACATCCTCTGAAGAACTGGAGAGTACCTCAATGGTAAAAAACAACCAAATCCCTAAAGACCAGTATGGTCTTCTTTCCTATGAACTGTATTATTACTGTGTAATGCTTAATTACCTGCCTTTGTATATATGTTTTGATGACTATGGTTATTTTTAAAATTCATTTGTGGGATGCAGGCATTGCTGGCATTTATTTGCTGGCATTTATTTACCAGCATTTATTGCCCATTCCTAATTGCCCTTGAGAAGGTGGTGGTGAGTTGCCTTCTTGAACTGCTGCTGACCCTGAGGTGTAGGTATACATGTATGTTCATAAGGAGGAGGTGTTAGCAATTCTGGAAAGGGTAAAAATAGATAAGTCCCCTGGGCCGGATGGGATTTATCCTAGGATTCTCTGGGAGGCTAGAGAGGAGATTGCAGAGCCTTTGGCTTTGATCTTTGTGTCGTCATTGTCTACAGGAACAGTGCCAGAAGACTGGAGGATAGCAAATGTTGTCCCCTTGTTCAAGAAGGGGAGTAGGGACAACCCTGGTAATTATAGACCGGTGAGTCTTACTTCTGTTGTGGGCAAAGTATTGGAAAGGATTATAAGAGATAGGATTTATAATCACCTAGAAAGGAATAATTTGATTAGGGATAGTCAGCACGGTTTTGTGAAGGGTAGGTCGTGCCTCACAAACCTTATTGAGTTCTTTGAGAAGGTGACCAAAGAGGTGGATGAGGGTAAAGCGGTTGATGTGGTGTATATGGATTTCAGGAAAGCGTTTGATAAGGTTCCCCATGGTAAGCTTTTGCAGAAAATACGGACACATGGGATTGAGGGTGATTTAGTGGTTTGGATCAGGAATTCGCTAGCTGTAAGAAAACAAAGGGTGGTGGTTGATGGGAAATATTCATCCTGGAGTTCAGTTACTAATAGTGTACCGCAAGGATCTGTTTTGGGGCCACCGCTGTTTGTCTTTTGTATTAATTACTTGGATGAGGGTGTGGAAGGATGGATTAGTAAATTTGCGGATGACACTAAAGTCGGTGGAGTTGTCGACAGTGCGGAGGGAAGTGGCAGGTTACAGAGGGACATAGATAAGCTGCAGAGCTGGGCTGAGAGGTGGCAAATGGAGTTTAATGCGGAAAAGTGTGAGGTGATTCACTTTGGAAGAGTAACAGGAATACAGAGTACTGGGCTAATGGTAAAATACTTGGTAGTGTGGATGAACAGAGGGATCTGGGTGTCCATGTGCATAGATCCCTGAAAGTTGGCACCCAGGTTGATAGGGTTGTTAAGAAAGCGTACGGTGTGTTAGCTTTTATTGGTAGAGAGATTGAGTTTCGGAGCCAGGAGGTCATGCTGCAACTGTACAAAACTCTGGTGCGGCCCCATTTGGAGTATTGCGTACAGTTCTGGTCGCCGTATTATAGGAAAGATGTGGAAGTGTTGGAAAGGGTGCAGAGGAGATTTACCACGATGTTGCCTGGTATGGTGGGAAAATCGTATGAGGAAAGGCTGAGGGGCTTGAAGTTGTTTTCGTTAGAGAGAAGAAGGTTAAGAGGTGACTTAATAGAGGCATACAAGATGATCAGAGGATTAGATAGGGTGGATAGTGAGAGCCTTTTTCCTCGGATGGTGTTGGCTAGCACGAGGGGACATAGCTTTAAATTGAGGGGTGAGAGATATAGGACAGATGTTAGAGGTAGGTTCTTTACTCAGAGAGTAGTAAGGGCGTGGAATGCCCTGCCTGCAGCAGTGGTGGACTCATCAACGTTGAGAGCATTCAAGTGGTTATTGGATAAACATATGGATGATATTGGAATAGTGTAGATTAGAGGGGCTTTAGATTGGTTTCACTGGTCGGCGCAACATCGAGGGCCGAAGGGCCTGTACCGCGCTGTAATGTTCTATGTATACCCACATTGCTGTTAGGGAGGGAGTTCCAGGATTTTGACCCAGCGACATTGAAGGAAGAGTGATATATTTCCAAGTCAGGATGATGAGTGACTTGGAGGGGAACATCCGGGTGGTGGTGTTCCCATGTATCTGCTTCCCTTGTCCTTCTAGATGGTAATGGTTGTGTGTTTCGAAGATGCTATTGAAGGAGCCTTGGTGAGTTTCTGCAATGCGTCTTGTAGATGGTACACACTGCTGCCACTATTCATCAGTGGTGGAGGGATTGAATGTTTGTGGAAGAGGTAGCAATCAAGTGGGCTGCTTTTTTGGATGCTGTCAAGCTTCTTGAGTTTTGTTGAAGCTACACTCATCCAGACAAGTGGAAAGTAGTCCATTACACTCTTGACTTGTGCCTTGGAGATTGTGGACAAGCTTTGGGGAGTCAGGAGGTGAGTTACTCATCGTACGATTCCTAGCCTTTGACCTGTTCTAATAGCCACATATTTATATGGCTCGTCCAGTTCAGTTTCTGGTCAATGGTAAACCTGAAGATGTTGATAATGGGGAATTCAGCAATGGTAATATAATTGAATATCAAGGGGAGATGGTTAGATCCTCTCTTGTTGGAGATGGTTATTGCCTGCTACTTGTGTGATGTGAATGTTACTCACCATGTTTAGCCCAAGCCTAGATATTGTCCAGGGCTTGCTGCATTTGGACATGGACTGACTGCTTCAATATCTGCGAAGTCATGAATATGTTGTTATGGAACTTTAGAAATAAAGAAGAAAGGATGTTATATATTTGGTGTTGTTGCTGTGTTGTTGCGTTATCGCTTTAAGAGTCTAGTCATGTGTAGAGTTCGTGACATCATCAGCTGCATCGCAGGCTTTGCCTCAGTCTAGATCAAGCCTTTGCAAAGTGAACAGCTATTCAATGAACCTGTTGTTTGCATCCAACCTCACAAGCTACAACTCTTGTCCTGAGAGTGCAGTACATAACAGAAAGGATCACCCACACTCGCAAGGGCAGATCCCGCCCAGTCGACTATACAAAGTCCTCCACACTGACATCTGGGGACTTGTACCACATTTTGGACAGCTGCTCCACAGAATAGTCTAGCAACAGCCGGACAGAGTTATTCTTACCAAATCATCCTTACAACCAATTTCCCAAGCTCCATTACTATCCCTGAGTATGTCCTGCCTTACCAGCAAAGATAGATTCAGCATTTGTGACAGCACAGTGGTATTGGAGGGAATCCTCAATATTGACACTGGGGATCAGGAGATTCCATTGCATCAGGCTGAACATGGGCAAGGGAAACTTGCTGACTACTACTTGCCACCCTAGCTCAGCTGATGAATCAGTAATTCTTCATGTTGAACGTCACTTTGAAAAAGCACTCAGTGTAGCAAGGGCAGAGAATGTACTCTGGGTGAGAGACTTCAATGTCCATCACCAAATGGGACTCGTTAGCACCGCTGCTGACCGAGCTGACCAAGTCCCGAAGAGCATGCAGTATCTACCAGACAGGGCCTGAGGCAAATCGAGGGAGGAAAGCTTACTGACCTCACCCTCCTCAATCTACCTGTTGCAGATTTTCTGTCCATCAAGACGTGAGGTAAGAATTGCTGCCCTTGACATCAAGCAATATTTGACCAAGTATGGCATCAAGGAGCACAAGAGAAATTGTAGTCAATGGCAATCATGGCAAAACTTTCCATTGGCTGGAGTCATACTTTGCACAAAGAATGATGGTTATGGTTGTTGGACAGCAATCATCTCAGTCCCTGAACATTAATGCAGGTGTCCCCAGGTTAAGGTCCAAGGCCCAAATCATAACTTGCTTCATCAAAGACCTTCCTAAATCCAGAAATGGAGATGCTCACTGACCATTGTTTAGTGTTCAGTATCATCCATAACTCCTCAGATACTGCAACAATCTGTGCCAGCAAACAGCAAGACCTGAAAAACTTTTAGACTTGGCTGTTAAGTCGCATTGGTGCCTCACACGTTCTGGGTAGTGACAATCTCTCACAAGAGGATCTAAGGATCCCTTTGACATTCAATGGCAAATTGAAATTTGCCAATAGTGAGTATTGTTTCTTGCCTGCTATGCAGACAAAGCATACTGGTCATAGAGAAGGAAAGGAGAGGGTGCAGAATGTAATGTTACAGTCATAGCTAGGATTTCGAGAAAGATCAACTTAATATGGGGTAGGTCCATTCAAAGGTCTGATGGTGGCATGGAAGAAGCTGTTTTTGAGTCGGTAGTACGTGTTCTCAGACTTTTTTATCTTTTTCCCGACAGAAGAAGGTGGAAGAGAGTAAGTCTGGGGTGCGTGGGGTCCTCATGTGTGCGGAACTTGGCGATCAGTTTCTGCTCAGCGACTCTGCGCTGTCGTGTGTCGTGAAGGCCACCTTGGAGAACGCTTACCCGAAGATCAGAGGCCGAATGCCCGTGACCGCTGAAGTGTTCCCCAACAGGAAGAGAACACGGCCTTCACGACACACGACAACGCAGAGTCGTTGAGCAGAGACTGATAGCCAAGTTCCGCACACATGAGGATGGCCTCAACCGGGATCTTGGGTTCATGTCACACTATCTGTAACCCCCACGACTTGCCTGGGCTTGCAAAATCTCACTAACTGTTCTGTCTGGAAACAATACACATCTCTTTAACCTGTCCTTAACGCTCTCTCCACTCACATTGTCTGTACCTTTAAGACTTGATTACCTGTGAAGACTCGCATTCCAACCATTATTTTGTAAATTGAGTTTGTGTCTTTATATGCCCTGTTTGTGAACAGAACTCCCACTTACCTGACGAAGGGGCAGCGCTCCGAAAGCTAGTGGCTTTTGCTGTCAAATAAACCTGTTGGACTTTAACCTGGTGTTGTGAGACTTCTTACTGTGACTTCCAGGGATCCAGACTTACAAGATTTACAATTAGCTATTCACAAGAGTATATTCCAGATGCCCTTTATTATTTATTTGTGGGATGATGGTGGTGATGTGAGGTGGGCATTGCTGGTAAAAAGCCAATATTTGGGTAACAGTCTTGCCAGTCGTGCCCACATCTCATAAAAATTTTAAAAATGTTTCCCATCTCTAATTGTCCTTGAGAAAATGGTGGTGAGCTGCCTTCTTGAACTGTTAAAAGCCCATCTCCAGTAGGAACACCCACAATACTTTTAGGAAGGGAATCCAGAATTTTGACCCAGCAACAGCAAAGAAAGTGAAATGGTGGAATTTTCTGTACCCTCATGACGTGTTTTGATGTGGCAGAGGCAGCCTGTCATTGGCCGGCAGTAAGATCTTCTGGTCCCACCGGCATAGTCTCATGACAGGATAATCTGTGACTTGGAGGGGAACTTGCTGGTGGTGATGTTCCTTTGCATGTATTACCCTGACTCATGTACATCACGGGTTTGGAAGGTGTTGTTGAAGGATGCTGAGCAAGTGGCTGCAATGCATCCTGTATTTAGTCATGGTACAAATCAATTTCGGCCTCCCGGACTGCCTGGATCCACTACGGTTCACCCACCACCGCAGCAGGCCCACAGCAAACGCTTTCTCCCTGGCCCTGCACTCAACCCTGGAACACCTATGTCAGACTCCTATTTATTGACTACAGCTCAGCCTTCAACGCCATTATCTCCAAACTCTGTTGCCTGGGGCTCGGCTCCTCCCTCTGCAACTGGATCCTGAACTTCCTAACCTCTACTTTCTCAGGAGACTAAGGAAATCATCAGACTTTTGAATAGACCTACCTCACATTAAGTTGATCTTTCTCTATACCCTACTGTGGTGAACCATAGATGGTTACCACTATGGGTACTGAACCATAGATGGTTAGCACTATGGGTACTTGTACATATGTTACTGTTGTCACTGTTGGGGTTAGGGTTGGGGTGTTCTACCTGTTGGTATTGTTCTGTGGTACACTCCGGTTGGCTCCGCCTACCTGTAGGAGTATAAAGGTCACTGCACTGCCTGGTGACCCTTTAGTCTGGGATTGTATTGTTAAGCAGTATGCTCCATTCTTGTTACTAATAAAAGCCTTTATTTCCCGGATACGATCCAGCCTCCCGAGTGATTTAATCGCGCATCAATTTTATTAGTAACAATTTTTGGTTGAAAAAAAAAACACACGGAGCAAATGTTAAAACCCGATCGGCTTACCTTAGATCCGCGTGCAGCTGGAGCGTCGAACACTTTCGACCATTGGTTGAAGTGTTTCCAAGACTATATCGACGCCTCAACAGCCATTCAAAATGACGCCGATAGATTGCGGGTCCTCCACACAAGGGTAAGCAACACTGTATATTCAACAATCCGTGATGCCCAAGACTACAAAGGGGCCATCGAACTACTTACGAAACTGTACAACAAACCGCCAAACGAGATTCATGCTCGACACCTACTAGCCACTCGACGGCGGCAGCCCGGCGAAACGACGGGACAGTACCTGCGCGAACTTCAGCAGCTAGCCAGAGCCTGCAATTGCAAGCCAGTGTCGGCGACCCAGTATACTAACGATTTGATCCGAGATGCGTTCGTGGCGGGAATCGGCTCATCCTATATTTGCCTGCGGCTGCTAGAGCAAGGTAACTTAGACCTAGCTAAGATGGTGGAATTGGCTGATGCGATGGAAACGGCCTCCAGAAGTCTTGAAACTTACCCCACCGACCATGTGGGAACATCGTGGCAAGTGCAGCCACTGACTCAACTCTACCCAGCGGCTCCGAGGAACTGCGCGATCGTGCTTTCAACCTCGGACCTGACGGCGGCGGCAGCTCCAGGTGGCCCGCAGTGCTATTTCTGTGGATTGGCAAAGCACCCTCGTCAGCGATGTCCGGCCAGAACGGTATTTTGCTCCGCGTGTGGGAAGAAAGGGCACTATGCTGAAGTGTGCCGAGCTAAACCACCCTCAAAGCCAAGCAGTGCGGCGTGTGATTCTCCAGAATCTGTCTCCTTGTCTCCGGTTTCATCGAGGTCTTCCACCACGTGCGATTCACGAGCGCCGCCATTCCTGAAGACGACGACGCAAGACACGTGCGACCTGCGAGTGCCGCCACTTTCAACGCCATCGACCATGTGTGATCCACGGGCGCAGCGATTTTGGTCGGCACCGACCGCAGACGACCAGCAGGGGTCATCATCATCAACCATCTCAGCTGCCTGCAGTTGCACTCAAGACTCAACGGTGGCGTCAATCATCCTGGACCAGGCCAAGCCTCACAGACTCGACAAGTCCATGATGGGCATAGAGGTAAACGGACGCCTAATACATTGTCTGTTTGACAGCGGGAGCACGGAGAGTTTCATTCATCCTGACACCGTGAAACGGTGCAGTCTCCGAGTACAGACTGTCAGACAGACAATTTCTATGGCGTCGAGGTCCCGATCTGTTACCGTTCTTGGGAGCTGCGTGGTAACTCTAACGGTGCGGGGCACAGTTTATGAGAACTTCAGGCTCCTCGTGTTACCGCACCTTTGCGCTCCGATACTCCTGGGACTAGACTTTATGGTCCACCTGAGAAGTGTGACCCTGCAGTACGATGGGCCACTCCCTCCACTTTCAGTGGGAGAACAGCAGCCTCCAAATTGCCCAGCGCGCTCCACGTGCAGTCGCTCGACACTCAGATTCACCCCGCCATCTTTATTTGAGAATCTCGTGCCAGGCTGCAAGCCCATCGCAACTAAGAGCAGGCGTTACAGCGCTGAGGATCGGATCTTTATTCGATCTGAGGTTCAGCGGCTCCTCAGGGAAGGGATCATTCAACCTAGCACTAGCCCATGGAGAGCACAAGTCGTGGTGGTTAAAACTGGAGACAAGCCCCGGATGGTCATAGACTATAGTCAGACCATTAATAGATACACGCAGCTGGACGCATACCCTCTCCCGCGCATATCTGACATGGTCAACCAGATCGCGCAGTACCGGGTGTTCTCCACCATCGACTTGAAGTCAGCTTATCACCAGCTCCCCATTCGCACAGAGGACCACGATGCCAACCTCCTAAAGTTTTTACGCACTGCGTCTCACCTGAATCTGACCTATAACAGGGAGAAGTGTGTATTTAGCAAGCGCCGCCTAGCAATTCTCGGATACGTGGTGGAAAACGGGGTCCTTGGCCCTGATCCAGACCGTATGCATCCCCTCCTTGAACTTCCCCTACCCACTAGCATCAAAGCACTGAGAAGATGCTTAGGCTTCTTTTTGTATTATGCACAGTGGGTTCCCAATTATGCGGACAAAGCCCATCCGCTCATAAATTCTACCTCTTTTCCCCTGGCAGCAGAGGCTCGCTTAGCCTTTGAAAGGATAAAAGCTGACATCGCAAAAGCCACGATGCACGCTGTCGATGAGTCCATCCCCTTCCAGGTGGAGAGTGATGCATCTGATTTCGCCCTGGCCGCCACACTTAACCAGGCGGGCAGGCCCATCGCCTTTTTCTCTCACACCCTCCAAGGCCCTGAGATTTGGCACTCCGCTGTGGAAAAAGAGGCTCAGGCCATTGTGGAGGCCGTCCAGCATTGGCGCCATTATTTGGCTGGAAAACGATTTACCCTGCTCACGGACCAGTGGTCCGTGGCATTCATGTTCAACAACATGTTAAGGGGTAAGATCAAAAATGATAAAATCTTGAGGTGGAGAATCGAACTCTCCACCTACAACTATGATATCATATACCGTCCGGGGAAGCTCAATGAGCCCTCAGATGCCCTGTCGCGTGGAACATGTGCCAGTGTGCAGGAGGACCGGCTACAGGCCCTCCACAATGATCTCTGCCATCCGGGGATCACTCGGCTCTTCCATTTTGTAAAGGCCCGGAATCTACCCTACTCAGTAGAGGATGTCAGGTCGATAACTCGAAGCTGCCAGGTATGTGCTGAATGCAAGCCGCACTTCTACCGACCTGACAGGGCACACCTCATTAAAGCCACTCGCCCTTTTGAAAGACTGAGTGTTGATTTCAAGGGCCCCCTTCCTTCGACAGATCGGAATGTGTACTTCCTCAACGTGATTGACGAGTACTCCCAATTCCCTTTTGCCATTCCCTGTTCAGACATGACCGCTGCCACGGTTATCAAAGCATTGCGGGATCTTTTCACCCTGTTTGGTTACCCCAGTTATATCCACAGTGATAGGGATTCGTCGTTTATGAGCGACGACTTGAGGCAATACCTGCTCTCAAAAGGGATTGCCTCAAGTAGAACTACGAGTTACAACCCCAGGGGTAACGGGCAGGTCGAACGAGAAAATGCTACTGTCTGGAAGGCTGTCTTACTGGCGTTAAGGTCTAAGGGTCTTCAAGTCTCCTGTTGGCAAGAGGTACTTTCTGATGCGCTCCATTCAATCCGGTCCCTCCTGTGTACGGCAACCAACGCTACCTCACATGAGCGGATGTTTACCTTCCCTAGAAAGTCTTCCTCTGGGACCTCACTGCCGTCTTGGTTGACGTACTCAGGACCTGTCCTCCTGCGGCGGCATGTTAGGACCCACAAGTCCGACCCTTTGGTTGAACAGGTTCATCTCCTCCACGCCAACCCTCAATATGCCTATGTAGCATATCCTGATGGGCGAGAGGACACGGTCTCTATTCGAGATCTGGCGCCTGCAGGGGACCTGGAAACCCCCGTCGCTCCCGCACCCCTGGTTAGGGACCCCGTGCCCTTTATCTCCCTTCCTGACACAGCGCGGGCAGTATCGGGACCACCACTTAATCCTCTTACTCCCATGTACAGCTTGCCTGAGTCCAGGAGATTGTCGCCACCTCGGGGCGTTCCTGAGTCCAGGAGACTGTCGCCACCTCGTGGTCCACCCGTCCGTGAGGAACTGGAAGAGTCACTGGACACCGCCTTGGAGATAGGGTCATCACGGTCACCAGAACCGGCGCTACCGCCAGTGTTGAGGAGGTCGCAGAGACGGTGCGGCCCTCCGATACGACTGAACTTGTGAATATATGGACAGTTCGTACTGTTTCTTTTGCCCCACCGGCCTTTGTTTTAAAGGAGGGGTGAATGTGGTGAACCATAGATGGTTACCACTATGGGTACTGAACCATAGATGGTTAGCACTATGGGTCCTTGTACATATGTTACTGTTGTCACTGTTGGGGTTAGGGTTGGGGTGTTCTACCTGTTGGTATTGTTCTGTGGTACACTCCGGTTGGCTCCGCCTACCTGTAGGAGTATAAAGGTCACTGCACTGCCTGGTGACCCTTTAGTCTGGGATTGTATTGTTACGCGGTATGCTCTATTCTTGTTACAAATAAAAGCCTTTATTTCCCGGGTACGATCCAGCCTCCCGAGTGATTTAATCGCGCATCACCTACCTATGACTGTAACACTAGCTTCTGCGCTGTCTCCTTTCCTTCCCTGCAGGCGGCACAATGGCACAGTGGTTCGCACTGCTGAATCACAGCTCCAGGGACCTGGGTTCGATTCCCGGCTTGGGTCACTGTCTGTGTGGAGTTCGCACATTCTCCCCTTGTCTGCATGGGTTTCCTCAGAGTGCTCCAGTTTCCTCCCACAGTGCAACGATGTGCAGGTTAGGTTAATTGGCCATGCTAAATTGCCCCTTAGTGTCCCGGGATGTGTATGTTCGAGGGATTAGCAGGGTAAATAGGTGGGGTTATGGAAACAGGGCCTGGGTGGGCCTGTTGTTGGTGCAGACTCAATGGGCTGAATGGCCTCCTTCTGCACTGTAGGGTTTCTATGATTCTACGTATGATATACTTCATCTGTATAATGTGCAAGAAACAGTTATAGTTCCAAAGTTTAAAATTTAAAGTTTATTTATTAATGTCATAAGTAGGTTTACATTATCACTGCAATGAAGTTGCTGTGAAAATCCCCTAGTCGCCACACTCTAGCACCTGTTCGAGTACACCGAGGAAAAATTTAGCATGGTCAATGCACCTAACCAGCATGTCTTTCGGACTGTGGGAGGAAACCAGAGCATCCAGAGGAAACTCACGCAGACATGGGGAGAACATGGAGACTCCGCACAGACAGTGACCCAAGCTGGGAATCGAACCCGGTCCCTGGCACTGTGAGGCAGCAGTGCTAACCACTGTGCCATCGTGCCGCCCCAATACTTTTCACAAACAATACTTTTCACTGTGTACTAATACATGTGACAATAATAAATAAATAAAACCAATTTAGCCCAGCCACATCCTGCTTCTACTGTTCCAACTGTCTCCAAAAAATACAGGACATGTATCTCCTCCGCATACAAACTTAAAACCAAAAATTGACCAAAAGCTTCAAATAGAGAAAAAACAACATTCTAAAGCCTCCTGAGATATAGGCCTTAACTTATGTTAACACAGTGGGTTAGACCTTTAAAACTAATGATAGTGAGTTGGTAGCAATTGAAATAAAAATAAGTAGATGTAGAACAGGCGACTAACTCACTTTATCCTGTTTTGAACTCACACATAACTCAAGGGACTAAAATTGATTTGTTTCCATTTATAGAAGAGGGGGAGGGGTCACAAGTCATGTTCAGCCCAAGCCTGGCTCCATTGACGCAGGCAGTCAGCATATTTTGTGTTGCATCCTGCCCTCATTTCAATGATTTCATAGAGCCATACAGTCATAGAGGTTTACAGCATAGAAACAGGCCCTTTGGCCCAACTTGTACACGCCGCCCAGTTTTTACTATTAAGCCACTCCCAGTTGCCCCTGTTTGGTTCGTATCCCTCTATACTAATCTTACCCATGTAACTATCTAAATGCTTTTTAAAGGACAAAATTGTACCTGCCTCTACTACTGCCTCTGGCAACTCGTTCCAGACACTCACAACCCTCTGTGTGAAAAAATTGCCCCTCTGGACTTTTTTGTATCTCTCCCCTCTCACCTTAAACCTATGCCCTCTAGTTTTAGACTCCCCTCTCTTTGGGAAAAGATGTTGATTATCTACCTTATCTATGTCCTTCATTATTTTATAGACCTCTATAAGACCACTCCTAAGTCTCCTATACTCCCGGGAAAAAAGTACCAGTCTATCCAGCCTCTCCTTATAGCTCAAACCATCAAGTCCCGGTAGTATCCTAATAATTTTTTCTGCACTCTTTGTAGTTTAATAATATCTTTTTTAAAATAGGGTGACCAAAACTTGGTATTCCAAGTATGGCCGTACCAATGTCTTGTACAACTTCAACAAGATGTCCCAACTCCTGTATTCAATATTCTGACCAATGAAACCAAGCATGACGAATGCCTTCTTCACCACTCTATCCACCTGTGACTCCACGTTCAAGGAGCTATGAACATGTACCCCTAGATCTCTTTGTTCTGTAACTCTCTCCAATGCCCTACCATTAACTGAGTAAGTCCTGCCCTGGTTCGATCTACCAAAATGCATCACCTCACATTTATCTAAATTAAACTCCATCTGCTATTCATCAGCTCATTGGCCCAATTGATCAAGATCCTGTTGCAATCGTAGATGACCTTCTTCACTGTCCACCATGCCACCAATCTTGGTGTCATCTGCAGATTTACTAACCATGCCTCCTAAATTCTCATCCAAATCATTAATATAAATGACAATAACAGTGGACTCAGCACCGATCCCTGAGGCACACTACTGGTCACAGGCCTCCAGTTTGAAAAATTGCCCTCTACAACTGCCCTCTGTCTTCTGTCATCAAGCCAATTTTGTATCCAATTGGTTACCTCACCCTGGATCCCGTGAGATTTAACCTTATGCAACAACCTACCATGTGGTACCTTGTCAAAGGCCTTGCTAAAGTCCATGTAGACAACGTTGACTGCACTGCCCTCATCTACCTTCTTGGTTACCCTCCAAGAAACTCAAATTCGTGAGACATGATCTTCCACTCTCAAAGCAATGCTGACTGTCCCTAATCAGTCTTTGACTGTCTAAATGCCTGTAGATCCTGTCCCTCAGAATACCTTCTAACAAGTTACCCACTACAGACGTTAGGCTCATCGGTCTGTAGTTCCCAGGCTTTTCCATGCAGCCCTTCTTAAGCAAAGGCACAACATTTGCCACCCTCCAATCTCCCGGCATCCCATCTGTGGCTGTTGATGATTCAAATATCTCAGCCATGGGACCCGCAATTTCCTCCCTAATCTCTCAGAGCATCCTGGGATACACTTCATCAGGTCCTGGGGATTTATCTACCTTGATGCACTTTAAGACTTCCAGCACCTCCTTCTCTGTTATATGTACACTCCTCAAGATATCACTATTTATTTCCCCAAGTTCCCTAACATCCATGGCTTTCTCAACAGTAAATACTGATGAGAAATATTCATTTAGGATCTCATCGATCTCTTGTGTATCTGCACATAGTTGACCTTGTTGATCCTTAACAGGCCCTATTCTTTTCTGAGTTACTCTTTTGCCCTTTATATATTTGTAGAAGCTCTTTGGATTCTCCTTTGCCTTATCTGCCAAAGCAATCTCATGAGGCCTGTTTGCCCTCTTGATTTCTCTCTTAACTCTCCTTCTACATCCTCTATACTCTTCAAGGTATCCACTTGACCCAGCTAGCTATGCACGTTATATGCCTCCTTCTTCTTTTTGACCATGACCTCAATATCCTGAGTCATCCAGGGTTCCCTACTTCTACCAGCCTTGACCTTCACTCTAAAAGGAATGTGCTTACCTTGAACCCTAGTTAACACACTTTTGAAAGCTTCCCACTTACCAGACATCCCTTTGCCTTCCCACAGACTCCCCCAAACAACTTTTGAAAATTCCTGTCTGATATCATCAAAATTAGCCTTGCCCCAATTTAGCATTTTAACTTTTGGGCCAGACCAGTTTCAGTATTGCATTTCCCATAGATAATAGCACAGTCAGGAATTGCATGTGATGGGTCACTGGAGGGCAAGGTTGCAGACCAAATGCTGTTACAGGGTGCTAAGATGAGGATTTCAATGGGACAGCTGACAGTATAATACTGATGAACAATCTGAGGATTCAGGGTAGACCACTTAGGACGGAGGTGAGGAGACATTTCTTCACCCAAAGAGTGTTGAGCCTGTGGAATTCATTACCACAGGAAGTAGTTGATGCCAAATCATTGAACGTATTCAAGAAGCTGCTAGATATAGCACTTGGGGTGAATGGGATCAAAGGTTATGGGGAAAAAAACAGGATTAGTGTATTGAGTTGGATGATCAGCCATGATCGTAATGAATGGCGGAGCAGGCTCGAAGGGCCAAATGGCCTCCTCCTGCTCCTATCTTCTATGTTTCTATGAACACCTACAACAAAATACCTAGTGACAAAGAAGGACTGCCGATTAGTCTGTGGCCACTGTAGAGGAGTATGGAGTAGTGAGGCTTCAACTTGATACAGGACATCATGCAGAACTTGGAGCCCATCCTTTCCAGCATTGAGGTGGTGGCCAGAACATGTGGATCCAGCTGTGGTGTGTCTGGTCACCATTGTTTCAGCTTCCACTGCACCACAGATGGAAGGTCTCCAGCATCTCAGGGCTGCAGTGGAAGTTCAGAAATCATAGAAACCCTACAGTACAGAAGAGGCCATTCGGCCCATCGAGTCTGCACCGACCACAATCCCACCCAGGCCCTACCCCCATATCCCTACATATTTTACCCACTAATCCCTCTAATCTACACATCCCAGGACACTAAGGGGCAATTTTAGCATGGCCAATCAACCTAACCCGCACATCTTTGGACGGTGGGAGGAAACCGGAGCACCCGGAGGAAACCCACGCAGACACGAGGAGAATGTGCAAACTCCACACAGACAGTGACCCAAGCCGGGAATCGAACCCAGGTCCCTGGAGCTGTGAAGCAGCAGTGCTAACCACTGTGCTACCGTACCGTGCCGAAGGAGGTTATGAAATCCACGTTTCCTGCCTTGCTGGCTCAGACTGCTGCAATCATCACTGCAGATCTCAGTGTTCAAAGGAACTTGTAAATTCTTGAGGCAGTCCAGCAAACTGTCCTCCAACAAATTATTCAGATTGTTGAGGTGCCATCCCATGTCAGTGACAGTGGCGCTGTAGCGCACAAATCACTTCAGGGCGCCATCACTGCCACTCTACTAGAGCCCTTGCTGTGCCTCTCAGCCAATCAGCATAAACTGTGCCCCCACCCCCCCTAAACCACTAGACTGAACAAGGGCAGCCACAAACAGGGAACAAAGTGATGCACAAGAGTGAATAGTTTATTTTTGTTTCATTATTGGATATATGTTGATTAAAGGTTTTCTGTTGGTAAATTTTATTACAAGAATTTGCTCAATTCGATGCTTTGGCTGATGGATGGGAAGGTGGGGAATTGTGGGGAAATGTTGATGAATGGCTGAGAGAACTGGAGTCTCAGTAGGAGCACACAAATAACCCCTCTGGAGCAGGACGGATCTGAAATCCTCCGCTTTGCTTCCTCTACCTCCTGAGGTGGCCTCTGTGTCCTTACTAGAAAGTGCTGTACCCTCATAATAGCCAGATGGAAGAAGCAGCAACCCCCCCCAAATTTTGAGATGCACTCTGAGGAGCATGGTAGGGCTCCCTCCAAGTGGTTCAGGCAGTGGAACATTTGCCTGAGAATGCAGATGATCTACTCTGATTTGTAGCTGGTGGCAGCATGGTGCTCCGCAGGTGCTGAAGGGAAGTCACAAGCCAAGTGTGAAGGGTTATTCTTTGCCTCCAAGCAACCAAACACTGGTTGTCCATGGTGGCTTGAAGAGACCAGAATGGCAGACTGCCCCAGGCTGACGTGTTGTAGATTCTGTCAGGATATGGGTATTTACCAACATGATGGTATGGATATAGATGCACACAAACCGCATAGTTAACTAAGTAGGAACCCTTGTGCTTCCTGTACCTCTCCTTATTTATGTATTGGGCCTGCAAAGCCAAGTGTATGCACTGTTGGCCATCTGCACCATTGGGAATCTCATTACCCTGGAAAAATCATGAGCCTACTTAGAGAGAAGCCAATTAAGTCATTTATTTTGGTATATCGCATCTCTGTCAACTCTCTGATCCAATGATGGATGGCAAATTGGAATGTCACCTTGTTCTACCAGGAATAATCAGTCTCAGGAGTTGATCCATTTGTCGTGCAATCCTCATTTTAAAGTGAGACTGCCAACCCTATTGAAGGAGGTGGCATGATTCTGTGGATCACGGGTACACCAGGCATTGCTTCCAGATGATCCTTAGTGAAAAAGGCTTCTGTGGAAATCCCTACTACTACTTTCTTGTCACCATATATTCCCAATTTCACTCAAAAACCTTCATTGCTAAGGGAAATGTTGAGAAACCATAGAAACCCTACAGTGCAGAAAGAGGGGATTAGGCCCATCGAGTCTGCACCGACAACAATCCCACCCAGGCCCTATCCCCGTATCCCTACATATTTACCCGCTAATCCCTCTAACCTACGCATCCCGGGACACTAAGGGGCAATTTAGCTTGGCCAATCAACCTAACCCGCACATCTTTGGACTGTGGGAGGAAACCGGAGCACCTGGAGGAAACCCACGCAGACACAGGGAGAATGTGCAAACTCCGCACAGACAGTGACCCGAGCATTGAACCCAGGTCCCTGGAGCTGTGAAGCAACAGTGCTAACCACTGTGCTACCGTGCCGCCCAGAATGTGCCTTTCCTGTGGCAGAAAGACCACTAATACCTATTTGAAGCACTGAAATGGTCATTTGACAAGGTCCCTCATGGCAGGCTGGTGCAAATGGTTAAACCTCACAGGATCAGGAGTGAACTAGCCAGATGGATTCAGATGGATTCTATGGCTTGGCCATAAAAGATAGAGGGTAGCGGTGGAAGGATGTTTTTCTGAATGGAGGTCTGTAATTAGTGGTGTTCCACAGGGAACAATGCTGGGACCTCTGCTGTTTGTAACATATATAAATGACTTGGAAGAAAACCTAGCCGGTTTGATTAGCAGGTTTGCGGATGATACTAAGTTTGGCGGAGTTGCGGATAGTGATGAAGATTGTCAGAGAATACAGCAAGATATAGATAGGCTGGAAAATTGGGCAGAGAAATGGCGGATGGAATTTAATCCAGACAAATGCGAGGTGATGCATTTTGGTAGATCCAATTCAGGTGGGAGTTATAAAATAAATGGCAGAACCATCAGGAGCATAGGCACACAGAGAGATCTGGGAGTACAGGTCCACAGATCTTTAAAAGTGGCAGCACAGGTGGAAAAGATGGTGAAGAAAGCAAATGGCATGCTTTGCTTCATCGGATGGGGCATCGAGTATAAAAGTTGGCAAATTATGTTATAGTTGTATGGGCGGCACGGTAGCACAGTGGTTAGCACTGCTGCTTCACAGCTCCAGGGTCCTGGGTTCGATTCCCGGCTCGGGTCACTGTCTGTGTGGAGTTTGCACATTCTCCTCGTGTCTGCGTGGGTTTCCTCCGGGTGCTCCGGTTTCCTCCCACAGTCCAAAGATGTGCGGGTTAGGTTGATTGGCCAGGTTAAAAATTGCCCCTTAGAGTCCTGTGATGCGTAGGTTAGTGGGATTAGCGGGTAAATATGTAGGGGTAGGGCCTGGGTGGGATTGTGGTCGGTGCAGACTCGATGGGCCGAATGGCCTCCTTCTGCACTGTAGGGTTTCTATGATTTCTATGAAAACCTTGGTTAGGCCACATTTGGAATATTGTGTCCAATTCTGGTCACTGCACTACCAGAAGGATGTGGAGGCTTTGGAGAGAGTACAAAAAAGGTTTACAAGGATGTTGTCTGGTATGGAGGGTATTAACTATGAGGAGAGATTGAATTATCTGGGATTGTTCTCCCTGGAAAGACAAAGGCTGAGGGGCGACCTGATAGAAGTTTATAAAATTATGAGAGTATAGATAGGGTGAACAGTCGGAAGCTTTTTCCCAGGACAGAAATAACAATTACAAGGAGGCACAAGTTCAAGGTAAGAGGGGAAAGATTCAGTGGAGATGTGCGGGGGAAGCTTTTTACGCAGAGGGTGGTGGGGGTCTGGAATGCACTGCCAAGTGAGGTGGTTGAGGCAGTTACGTTAGCGATATTTAAGACTTATCTTGATAGACATATAAACAAAAGGGGAATAGAGAGATATAAGTGATTGGTCTAGATTGGTAAACGTGATTGGTGCAGGCTTGGGGGGGCGAAGGACCTGTTCCTGTTCTTTGTTCTTTGTTGTTGTTATCAGGAACATTGACATTGCAATTTTTTGTTCATAAGGAGACAACTACCCTCGAGATGGTATCCGGGCATGCATGTTGCAAAAAGGCAAACCATTTGCATTTGCTTCCAAATCTCTGTTCATTATTCAATCCAAGTACTCCAACATTGAGTGGGAAACATTAGCTTTACTGTTTGGAATCATGTATTTTCATATCTATCTATTTGGCAAAATAATTGTGGTAGAGACTAGTCAAAAGCAACTGGTGATGATTCGGCTAAAACCATTGACCTGTGCACCACCAAGATTGTAACATCTCTTGATAAATATTCAAGGTTAAGACTGTAAAATGAGGTAGAAGGCAGGTAACTTTATCATGAGATCAGATATACTTAGCAGATTGCCTAAACCAGTGCAAACAGACAAAATATCCTTACATCTTTAAGTTGGCACCATTTACATCAAACTTGAAGATTTTCTCCAATTTGATTTGATACAGTCTGTGCAACACAAATGCCAGCAACTATAAGAAGAGATGGTGAAAGATTCTGCACTCCAGAAACTGTGGAAAACCATTATTGAAAGATGGCCTGATTCATTTCAGCATGTCCACAAATATGGGATAATTTTGGCTTTATTGGGACAAGCTAGGCACCTCCTGGGGAGTCATGTTTAAAGGCTAACAGGTCATCATACCTGAATATTTGCCACTTGATATTCTTCAGTAACTTTATCATTCACAAATGGACATGGAAGTCATCATCAAGAAATGCGACACATGTCAAGAGCATATACCATGTCAGCAGAATGTGCCTTTGATTCCAGATTAAGTCCCTACCCATCTTTGGTCCAAAATCATATCAGGCCTCTTTCATGTCCATGGCACTGACTTCATTGTCATCGTTTACTACCCCATTATTCAACTATTGCACAGTATGTCAAGCATCCTCAAGTGCACTATAAGTGCTATTTTCAGTTTTTTTCGGTGTGCCTAGGTTATGGAAAACAGCCTGCAATTTAATGGTAAGCCATTTCAAGATATGTGTGAGAAGTAAACTATTGATCACACTACTTCATCTCTTCATTACCCTAGATCTAACAACCTAGCTGAACAAATGATTGCCCAGTAAAATCTCTAATTCTCATATGTAGACAGACCAAGCAAGGTCTATATATTGCAATGTTAAACCTGAGACTGACAACTATTCCATCATTGGCAGAGCTCATGTTGGCAGACTGGTGCGTATCAATTTACTTACACTTATCCTAATTAATCCCTCAGAAATTGGGCAGCAGCTTGTAAAACTGTAATAGAAGATGACCCAACATGAACAACAAAAATTCCTGCACAAAATTGCCAAATGTATGGTTGGGACAACATGTTCACATGAAGGATGCCACAGAAGGTACATGGCAGCTAGCCAAGGTGACAAGGGTTTGTTCAGAACCAAGGTCCTATGAAGCCATTACACATAATGGTGAGGCATAGCCGACAACAAACCAGATCTTTTCTAGCTCCTCAATCCCATACAGTCCTGTTGCATCTAGGAAAAGACCCCAAAGGGGTTGGTGTGACAGGCACCTTGTCAAACAGTGACAACATTCATTCATCTGCTCCATTGGGAAGGAGGTTGAGAAGGAGGTTTTGTTCCACGAGGCTATGGATGCCAGCAGTGACCTGCCATGAAAGTCTGAACATCCTGAAACATTGGTGCTCAGACATGCAAGAGTGCTGATCCTCTGCCTGTGTTGCAAACTCACCTCTTTCTAATTGGATCTTGCTGTTCATGTCTCTGCCATGTGGAGGGGCATATGGTTGAGGAAAAGGCAGCTGATGCTGGTATTGCTCCTATAGCTGCTGAAGCAATGGTTGGCAGTTTGCCCCCTCTGCTCTTGTTGCTCAACAGAGTTGGAAAGTGGGGCTGAACAAGCTGCTTCCATGCTGTGGTTAAGTGGTTAAATGCTATGGTTGGACTTTAACCTGGTGTTGTTAAACTTCTTACTGTGTTTACCCCAGTCCAACGCCGGCATCTCCACATCGTGGTTAAGGCTGACAGCGGGGAAGTTCAGCTGAATGGTAATGAATAGCCTGACAAACAAAATGTCTTCCAAGTGATCACCTGTCAAATAACAAAAGCTTCTCTGGGCGAAGAAATGTTTTGCAGCTTCTCACCTGGCCATAACTGCAATTTTTCAGCATAATTGATCAATATCTTGTCAGCTTGGCAGTTTCATTGAAGAACTCTTCCTACAGTGCACGTGTCCTGGTGATTCTTGTGAGTTGTTGATAGATCAGGACATAGGTTCCCTGGCTGAGAAATCCAAGATTAATCAACATCGAAAAACCCTTGATTACTTACTTGACAGATCTAAGCTTGTCTTCAGTGCTTCCCAGGGAAAGCCAGAATAGGGTAGGGTCATGTTTGGAATCCAACACTTTCTGGGACTTTTCCACTCTGCTTCTCCTCAAATCTGTTGCCTGAAAATGTTCTGCTTGTTAGCTGTGTTTCTCTCTCCATAGATGTTACTGATGGTGAATGGTTCCAGATTTTTCTGTTTTTATTGCACTTTTGTATATTTTGCTTTTTCCTTGTGCAATAAAGAATCTTCAGAATGCCTGCAGTGTACATCATGCCAACTCTGAATCAAACTACATTTTTTGATCTTGGCCACAAAATTCAACTTTGTAGCACTACAGTCACCCATGGGTGCATGCTTCCAGACACTTCTGACATAGCCAGAGTGGCACCAAATGTTGGAAAATGCACTAGCAAGTGTGCACACTGGATGGTTTCGCACTGAGCAGATTGTGATATCAAAAAGCATCTCACATTGATTTGAAATGTGAACAACGCTAATCCAGTGAATGCCCATGCCTAAATATTCACAACTGGACACCCCCTGCTAGCACTATTTGAAAGGCCAGCTGTCCAACTAGCAAGATAGGTGCCTTTGACTTACAGTTGCTCTGGTAAAGCTTGTGGAAGTAATATAGTTTGTTTTTGGACAGGTTTAGGTGATTTTCTGAATTTGAAATGGAGTGTTGCTGCATCCTGATAGGGAGGGCAGAGAGGTTTTGTGACCTATCTGTCATATTATTATATTGATATCACATCTTGGGCTTATTTCCTGTACAAGTTACAAGATACCAATTGCTCATAAGGGATTGGGCAATCATGTTGTGGGTTCATTAATTAAGACTGGATACATGAGAACAGTTTTATATATAAGCTTAAATCTTGAAGGCATCAGAGTTGTGTGTGTGCACTGCTCAAAGCAAAAGTGAAACTAAAACCAGATCACAAGGCACATTTTCCTTCTACTGATGTCATGCTGACACCCTCTAAAGCAGGTCCGAGCAAAGCTTTCGCTCCGGGGGCCTAATTTGCATATTTTCATTCTCTAACAGCCAATGAATAAATATCAGAAAGATAAGGTTTGGCAAAACAATAAACTAAATTTCAGGAAAAAAATTAAGGAAAGAAACAATTGCTGAAGAAATGTAAAGCAATGTTGTTGCAATAAATTGTTGAGTTAAAACAGAATAAGCAATAAAAATTGGAGGGTCAGTGTATGTGGGTGGAATAAATCTTAATGTGTTCACTACTCTGTTTTCCTTCATCCTTAAAGACTGCTTCTGAGATTTTAGCCCTCAGATAACAATGGTATTGGTATCCCCTCTCTCCACTGCCAACTCCTCTCTTGACCACATTTACTATTCCTGCTCTGCATCCTTTCTCTTCCTCTGTCACCTCTATTCCATAAACTTTCATTCTCCCTTCTGCATCAGCTCTGCTCATTCCTATTCTCTTTTCATTTCTGCTTCCTAACAATGATCTATCTGCCTTAGCCCTAAAAGTAGGTCAAATTATTTGAAAATTAATATGAAATGGTTCAGTAATTTGAAATTTTGCAGTAAGTGGATATTTACATAAATTTAAAGACTTTCACTTTCTTCTCAGTGGGAATGGTTTTGGCAAACCAACATTTTAAACTAGCATTGGAACTAGTACCCCAAAGTGGTTGCTTTTAAACAAGAAGTCATTTGGAAATAAATTAGAATTATACTCTCCAGCCAGTGTGACGGGATTTATTGGTGGTATAGTGGGAGTACAATCTAATGTTTTCCTTTTCTTTAACATTCTCTGCCTCCCACCAAAACAGAACAAAGATACAAAAGTCCTTTTCTAGACATTTGTGTTATTTGGTTTGTATTTTTCTTATCTGAAGTGACATTGTCATTCTTCCTCTGCACCTTGAATTGAATGTATTGATGTCAATATACATAGGCAATTAAATATAAATTCATATCTACATTCAGTGACATTCAGTGCTTTTTACTATTGTCAAATGTATTATTTTGCAAAACTAAGGTAAGTGGCAATAAGCAGTTATTGTAGAAGTATAGCCTGATGTATCTATTTTATGAAGGAGTGTTAATTCAACACCATTTAATGAAGAAATATAAATTGTCAATATTACTTTTTTTTTCAAGTGAATCAGCCTGCTGTTCTTAGTGATTTCTGAATAAGCCAAATTTACAGGTGAAGATTTGCAGTTTGTTAAATTTCTAGCATGGTTTTTAATATGTCAGACATTCCACAGAACCATTGAATCCCTTCAGTGCAGAAGGAGGCTATTTGGCCGATCGGGTCTGCACCAACTCTTCAAAAGAGCATCTTAACCAGGCCCACTCACTACCTGCATAATCATGGGTAATCCACTCACCTGCACATCTTTGGACTGTGGGAGAAAACCCACGCAGAGACAGGGAGAATGCGCAAACTCTACACAGTCACCCAAGGCTGAAATCTAACCCAGATCGATGGCACTGTGAGGCAGCAGTGCAAACCACTGTGCCGCTCTTTCAGCCAAGATATAAACAAACTGTTGCGGAATCGGACTGCTGAAACTTCTTAAAAATTAGATAGCTGTAAAATTTATCAGTTGAATTTCTGTGGTAGTCACATAAGAAAGCTGCAGAACAGTAGCTGTCTGTATTTACATTATCCAATTTTGAATGCTGTGAGAAAGCAAGTTAATTCCCTTGGCTGGAGTAGAATTCTATATAAACTTTATATCTCCATAATATGGCTTCAAACCATAAGCCAGAGAACTATGTTTCTGAATCAACTAATTAACTTTCCCATATGAAAAAAAAAGGCTGACTTACAAAGAACAAAGACAAAGAACAGTACAGCACAGGAAACAGGCCCTTCGGCCCTCCAAGCCTGTGCCGCTCCTTGGTCCAACTAGACCAATCGTTTGTATCCCTCCATTCCCAGGCTGCTCATGTGACTATCCAGGTAAGTCTTAAACTATGTCAGCGTGCCTGCCTCCACCACCCTACTTGGCAGCGCATTCCAGGCCCCCACCACCCTCTGTGTAAAAAACATCCCTCTAATATCTGAGTTATACTTCGCCCCTCTCACCTTGAGCCCGTGACCTCTCGTGAACGTCACTTCTGATCTGGGAAAAAGCTTCCCACCGTTCACCCTATCTATCCCCTTCATAATCTTGTACACCTCTATTAGATCTCCCCTCATTCTCCATCTTTCCAGGGAGAACAACCCCAGTTTACCCAATCTCTCCTCATAGCTAAGACCCTCCATACCAGGCAACATCCTGGTAAACCTTCTCTGCACTCTCTCTAACGCCTCCACGTCCTTCTGGTAGTGCGGCGACCAGAACTGGACGCAGTACTCCAAATGTGGCCTAACCAACATTCTATACAGCTGCATCATCAGACTCCAGCTTTTATACTCTATACCCCGTCCTGTAAAGGCAAGCATACCATATGCCTTCTTCACCACCTTCTCCACCTGTGCTGTCACCTTCAAGGATTTGTGGACTTGCACACCTAGGTCCCTCTGTGTTTCTATACTCCTGATGACTCTGCCATTTATTGTATAACTCCTCCCTACATTATTTCTTCCAAAATGCATCACTTCGCATTTATCCGGATTAAACTCCATCTGCCACCTCTCCGCCCAATTTTCGAGCCTATCTATATCCTGCTGTATTGCCCAACAATGCTCTTCGCTATCCGCAAGTCCAGCCATCTTCGTGTCATCCGCAAACTTGCTGATTACACCAGTTACACCTTCTTCCAAATCATTTATATATATTACAAATAGCAGAGGTCCCAGTACAGAGCCCTGCGGAACACCACTGGTCACAGACCTCCAGCCGGAAAAAGACCCTTCGACCTCTACCCTCTGTCTCCTATGGCCAAGTCAGTTCTCCACCCATCTAGCCACTTCTCCTTATATCCCATGAGCCTTAACCTTCTTAATCAACCTGCCATGTGGGACTTTGTCAAATGCCTTACTGAAATCCATATAGACGACATCCACGGCCCTTCCTTCATCAACCGTTTTTGTCACTTCCTCAAAAAACTCCACCAAATTTGTAAGGCACGACCTCCCTCTTACAAAACCATGCTGTCTGTCACTAATGAGATTGTTCCGTTCTAAATGCACATGCATCCTGTCTCTAAGAATCCTCTCCAACAACTTCCCTACCACGGACGTCAAGCTCACCGGCCTATAATTTCCTGGGTTATCCCTGCTACCCTTCTTAAACAACGGGACCACATTCACTATCCTCCAATCCTCAGGGACCTCACCTGTGTCCAAAGAAGCGACAAAGATTTCCGTCAGAGGCCCAGCAATTTCATCTCTCGTCTCCCTGAGCAGTCGAGGATAGATGCCATCAGGCCCTGGGGCTTTGTCAGTTTTAATGTTCCATAAAAAACCTGACACTTCCTCTCTTGTAATGGAGATTTTCTCTAACGGGTCAACACCTCCCTCTGAGACACTCCCGGTTAACACGCCCCTCTCCTTCGTGAATACCGATGCAAAGTATTCATTTAGGATCTCCCTTTAGGATCCCTTTAGGATCTACTTTTGAAATTAAATTTAGACAGGATGTTACGATTAACTGCGAGCACCTAATTAATATTTATTGACAAATAGTGACGTGGAGAGAACAGAAGGAAAGAACCTTGGCAATAATTCTTCAACATAACCATAACGACTCTGGAGTGTTTTATGTTGGAACAGAATTCATGAAAGTAACATTGTTTAAAACTGTACAGTTTTGCCATCACAGAGAGGATTGATAATTTTGTTTAATATACTTGTATTCGGTTAATTGCTGATGATTTTTTCAAATACTTATTATCTTATCTCTTCTACTTTCTCAGAAGACTAAGGAAATTTGACATGTCCGCTGCGACTCTCTCCAACTTCTACAGATGCACCATAGAAAGCATTCTTTCTGGTTGGATCACAGCTTGGTATGGCTCCTGCTCTGTTCAAGACTGTAAGAAACTACCAAGGGTCGTGAACGAAGCCCAGTCCATCTCTCAAACCAGCCTCCTACCCATTGATACTGTCTTCACCTCCCGCTGCCTTGGAAAAGCAGTCAGGATAATTAAGGACCCCACATACCCCGGACATACTCTCTTCCACTTCTTCAATTGAGAAAAATATACAAAAGTCTAAGGACATGTACCAACTGACTCAAAAACAGCTTCTTCCCTGCTGCTATCAGGCTTTTGAATGGACCTACCTTGCATTAAGTTGATCTTTCTCTACACCCTAGTTATGACTGTAACACTACATTTTGCACTCTCTCCTTTCCTTCTCTATGAACGGTATGCTTTGTCTGTAAAGCATGCAAGAAACAATACTTTTCACTGTATACTAATACATGTGGCAATACTAAATCAAATCAACCACATGTCCCTGCTTTCCTAATATCGTCTATCTCCACCTCCATAGCATTGCCTAACATTCTCCCTGTCTCAAGAAAAAACAGAAAATGTGGAAAAATTCAGCAGGTCTGACACCATCTGTGGAGAGAGAACAGACCTATTTTTCAAGTCTGGATGACCCTTCATCAGAGGTAAAGAAAACTGGAAACAGGATGAGATTTATACGTGTGTGTGCAGAGTGGAGTGGGAGGCATTTGCTGGGGCCAGCAAAGGTGACGGTTGGGATGAGGTTTACAAAGATGTCATGGACAAAATGACAAAGGGAATGTAAATGATGGTGATCATGGCTAAGAAAGATGTTGACAGTGGCACATAAAGAGAATATGTTAATGGAAGAACAAAGGTAAGCAGTGTGACAAAGGACAACCTGGAACAGGTAACAGATGGCCCTCATGGGGCGAGGGAGACATGGTGGTAAGAGAAAAGAAGTTGGAAAGCGGGATTAAAAATAGGATAGAAAATGAAACAATGGAAGAAATGAAAATAAATTGATAGAAATAAGAAATAGGGTAAAAGTGGAGGAGAGAGTTCATTGTCAAAAGTTTTTGAACTCAAAGGTCCAGAAGGCTCTCCCTGCCTCATCTGCTGATGCAACCCTCATCCATTTCTTTATCTTCAGACATAACTACTCTAAATCATTGACTAGCCGCCCACATTCGGTTTTGCCTGTGACCCAACTTGTACCAAGTCTCATTCACTTGTTACACCTGTGCGTGTTGATCTTTGTTAGCTATCATTCTTTTATTTCAAATCCTCCTCTATCCTCACCCCTCCCTATCTTTATAATTTTCAGTTACATACCCTCCAAGATAAATGTGCTCTGGCTTTTTCTGCATCGATGTGGAAATGCCGGCGTTGGACTGGGGTAAACACAGTCAGGAGTCTAACAACACCAGGTTAAAGTCCAACAGGTTTATTTGGTAGCAAACGCCACAAGCTTTCGGAGCGCTGCTCCTTCGTCAGGTGAGTGGGAGTTCTGGTCACAAACAGGGCATATAAAGACACAAACTCAATTTACTGAATAATGATTGGAATGCGAGTCTTTACAGCTAATCAAGTCTTAAAGGTACAGACAATGTGAGTGGAGAGAGCATTAGCACAGGTTAAAGAGATGTGTATTGTCTCCAGACAGGACAGCCAGTGAGACGTTGCAAGTCCAGGCAGGTTATGGGAGTTACAGGTAGTGTGACATGAACCCAAGATCCCGGTTGAGGCCGTCCTCATGTGTGCGGAACCTGGCTATCAGTCTCTGCTCAGCGACTCTGCGCTGTCGAGTGTTGTGAAGGCCGCCTTGGAGAATGCTTACCCGAATATCAGAGGCCGAATGCCTGTGACCGCTGAAGTGCTCCCTAACAGGAAGAGAACAGTCTTGCCTGGTGATTGTCGAGCGGTGTTCATTCATCCGTTGTCGTAGCGTCTGTATGGTTTCCCCAATGTACCATGCCTCGGGACATGCTTTCCTGCAGCGTATCAGGTAGACAACGTTGGCCGAGTTGCAAGAGTAGGTACCGTGTACCTGGTGGATGGTGTTCTCATGTGAGATGATGGCATCCGTGTCAATGATCCGGCACATCTTGCAGCAGTTGCTGTGGCAGGGTTGTGTGGTGTCGTGGTCACTGTTCTCCTGAAGGCTGGGTAGTTTGCTGCGGAAATGGTCTGTTTGAGGTTGTGCGGTTGTTTGAAGGCAAGAAGTGGACGTGTGGGGATGGCCTTGGTGAGATGTTCGTCTTCATCAATGACATGTTGAAGGCTCCGGAGGAGATGTCGTAGCTTCTTCGCTCTGGGGAAGTACTGGACGACGAAGGGTACTCTGTCCACCGTGTCCCATGTTTGTCTTCTGAGGAGGTCGGTGCGGTTTTTCGCTGTGGCACGTCGGAACTGTTGATCGATGAGTCGAGTGCCATATCCTGTTCTTATGAGGGCATCTTTCAGCGTCTGGAGGTGTCTGTTGCGATCCTCCTCATCCGAGCAGATCCTGTGTATATGGAGGGCTTGTCCATAGGGGATGGCTTCTTTAACGTGTTTAGGGTGGAAACTGGAGAAGTGGAGCATCGTGAGGTTATCCGTGGGCCTGCGGTACAGTGAGGTGCTGAGGTGACCGTCCTTAATGGAGATGCGTGTGTCCAAGAATGCAACCGATTCTGGAGAGTAGTCCATGGTGAGTCTGATGGTGGGATGGAACTTGTTGATGTCATCATACAGTTGTTTCAGTGATTGTTCACCATGAGTCCAAAGGAAGAAAATGTCATCGATGTATCTAGTGTATAGCGTCGGTTGAAGGTCCTGTGCGGTGAAGAAGTCTTGTTCAAACCTGTGCATGAAGATGTTGGCATATTGAGGGGAAACCATACAGACGCTATGACAATGGATGAATGAACACCGTTCGACAATCACCAGGCAAGACTATTCTCTTCCTGTTGGGGAGCACTTCAGCGGTCACGGGCATTCGGCCTCTGATATTCGGGTAAGCGTTCTCCAAGGCGGCCTTCACAACACTCGACAGCGCAGAGTCGCTGAGCAGAGACTGATAGCCAGGTTCCGCACACATGAGGACGGCCTCAACCGGGATTTTGGGTTCATGTCACACTATCTGTAACTCCCACAACTTGCCTGGACTTGCAACGTCTCACTGGCTGTCCTGTCTGGAGACTATACACATCTCTTTAACCTGTGCTAATGCTCTCTCCACTCACATTGTCTGTACCTTTAAGACTTGATTAGCTGTAAAGACTCGCATTCCAATCATTAATCATTATTCTCTAAATTGAGTTTGTGTTTTTACATGCTCTGTTTGTGAACAGAACTCCCACTCACCTGACGAAGGAGCAGCGCTCCGAAAGCTAGTGGCGTTTGCTACCAAATAAACCTGTTGGACTTTAACCTGGTGTTGTTTGACTCCTTACTGTTTTTCTGCATCCCCAAGGTTAATGGCACTACAATCTTGTTGAAGTTGTACAAGACATTGGTAAGGCCACACTTGGAATACTGTGTACAGTTCTGGTCACCCTATTATTGAAGGGTATTGTTAAACTAGAAAGAATGCAGAAAAGATTTACTAGGATGCTACCGGGGACTTTAGATTTAGAAAGATTTAGAAACCCTACAGTGCAGAAGGAGGCCATTCGGCCCATCGAGTCTGCACCGACCACAATCCCACCCAGGCCCTACCCCCACATATTTACCCACTAATCTCTCTAACCTACGCATCCCAGGACTCTAAGGGGCAATTTTTAACCTGGCCAATCAACCTAACCCGCACATCTTTGGACTGTGGGAGGAAACCGGAGCACCCGGAGTAAACCCACGCAGACACGAGGAGAATGTGCAAACTCCACACAGACTTGATGGCTTGAGTCATGAGGAGAGGTTGGATAGACTGGGACTCTTTTCCCTGGAGCGTAGGAGACTTAGGGGTGATCTTTTGAGGTCTTTCCCAAAGGTAGTGAAGTCTAAAACTAGAGAGCATAGGTTTAAGGTGAGAGGGGAGTGATACAAAAGGGTCTAGAGAGGCAATTTTTTCACACACAGGGTGGTGAGTGTCTGGAACAATCTGCCAGAGGTAGTAGTAGAGGCGGATAAAATTTTGTCTTTTAAAAAGCATTTAGACAGTTACATGGATAGGATGGGTAAAGAGGGATATGGGCCAAATGCAGGCAATTGGGACTAGCTTAATGGTTAAAATAAAAGGGCGGCATGGACAAGTTGGGCCGAAGGGCCTGTTACCATACTGTAAACCTCTATGATGCTAATCAAGCAGACAAATAATTAAATCAAGCTTACTCTCGAATGAAGCTCTTCATAGAAAAGCACAGTATACAATCAATTGACATATATTTGAAGGAATATCTAGAACCATTCCAGTCTGTTACAAAAATTAACTAGTTATTATTCAGGATCATAAAAGATGAATAAGAAGTCTAGGCTGAAAAATAAATGAAGTGATTAGTTGCATCACCGGCGAATTAATTATGCTACGTGTACAGAATGACGTTGGATGTCAGAGTTCAAAGATTTATTGCTGTAATCAGATTCTGAAAGCAACAGATAATATCATTTCAAAGGTTGGTTTGCAATCAGGCAGGAGAGCTCCTTATTTAATTTTTATTTCACCATCAATATTAATTATAATATGCAGTATTAATATAACCAGGTAGATCTGATGCGAGACCAGTGAGGCGTACATCCAAATTTACATCAGCTTCATGGCGCTTAATGGAGTTTGAACCCTGTTAAAAATGTTAATGAGTTGTTATAAATGTGGATATTAATTATAAATCAGAATAGAGCCATTAGCACATGGACTTACTTCACTCCTCAGTCTTTTATTAGAGCCACAGAAATCTGGTGAGAAAACAATTAGGTCATGGTTTTCAAACTTTATAGTTTCCCTGTGTGTGATTGGAAAGCACTCCTAAGTAAATAGAAAATGTAAATTGTTAATGGTATCGGTGTTGAAGATGCCTGAAGGCAATGGGGCCTGGGCTGCAAGCAGACTCAGGGGAGCAGAGCGCTGGATTATGGGAATATTTGGAGGGGCTTTTATGCATTAACAGTGAGGAGGTATTTAGAATAGTGTAATATCAATCACACTGTTTTTCTTACTTGCAATTTCCTTTAAATATTCTGTTAATGCTGATGTAAAGAAGATTAAATGTGGTTAGTGATTGTTTTTAATCCTCCTTCCTGTTCAATTTTCCAAGATAAACCAGACCATGAGCATTAACCCTTAACTGAGCGTCTGACCCCAATCACAATGACAACGTACTTGAATCTTTATAAAATTGTTTGCCTCTGCCATTGTTCAGTTGATTTGCTGGAAAACCCCCATTTATGCTTTAGTCATTCCAATGATGGCAGAGCCCAGCACATCAATGCAAAAGGCAAGACTGAAGCATTCAGCCAGAAGTGCAGAGTGGATGATCCATCTCAGCCTCTTCCTGAGGTCTCTATTATCATGTGTGCCAGTCTTCAAACAATTCAATGGAAACAATGTGATACCAAGAAATGGCTGAAGGTACTGAATAAAACAAAGGCTGAGCCCTGACAACAATCCAACTACAGTACTAAAGATTTGTGATCTGGAACTAGCTGCACCTTTAGCCAAGTTGTTCCAGTATAGCTACAACACTGACATCTACCTAACATTGTGGAAAATGACCCAGAGATATGCTTTCCACAAAACTTGGGACAAATCAAATCTGACCAGTTCCGTCCCAAAAGCTTATCCTCAATCATCGGCAACGTGATGGAAAGTATCATCAACAGTGCAATCAAGTGGGATTGAGGAAGTGAGAGACCTTGGAGTGTATATGTCCACAGGTCCTTGAAGGTGGCAGGACAGTTGGACAGGGTGGCCAAGAAAGCACATGGAATGTTTTCCTTTATTGGTGAGGTATTGAATACAATGGAATTCAAGTTACAAATGGAAAACAGTTTCCAGTGGTGTTCCACAGCGCTCAGTGTTGGGGCCCTTGCTGTTTGTTGTATATATTAATGTTGTAGGGAAATATCCCTTACCAGTGCAGAATAGAAGTTGAGTCGCAAATCAAGGTTCAAAGCGTGTCTTTATTGTACAATTTACTGGGATCCCAGGGAGACCCCCGTAGCCAGCTCAGAAACAGTGGCTTGGCCACGTTGATCTCAATTAAATCACATCAGCTCTGGATCTTTATAGGGATCCAAAATTCGCGCGGGAACATTTGATTATGCCTTTTTTTACACAATGTATAAAGTGGTCTGTCAGTTTCAAAAGTCCCTAGGAAGTTTCATGGATTAGCATTTGTATGGTGTGTGTTCGTGTTAATGGGATTACTTGGTCCTGCCCCGGTGTCTAAATGCGTTTCCCATTACCATCTCTATGTGTCCTCTTATTTAAATTGATCCTATTGTTCCGTGTCTGTGTTTCCTGCTTGTGAGATTGAGTGTTAATGTCATCCTGTCCTGTTGGGTGTCTGGGGTATTTCATTCTTAACCTTTTATCCTTATCTCTTAGTTTATCAGATTTTTATGTCTGCCTTGGCCAGTTTAAAAATGCAGCTACGTGCTGTTGCTAGGCAGATTAGGGATCTTCCGTAGTTTCTGAAATTCGTGAGTCTCTCAGCTGTGCAGGGGGAGACCCGATCGAATATCCATCCGGGGGTGCCCCTCTGCATTGTTGGCCCGTTATGAGTGGTGCCAATTAGTCCAATAAAAATATGTTTGATGATACAAATATGGTTTTCTGGAAAATTTCCTCCTTCAGTCCCTCCTCTCGTCCAGGGAGTGCCATTCATGGCTGACCCCCCATGGACGACCTTCAGAGGAACAGTGATTTGTACAGCTGTTGTCCTTGCCGTTGTTCCTCCTCTTCTGGGTCGTTGCTAAGTTCTTGCATCTGGATACTGGCAGTGGGTAGCATTCTTGATGTAATATTTGCACATATCACTTTAATACAGGTTAGGCCAAGGCAGAGTGTGAACAGGATGGCTACTACTAGGATTAATCCCTTCATAATATATGCTCCCCAAACTGTGTTAAACAGCCATCCTAACCACCCATCAGTCCCTGTTAACCCCTGTTTAAAGTTATCCAATTGCTTTTGTATCCCGGACATGGCTGCTGTTATGTTTAGTGTCTCGTCGTGTACGTATGTGATGCATTTTTCCTTGATGATGGTGCATACCCCCCCTTGTCTGGCTAGCTGATAGTCCACCGCATATCTCGTTTGTTGTGTGTATAGTCTGAGTTCTGCGAGTTCTTGGTCAATTGCGCCTAATGCTTGTAGGGTGTTGTTTCCTAAAATGGTCAGTCCACATATGAAGAAGTTCCTATTACTGGCACTGATCACCCCTGCGGCGCCTCCCAGGGATAGTGTCCCCAGAAATCCATATCCTAAAGAAGACCCTAGTGTGACAGGGGCCTGCCAGTCGGAGCAAAATTCTGCGCTGATGGCCCTGGTCACTATGCGTTTCTGGACATGCCCTTCACTTGGGCATGGAACCGTGAGAGGTCTGATTGTCCCTACGGAAAAGAACCTTGGAGGCCTGTCTGTGGCCGTCATATATACATTTTTAAATAAAAACACGTACCCGTCTTTAACCCGATAACATGCATTACCCCGGGGTCGTTTGACCGCATGGCCCCATCTTGTGGAACCTTCCCTCCCCCTTGACTGTCCACTTGATTGTACCTCTTGGCGAGAATCAAATGGATATGTCCCCGAGGCTGAGCTTACGTGGGTGCCGTTGCACTTGCCACACATAAGCTGCCTACCCGCGGTGACTGCAATGCATTTTTGTTGCTTGCAGTCACAAGTGAAGTGTCCTTCCCGGACCCGGCACTCCTGGAGAGCACAATGTGCCTCAGCGCACGAATCATTTTTAGGGACAAAGGCATGCACGCACCCCCATCCCTCTCCCTTAAAACATTGTGGGTAGTTCCCATGTGTCTCCTCCGGTTGGGGTCCCGTCCCCCTTAGAATTCCCGGCTCAGTGAGCTCTACACACCTTCCTTGTATCCCTTGCTTAAAGTACCCAATATGTTCTTTGCAGGGTGCCCCCGATGTGTCAATAGTGAATAACTCTTGTGGGAGCCACCCTGGTGTTGCGATGAATAGGGAGTTTACTGATCGCGCTGAGGGGTAACAAGCGGTCCTATTCCCATAGATCTGGATGTGTGTTTTCAGGAATAGGTTTCCTTCCATGATTGGTGGTTCTGCTCCCCTAACCCCCATATGTTGGAGTGTATTTACAATGGTCAGGGTTATTATCAGATATGTCCCTGTTCCCATATCGCTCTTTTTTTTTCAACAGTATTTTACAATTACAGTATATACAGAAAATAAACAGGCAATCAAATTAAAAGTAGTTGGTTCCGACGTCTTGATAGTAGATCTGGTCCTGGTTCCTGTGGAAGTTGAATGAGCAAAACGGTATTTTTTAGTTCATTTGTCCTCATATAGTTTTAATTGGGTCCAGTGTTTCCAGACCCCCTGTCCCCTTATATCTATACAGGCACAGGTATCTCCGCTAATAATGACCTCGTAAGGTCCGTGCCATCTTGGGGCAAATCCTGGTTTTGCAGGAAGCACTTTTGTTAATACCCGGCTCCCGGCTTTTGGGACTTCTGGTAATATTTCTGAGTCCCCCTCTGCGTCGACCTGTGCCTGATTAGAAATTACGGACCGGCGCATCCCCTTCAATTGGGTGCTAAGGTCTCGGATGTATTGTCGGATCCTATCTTTTATCGGACCCACATCTGTCCAGCCTGTAATAATGTTTTCGGGTAAGTGCATTGCTCGCCCGGTCATCAGCTTGTATGGAGTCAAGCCGGTAGTTCAATTTGTGGTCGCCCTAAGCCTTATCAGAACTGCAGGTAGGACTTCTGTCCAATTTCTACCTGAGGATTGCATTGCTTTTGCCATTGTTATTTTTAGAGTCCGATTCATCCTCTCCACCATCCCGGAACTTTGTGGGTGATAGGGGATGTGAAATTTTTGTTTTATTCCTAATAGTTGGCAAATGTTTTTCAGAACCTTTCCTGTGAAATGTGTTCCCTGGTCCGAATCAACTTGAATTGGCATCCCCCATCCATAGCAAGCTTAGTGTGAATTAAATAACACTTTGTACTGGCCTTTTTTGGCTGCAATTGGACATCCATTCATTTGTATGTAATCTTATCAAAAGACATCGCTTTCCCCATTAAAATCACATGCCATACAGTTCCGATCTTTATATGAGTACTCTTACACTATCTCTAATTTGATCATTTGTTTGCGTGCAAGCGCTACACCACAGTACTTCACAAAATAATTATGTCTTTATCAATGCCCAATATAGTATATGAATATATCATACAAAGTTGGTTAAGGCTTTTCAGGATTTGATGTTATTCTTGTGTCTATATGGCAGTGCTATACTGTATAATAAAAATAATCAAGCGGCAGTTGTATCATACCACTTTACACATCGTACCCGTGATATCCAAACCCTTTTAATTTAAGCCGTTTCTTTTTTTTAAACTGAGCTCCAGATCGAAACCCCCGCACTCTAGGAAAAGTAACAGGCGCCGAATCAAAATCAAAGCAGGTACAATACATACCAGTTATTTGATTAGGAACATTTTGGTTTCTTAACTGGCTAGGTTTTAAGCTTTGCAGTGCTTTTATATTTGGCAAACCTTGAACCTTGATGGCTCATGAAATTCTGACGGCAGTACATAATTTTAACTAGTTCAGAATACTAAACTATCTGACGTTCGCAAATCGCGATATTCTGCGATTAATACTGTATTTCACTGACTTGATATACTTTAAACTAATTCATAGACCTCAGTCTTTTGTTCCTGCTTTTCTACCTTTCCACAAAATAACTTATTTTCTTCTCTTAACTCCTCAACTAACTCTTATAATTTCTACTTCAAGACAAAGGAAAGAGCACATGCTTCCTTCCAAGGTTTAAATCCTTTCTTAACATTAAAACAAACAACAACAAAGCATCCACGCAACCACTTTGTTTAAACACACACACACACACACATGGAAGCTTCCAAAAGTCATTCCACAGTACATCCTTTTTCATTCAAACTTATCATTTCAGACTGGGATGAGTGTAAAACATTCAAAGAGAATACAGAACATTGATTAAGACAATCGCTTTTATTCTTCTTTCTTCCAAACTGTAATTAACTCAAAGCAGAAGTAAATTCAAGAAATCCTATCACTTTAATCTTTAACAGTTTTAACACTCTCCCAGCCCCCTGAGGCTAAACCAAGGTGCAATGTACTGCACCCACTGCCTGTAGCAAACATTCCACAGGAACAAAGAGCTCCCTGCTCTCAATCTAATTACAACAACAACCACCTACATTCGACAAGCTACCAGATCTCACAAACACACTGAAATACAAAAACTAAGATCTCTCCTATCCATCTGCTGCCTTTCCCCTGGCGTAAAAGGCTTATAGGTTGCCTTTGGTTGTGCTAACGTCCCTCCTCTCGTGACTGGCGCTAGATTATAATTGTCTATGTTTTCTTTTGATGCTGGAGTGGCTGTATGTTTCTGCACTGACTCGTATGGGCGCCGAGGGTCCGTTTCCTCTGATCTCTGCGTTATCTCCGCAGTGTGGTTTCTGTATTCTAATTCCCTCACTCTCTCCTGTAATACTTTAATTTGTTCTGTCTCTTTGTGTCTCTCCTCCATTGAGGCATTTACTTCCTCAATTAGTCCAGCTAACTGGGTCACTAATATTACTCCCATTACTTTTGTTTTGTCCCGTTTAACTCCGTCTACCCACTTTCTTTGATCTTCTAAAGTTTGTGATGCGTTCCACCCGTTCCGTTTCATCTTTGCAACAATCGCTTCTCTGGCTAACAGATACTTCAAAATGAGAGCTACTGCAGTTTCTCCCTTAACAACGTGGTCTGCCATTTTTCTGTCTAGCAGTCCTGCAACCCCCGTATGCTGGCTGCTACAGTAAAAGTGCCTCAACTCTCTCCCTTATCTCCTGTCACTGATACTGCCCCAGCACCGTCTGTATTGCTGTAGGGCCTCGTAGTGAGGTTCCAGTGGGTCTCTTTCCCCTGGGCTCCCCCAACTATTCCTGACACCTCACGCTTGGACTATTTTGTGTTGTCTTATTGGGATGTGTGCTGGTTGTTTAGTGGGTTTGTCCGCCCCTGTTCCCAGCCCCTCTAAGTACAACGCCTCCCGCTCGGCCACCACCCCCACTAGCAGGGTTGATCCGTTACCCCAAAACCGGGTATCCTGCTATGGGCTGTGGTGTTCCCTACAGACGAACAAGGTTATCAAACTCCGCCCGGGTCCCTAATGGATCCTCCGTCGTCGTGTCTCTTGGTCAGGATGGATCGGGTCCCCTTTTCCTCAACACTTACACACATGTATTCTGTTATCAAAGCCCCTGTTATAGTTAGTAACTGTATCGACTCTGAGGTTGTTCGTCCCTTCAGAGTCAGTGTTGTTACCCGATTTACACTGTCCGTGCCTTGCACCCTGAGTGCCTGTGCCTCTTAGCGCCCGCTTCAAAACCCAACCTTAGCGTGGGAGATTTCTCCTCTTAACGTCCAGTTTAGGGTAGGGCACCTTGAGTCAAGCACTCCCTTGTCCTATTGCCTTGGCACAGACAGCGGTTTCATTTACAATCCTGGGTTAGTTACACCAATTAGTTCTGCATGTGGTACTTATCTTTATATTAGTCTTAATTCCTGTTATCAAATAGCCCAAAACCTGTTATCTTTACCTCTGGTCCTTTACTCCTATTAAAGTTAAAAGTTACTTACCTTCTTCCACGCGGTCGTTCTGACCTGTACCTCTTTAGTGCGGACTTCTGTTTCAATTTAAAAACTTAGGCAAGATTATACAGTTCTACAAGACAACAATACTTAAAACAGACAAACCCTAACCCTTAAAGGTACCTCACTTTGAACGGAGACCTGCACTCGCCTTTGACTGCTCTGGATTTGTATCAGATTCGTTTAAATTTGATCCCGACTTTCAAACTGTGGCCATCAGTCAGAAGTCAGATATCAAATCCTGCCGTGACTACGCCATTTTGTTGTAGGGAAATATCCCTTACCAGTGCAGAATAGAAGTTGAGTCGCAAATCAAGGTTCAAAGCGTGTCTTTATTGTACAATTTACTGGGATCCCAGGGAGACCCCCGTAGCCAGCTCAGAAACAGTGGCTTGGCCACGTTGATCTCAATTAAATCACATCAGCTCTGGATCTTTATAGGGATCCAAAATTCGCGCGGGAACATTTGATTATGCCTTTTTTTACACAATGTATAAAGTGGTCTGTCAGTTTCAAAAGTCCCTAGGAAGTTTCATGGATTAGCATTTGTATGGTGTGTGTTCGTGTTAATGGGATTACTTGGTCCTGCCCCGGTGTCTAAATGCGTTTCCCATTACCATCTCTATGTGTCCTCTTATTTAAATTGATCCTATTGTTCCGTGTCTGTGTTTCCTGCTTGTGAGATTGAGTGTTAATGTCATCCTGTCCTGTTGGGTGTCTGGGGTATTTCATTCTTAACCTTTTATCCTTATCTCTTAGTTTATCAGATTTTTATGTCTGCCTTGGCCAGTTTAAAAATGCAGCTACGTGCTGTTGCTAGGCAGATTAGGGATCTTCCGTAGTTTCTGAAATTCGTGAGTCTCTCAGCTGTGCAGGGGGAGACCCGATCGAATATCCATCCGGGGGTGCCCCTCTGCATTGTTGGCCCGTTATGAGTGGTGCCAATTAGTCCAATAAAAATATGTTTGATGATACAAATATGGTTTTCTGGAAAATTTCCTCCTTCATAATGACTTAGACTTAAACATGGTTGGTATTATTTGGAAATTTGCAAATCATACAAAAATTGGCCATGTAGTTGGTAGTGAAGAGGAAAGCTGTTGACTCCAGAATGATATCAATGGTTTGGTTGAGTGGGCAGAGAAGTGGCAAATGGAATTCAATCCAGAGAAGTGTGAGGTTGTGCTTTTGGGGTGGGCTGACAAAGCAAGGTAATATTCAATAAATGGGAAATTATTGGGAGGAGTTGAGGTAGTGAGAGACCTTGGAGTGCAAATGTCCACAGGTCCTTGAAGGTGGCAGGACAGATGGACAAAATGGTCAAGAAAGCATATCGAATGATTTGCGTTTGATAAGGTGCTTCACAAAAGGTTGCTGAAGAAGATTGGGTCACACGGAGTTGGGGGTAGGGTGTTAGCGTGGAGTGGGGATTGGCTATCTGACAGGAAGCAGAGAGTCGGAATAAATGGGTGCTTTTCTGGTTGGCAGATGGCAACTAGTGGCGTGCCGCAGGGATCGGTACTGGGGCCTCAACTATTTACCATTTATATAGATGATCTGGAGGAGGGGACTGAATGTAGGGTAACAAAGTTTGCAGACGACACAAAGATATGTGGAAAAGTGAATCGTGTGGAGGGCGTAGAAGTTCTGCAGAGAGATTTGGACAGGCTGAGTGAGTGGGCGAGGATCTGGCAGATGGAGTATAACGTTGACAAATGCGAGGTTATTCACTTTGGAGGAAATAATAGCAAAGTGGATAATTATCTAAATGGAAAAAAATTACAACATGCTACTGTGCAAAGGGACCTGGGGGTCCTTGTGCATGAGACGCAAAAACCCAGTCCGCAGGTGCAACAGGTGTCAAGAAGGCAAATGGGATGTTGGCCTATATCGCAAGGGGGATAGAATATAAAAGCAGAGATGTCTTCCTGCATCTGTACAGGGCATTGGTGAGGCCACAGCTGGATTACTGTGTGCAGTATTGGTCCCCTTATTTGCGGAAGGATATATTGGCCTTGGAGGGAGTGCAGAGAAGGTTCACCAGGTTGATACCAGAGATGAGGGGTGTTGATTATGAGGAGCGACTGAGCAGATTGGGTTTGTACTCGTTGGAATTTAGAAGGCTGAGGGGGGATCTTATAGAGACCTATAAGATAATGAAGGGGCTGGATAGGGTAGAGGTGGAGAGATTCTTTCCACTTAGAAAGGAAGCTAGCACTAGAGGGCACAGCCTCAAAATAAAGGGGGGTCAGTTTAGGACAGAGTTAAGGAGGAACTTCTTCTCTCAGAGGGTGGTGAATCTCTGGAATTCTCTGTCCACTGAAGTGGTGGAGGCTACCTCATTGAATATGTTTAAATCACGGATAGATGGATTCCTGATCGGTAAGGGAATTGGGGGTTATAGGGATCAGGCGGGTAAGTGGAACTGATCCACTTCAGATCAGCCATGAGCTTATTGAATGGCGGGGCAGGCTCGAGGGGCTAGATGGCCTACTCCTGCTCCTATTTCTTAGGTTCTTATGTTCTTATGAATGCTTTCCTTTATTGGCCGAGGTATTGAAACAAAAGCTCGCATTTTGTGTACAGTTCTGGTCAGCGCATTACAGGAAGGACATAATTGCTGTGGAGAGAATACAGAGAAGGTTTACAGGAATGTTGCCAGAGCTATGCAGCTATGAGGAGATATTGGATAGGTTTGAGTTGTTATCTTTAGGAAAGAGAAGCTTAAGAGGTGACCTAATTGAGGTGTACAAAATTATGAGGGGCTTAGACAGGATAGATAGGAAAAAATGATTTCTCCTGTTGGATGGGTCAATTTCCAGAAGGCATAGATTTAAGGTGATTGGTAGAAGGGTTAAAGGAGACATGAGGAAATCGCTTTTCACCCAGAGGGTGGTGGACATCTGGAATTCACTGCATAAGTTTGTGGTTGAGGCTGAATTGCTCAACTCACGTAAAAGGCACCTGGATCTGCATATGAGGTACTGTAACTTGCAAGGCTATGGATCAGGTGCTGGAAAATGAGATTAAAATGACTGACTAGTTTCTTTTTTCTCTGTTTTGGGTGGTGCAGTTACAATGGGCTAAATAGCCTCTTTCTGCACTGTATAATTTCTGTGGTTCTATTTAACCAAATGTGTCACCAAAGATCCTTCGTAAAACAATGGGAAAACTCTACACTGATTTGAATCATATCTAACACAAAGCAAGATGGCATTTAGGCCAATCATTTCAGCCCCAGGATATCACTGCAGGAATTCCTGCAGGAAGGGGCTTGGAGCTCCGAAAGCTTGTGTGGCTTTTGCTACCAAATAAACCTGTTGGACTTTAACCTGGTGTTGTTAAACTTCTTACTGTGTTTACCCCAGTCCAACGCCGGCATCCCCACATCAGGAATTCCTCAGGGCAGTGTCCGAAGCCCAAGCATCTTCAGCAGCTTCATCAATGACCTATTTTCATCATAAAGTCAGAATGGGGTTGTTCACTCATGTTTCCAGCATCAATTTTCAGCATCATATGTGACTTCTCAGATACTGAACAGTCAAGTGTCCATTTGCAGCAAGACCTGGACAATATCCAGCCTTGGGCTAACAAGTGGCAAGTAACATCATGCCAACAGATGCCAGACAATGACCATCTCCAATAAGAGAGAATCTAACTATCTCCCCCTAACATTCAATGGTATTGCCATTGCTGAATCCATCACCATCAACATTCTGGGGTTACCATTGACCAAGACTGAACTGGACTATCCGCATAAATACTGTGGTTACAAGAACAGACAGGCTTGGAATTCTGTGGTGAGTAACTCACCTCCTGACTCCTTGAAGCCTGTCCACTATCTACAAGGCACAAATCAGGAGCATGATGGAATACTCTCCACTTGTCTGGATGAGTGTAACTCCAACCACACTCAAGAAGCTTGACACCATCTAGGACAAAGTAGCCCATTGACTGAGATACCATCCACCATCTTAAACATCCACTCCCTCCACCACTAATGCAGCGAATTCGGTGGAAAGTAACTCACCTCCTGACTCCCCAAAGCCCGTCCATCATTTATAAGGCACAAATCAGGAGTGTGATGGAATACAAAGCATTTCTCTGGGTGAGTGCAGCTCCAACAACACTCAAGAAACTCCTCAAGATCCAAGACAAAGCAGTCCACTTGGTTCATGCCAGAGCTCCTTCAACAGCATTTTCCAATCCCGTGCCCACTACCACCGAGAAGTAGCCACATGGGGACGCCATGACCTACACGTTCCTCTCCACACACGCACCATCATGATTGGCAACTTTATAACCATTCCTTCACTGTTGCTGAGTTAAAATCTTGGATCTTCCTCCCTAACTGTAGTATAGGTGTGCCTACAGTGGGCAGACTACCGATGTTCAAGAACATAAGAACTAGGAGCAGGAGTAGGCCATCTGACCCCTCGAGCCTGCTCCGCCATTCAATAAGATCATGGCTGATGTTTTTGTGGACTCAGCTGCACTTACCCACCCGCTCACCATAACCCTTAATTCCTTTACTCTTCAAAAATTTATCTATCCTTGCCTTAAAAGCATTCAATGAGGTAGCCTTAACTGCTTTACTGGGCAGGGAATTCCACAGATTCACAACCCTTTGTGTGAAGAAGTTCCTCCTCAACTCAGTCCTAAATCTTCTCCCCCTTATTTTGAGGCCATGCCCCCTAGTTCTAGTTTCACCTGCCAGTGGAAACAACTTCCCTGCTTCTATGTTGTCTATTCCCTTCATAATCTTCTATGTTTCTATAAGATCTCCCCTCATTCTTCTGAATTCCAATTAATATAGTCCCAGTCTACTCTGTCTCTCCTCATAAGCCAACCTTCTCAACTCCAGAATCAACATAGTGAATCTCCTCTGCACCCCTCTTTTCTCAAGTAAGGAGACCAAAACTGGACACAGTACTCCAGGTGTGGCTTCACCTGCACCCTATACAGCTGCAACATAACCTCGCTGTTTTTAAACTCCATCCCTCGAGCAATGAAGGACAAAATTCCATTTGCCTTCTTAATTACCTGCTGCACCTGCAAAACAACTCCTTGTGTTTCTTGCACAAGGACACCCAGGTCCCTTTGCACAGCCGAAAGCTGCAATTTTTTACCATTTAAATAATAATCCATCTTGCTGTTATTCCTACCAAAATGGATGACCTCACATTTACCAACATTGTACTCCATCTGCCAGACCCTCGCCCACTCACTTAGACTATCTATGTCCCTTTGCAGACTTTCAGCGTCCTCTGCACACTTTGCTCTGCCACTTATCTTAGTGCCATCTGCGAATTTTGACACACTACACTTGGTCCCCAACTCCAAATCATCTATGTAAAGAAGGTGGCTCACCACCATCTTCCCAAGGGCAATTAAGGAAAGCAATAAATTTTGGCCTTGCGTTCTCACATCTCAAACACAAATGGAAAAACCTTCCGGGCTCCATTATTGAAATGTACTCTTGGCGACCCTCCAATCCCCAATCTGTCAATTTATCCAAAGCTCGCTGCCATATCCTACTCTGCACCACACACTGCTCATCTCTCATTCCTGTTCTTCTCTGGGTTCTCTGACTCTTGCCTTTTGTACACCTCTCTTCACTCCATCTCAACAATACCAGCCTTGTCTTCCAATATACATCCTTCTTTCTGGAAATCCTTCCTGATGTGTCTCCTCATTCCTGTCCTCCCTTAAGAGACTTCTTGAAACACATCTTTTTGATAAATCTTTTAGCCAGCCATCCTAATATCTCGTTTTTGGCTAGCTGTTTGTTTTCATGTGATTATATGTCTATGAAGTGCCTTATGATGTTTTTCATTGTTAAAGACATTATTTAAATTCACATTGTTGCTTTTACAACTGAAATGACTTGCTAGTTTTAGAGGGAATTAAAGGGCAACCGAGTATTGTAGGATTGAAGTCACATATAGGCAACACCAAGTAAGAGTGGCATGCCCTTCTTTAAAGGATATCCAGTTGAATGGTTAGGACAAGTTACCGGCTTTGAGATTTATTGTTTCTAGTGCTTGGTAATTACCAGATATATGACACTCAGTTTTCTAATTCATATGGTGGGATTTGAACCCCCTGACATTTTAATACATGAATGTGTTATCTACTTTGCTGCAAGCTTTGGAGCTTTACTCACTGCATATGCAGCAGAATTTCCTTATCAGTTTTACCAGGGAACGGGAGTTCAGCAATACTGTCTGGTAAAATGCCAAGAGTTGGAATAAAATGTGGGTGTAGATAGGTGATCTGCTCTGCCAAGTTGCTGCCGTAGGGTTAATGATAAAAATGTACGCACTATTGACCTTAATATAAATGATATAGAAGTCTTAGACAGGCTAAAAGAGCTCTAAACAGTGCACTAGGGCTAGATGGCATTCGTTCCAATGTACTGAAAAAGACCAGAGAGGAGAGGTTGGTAATTATTATGAGGGACTCACTGGACACTGGGGGGAGATAGAACATAGAACATAGAACAGTACAGCACAGAACAGGCCCTTCGGCCCACGATGTTGTGCCGAGCTTTGTCTGATACCAGTAGATTGGTAGCAGGTTAATGTGAATTCAAAAAGAAAGATAAAACTAACATTGGAAGCTATGTACCCTTTCACCTCAATACCATGAATAATGGAATCCATTATCAAGAGTAAACATTGGGAGGGTCAGGACTGCCCTGTACACAATAACTCAAACGCAGTAATCAGCATGGATTCAGTAACTCAAACCCTGGGATAAGAAATTTACTGAGGATAGAAAAGAGCGAGTATGATTTTCAGGCAGAATATAATGCAGTTTGGTGATTCCCTATCTGTAGTTTTGCCCGACCACCCAAGACAAATTTCACCCCCATTTCTGCTCAGGCTTAATTGCTGATGGTGCAGCTAATTTTTATTACTGAAGGATGAAAATAATTGAGACTGAATACCCAAACATGGTGACCGTTCGAGATATAAAAAACACATATGTATATAACCAGAAAAGGAACGAAATAGTAACAGAAATGTAGACTTACATTAACACTGCAGTGAAGTTACTGTGAAAATCCCCTAGTCGCCACACCCCGGCAGCTGTTCAGGTACACTGAGGGAGGATTTAGCATGGCCAGTGCACCTAACCAGCACGTCTTTTGAACTGTGGGAGGAAACCGGAGCACTTGGAGGAAACCCATGCAGAAACGGGGAGAACGTGCAAACTCCGCACAGACAGTGACCCAAGCCGGGAATCAAACCCGGGTCCCTGGTGCTGTGAGGCAGCATTGCTAACCACTGTGCCGCCCACAAAACAAAACCTGAGCGGGTACAGGAATTGAACACATGCTGTTGGCATTGTTCTACATCGCAAACCAGCTGGCCAGCCAACTAAGCTAAACTTGCTGAACAATTCATGTAATCACAAAGGTTAAGAATTTATGATGAATCTCATTGATCTTCATCACATTGCCTTTGATCCAGCCACAAGACCTCAGTTGGCCTTCCAGCTCTCTGATTCATGCACCACAAAGTCCTTGAATTTTCCGACCAAAACTACTGGACCTCTGATCCCACCACCACCAGGCTTTTGATTCCCCCCAGCACAATGCCTCCCTTCACCACCACCACCACCCCTGCACACACATCATCAGGCCTCTGATCCCCCACAATATCAGGCCTCTGATCCCGAACTTGAGGCCCTTAATACCATCTACCCAAACTATCAGACCTCCATTATCCCCACACTGAGGCATCTGATTAGGTCTTCCTCTTAGTCCTCTGCAGCAGCACTTACCTGCCACTTCACCCACCTGGACACTGTCCAACAAACACCCCCGCCCCGTGCTGTCAGCGCTGCCTTTGACTTTCGCGCTTGGGCGCGCTGAGTTCGGTGCTCCGACAGATGCAAATGCGCTAGGCCCCGCCCACTGGACCTGCGCCAAAAAAAGGCGTATGGGGGCACTGGAGCGCGGCTGCCGGGCGCGGGTCTGACTTACAACCGCACCCAGCACTTATTTGGTAAAATCGGCCCCTATGTGTTGAGCTCTCTGGCAGTGTTGAGGAGAGAACAGTGCTAGAAATGCAAAAACTAGCACTGAAGACATTCAGATGAATGGGTAGACAAGCTTTATGTCTTAGCTACATCAATCTACATAGACACCAGCATGCCAATGAATTGTGACTACTTATTAGTTATTAATATTTATTCTCAGTGAACATTGCATTTTCTTATTTTTTTATGTTATAACAATATTATTCCAGTAAACGTTAGGAAATATGCAACTTAAACCTTAGAATTTCTATCAGACTTTTTCACAAATTCTGATGTGGGACAAAGTAAATAAGGTGCTTCCATCAGGGGTAAATTTATTAAGTTAAACTGATTTTAACCTTCATTCCTTGTTGACATTTGATTTCAGTGAAATAAGCTACTCGCTTTTCAAATCTAATGTATTAAAAAGTATTATTCATAAAGCAACACAGAGGTTGGCTGAGTAATGGCTGGCAATTTGCTCCCAATTTATTCACAGTGGATACTCTATAGCTTATGAATCTGCATGGACCTGGCAACAATAAAGGATGTCTGCTCAGAGCAACACTCAAGAACATGATAAGCAATGTTGATAATGCAGGAGCCAGGATTTTCTTTAGTCCAGATACAAGATTGCTATAAATAGCACATGGCTTCTTTACAAATAATATTCATATATCAAGCTAGACTTTGTACTATGTACTTACCTTAAAGTTGAAAGGTCAGTAATGTGTGATTAAACTGTCCTTTGTTCCTTTGCTGGGAAATTGCTGGCACCTTGTCTTGTGGAACCATTTCTGCCAATCAGCCCTGGCCTCTGATGATGCCACTGATGAACTTTAAACTCCACCAATGGAATTTTGTCAACAGCATGTCATTCCCAACAGCAGAACCAGAAATGGGTATCTTTCCCCCTCTTTGCCTTTTCCTGTTTCCACGTGATTGCAATTACAGTTTATAATGCCAGTGGCATGAATGCACATGATTTGACAAGGGGGCGTGCTGCTCATTGGTGAAACTCACTGTCAGCTGACAATGCTGCAGCTACAGGTGGGTTATAAAAGCCCCTCTGCCGGGTTCCTGCTCTGAACTATGCTTGCAGCCCCTGTTCTGCAGCCCCTGTTCATTGACCTGAGAGGCCTTTGTGACTCCTTGCAGGTATTGTCTTTGTTTGTTAGTTGCATCTGATCAAAGTCTGGAGCATGGTTGCCCCACGCCACAGCTCTCCCCTGTCAGGAATAATGGCTATTGTTAGGGAGCTGCTGCTCACAAATCAACTCCTTCACCAATACCATCTTAGGTGGCTGAGGAGGAGGTGCCTGCAGCAGCCGGTGTGACCAAGATTGGGGACATGCTGGGTGGCGGAGGAGTGGGCTGGATGATGTCATATCAGTTGGCGCATTGTGCATCGATGGGTGTCCGGCTCTCAGCCAAGTTAGTCCTAAGCTCTGGACCTTTCCTCAGGAGCCCCACACTCTGAGCTGCCTCATAGAGTCATAGAATCCCTACAGTGCAGAAGGAGGTCTTTCGGCCCATTGAGCCTGCACTGACACCAGGCCCTATCCTCATAACCCTATGTATTTACCCTGCTAATCCCTCTGACATTAAGGGGCAATTTACATAGCCAATCAACCTAGCCTGCATATCTTTGGAGTGTGAGAGGAAACAGGAGAACCCGGAGGAAACCCACACAGACATGGAGAAAACATGCAAATTCCACACAGTCACCCGAGGCCGGAATTGAACCCGGGTCCCTGGCACTGTGAGGCAGTAGTGCTAACCACCGTACCACCATGCCATCCACGGAAATGCTTTGCGTGCTTTTTAGCATGGCACAGAGAGATTTCCTGTACGGCTGCTGCTGCATGTCCTTCACCTCCTTGCCCTCATCTGCCGTCCAGACACTCCTTGGCATGGCCATCCTTGTTACCACTGGGGTCCTGGGCTGGAGGTTGTTACGCGCGGGAGTTCCTTTACAACTGTGTCAGTTGTGTCGGTTCGTGTGTTCTCTAGATCCCTCCATTTTTGTGGTCTTGTGGAGTTTGTGGACTCTATGTATTTAGGTTGCTGTAGACTGCAACCCCATTTTAGTTTCTTGAAAAACCTCTTAATTCAATTTTGTTTCCATTTCACTCTCACAATCCTGATCTTCAGAATATGAAGGGGACAGTGAGTGAGGAGGATTTTCTCATGAACCTGCTCCTGGGCTTGGCCAAATTGGACATCAACAGGTCCAGGCAACGGACGACCAAGGGCCTTTCTACTGCAGCTTCATTCACAACCAGGCTTCTCTGGAGAAGAAGCACACACTGTCTGCCAGACCATCGAGGTCTTCCATGCATAGAGGGCATGGGGCGTTTTATTAATGCCCTTCATCTCATTTTGATTTTTTGTTTTAAATTTTCTTTATGATTTGCTTTTGTTTGACTCCCTTTAAGGGGTTGTTCTTTTAATCTGTCCCTCTGTTAATTTGATTTAATTGTTTTACTGAAAACAATATAAAAGAGCCTCCAGATCAAACAGGGAAGCTCTGCATCACAGCCAAAACCTTCCTGTCCAGCTCTACTATCATTAACATAAGACTTATAGAGGGCACAAAGGTGGCATTAAATTTCACTTATAAATATTTCACATTACATTCATTACACTTGATTAATGTGTGCGTCATCTTTAATTGTTGAGATTAGCTCAGTCAGAGAGTTAAATGTACTGGCACACCTCATCCTTGACACACAGCAATGGTTACGGAAGAGTTATTTCCTTTATCGTGGAAGAAACAATATTGGGCAGAATTTTCCTGGAGACTAAGTGCAGTGGTGGGCAGGAAAGTCAGCGTAACCAGGGATGCACCTGGATCTAGAAGTAGGGTAAGAAAAATGAAGAAATACTGAGAGCTCAAAAGTGGCACGTGTGTCCACTCAGTGTATATACTTTGCACATGCAATGTTCCAAGGTCATTCAGGTGTAACAGTTCCTCCCCACCTCACTCAAATATCTCCCATTGTGTCCCTCAGGTCTTTGGTATCTTGCTCAATCTCAGCTCAGTTAGTCACCTTTATGAGGTGGCAGAGTGGTCAGCACTGCTGCCTCACAATGCCAGGGACCCGGGTTCTATTCCCAGCTTGGTCACTTTCTGTGTGGTGTTTGCACATTCTCTTATACATGTGACAATAATAAATCAAATAAAATGTGGAGGGATGCCCAAGTTAAAAGTCATCTTGGGATTCGAGCTGGCCAGGGAGAAACGAAACCACTCCTGCGCGAGGGTGAGGTGGACACCAATAAACCAAATGAAAACGCAGAACACCATCATCCACCACATCAAACTAATGTGAGTCCTGCAATCTCTATTGTTATGCCCAGCTCAGATGAGTTGTCAGTATTGGAGATTGAAGAGTCATCACAACTTACACCCACACCTTCCACCAGAGCAGAGACGCACACCTTGGCGGGACTTACTATTAGAGAGGCCTTGGGGTCACTCTCTCTCTGATCCACAGCATAAGAACATAAGAACATAAGAACATAAGAAATAGGAGCAGGAGTAGGCCATCTAGCCCCTCGAGCCTGCCCCGCCATTCAATAAGATCATGGCTGATCTGACGTGGATCAGTACCACTTACCCGCCTGATCCCCATAACCCTTAATTCCCTTACCGATCAGGAATCCATCCATCCGCGCTTTAAACATATTCAGCGAGGTAGCCTCCACCACCTCAGTGGGCAGAGAATTCCAGAGATTCACCACCCTCTGGGAGAAGAAGTTCCTCCTCAACTCTGTCTTAAGCCGACCCCCCTTTATTTTGAGGCTGTGTCCTCTAGTTTTAACTTCCTTACTAAGTGGAAAGAATCTCTCCGCCTCCACCCTATCCAGCCCCCGCATTATCTTATAAGTCTCCATAAGATCCCCCCTCATCCTTCTAAACTCCAACGAGTACAAACCCAATCTCCTCAGCCTCTCCTCATAATCCAAACCCCTCATCTCCGGTATCAACCTGGTGAACCTTCTCTGCACTCCCTCCAATGCCAATATATCCTTCCTCATATAAGGGGACCAATACTGCACACAGTATTCCAGCTGCGGCCTCACCAATGCCCTGTACAGGTGCATCAAGACATCCCTGCTTTTATATTCTATCCCCTTCGCAATATAGGCCAACATCCCATTTGCCTTCTTGATCACCTGTTGTACCTGCAGACTGGGCTTTTGCGTCTCATGCACAAGGACCCCCAGGTCCCTTTGCACGGTAGCATGTTTTAATTTGTTTCCATTGAGATAGTAATCCCATTTGTTATTATTTCCTCCAAAGTGTATAACCTCATATTTCTCAACGTTATACTCCATTTGCCATATCCTCGCCCACTCACTCAGCCTGTCCAAATCTCTCTGCAGATCTTCTCCGTCCTCCACACGATTCACTTTTCCACTTATCTTTGTGTCGTCTGCAAACTTCGTTACCCTACACTCCGTCCCCTCCTCCAGATCATCTATATAAATGGTAAATAGTTGCGGCCCGAGTACCGATCCCTGTGGCACGCCACTAGTTACCTTCCTCCAACCGGAAAAACACCCATTTATTCCGACTCTTTGCTTCCTGTCGGATAGCCAGTCCCCAATCCACTTTAACACACTACCCCCAACTCCGTGTGCACTAATCTTCTTCAGTAGCCTTTTATGGGGCACCTTATCAAACGCCTTTTGGAAATCCAAAAACACCGCATCCACCGGTTCTCCTCCATCAACCGCCCTAGTCACATCTTCATAAAAATCCAACATGTTCGTCAAGCACGACTTTCCCCTCATGAATCCATGCTGCGTCTGATTGATCGAACCATTTCTATCCAGATGCCCTGCTATCTCCTCTTTAATAATGGATTCCAGCATTTTCCCTACTACAGACGTTAAGCTGACCGGCCTATAGTTACCCGCCTTTTGTCTCCTTCCTTTTTTAAACAGCGGCGTAACATTAGCCGTTTTCCAATCAACCGGCACTACCCCAGAATGCAACGAGTTTTGATAAATAATCACTAACGCATCCACTATTACCTCTGACATTTCTTTCAATACCCTGGGATGCATTCCATCCGGACCCGGGGACTTATCCACCTTCAGTCCCATTAGTCTACCCAGCACTGCCTCTCTGGTAACATTAATTGTATTAAGTATTTCTCCTGCTGCCAACCCTCTATCGTTAATATTTGGCAAACTATTTGTGTCCTCCACCGTGAAGACCGACACAAAAAACTTATTTAAAGACTCAGCCATATCCTCATTTCCCACTATTAACTCCCCCCTCTCGTCCTCCAAGGGTCCAACATTCACTCTAGCCACTCTATTCCTTTTTATATATTTATAAAAACTTTTACTATCATTTTTTATATTAATTGCTAGCCTAGCTTCATAGTCTATCCTTCCTTTCTTTATCGCTTTCTTAGTCTCTCTTTGTTGTTTCTTAAATTTTTCCCAATCACTTGTTTCTCCACTATTTTTGGCCACTCTGTACGCAGCTGTTTTTATTTTAATACTCTCCTTTATTTCCTTCGTTATCCACGGCTGGTTCTCCCTTTTCTTACAATCCCTGTTTTTTGCTGGAATATATTTTTGCTGAGAACTGAAAAGGATCTCCTTAAAAATCCTCCACTGTTCCTCAGCTATCCTACCTGCCAGCCTGCTCTCCCAGTCTACCTTAGCCAATTCATCCCTCATCCTATCATATTTCCCTCTGTTCAAACAGAGGACACTGGTTTGGGACCAAACTTTCTCCTCTTCCATCTGAATCAGAAATTCGACCATATTGTGGTCACTAGACCCAAGAGGGTCCTTCACAATAAGATCCTTAATTCTACCTACCTCGTTACACAATACCAGATCCAAAATAGCTCGTTCTCTCGTCGGTTCCGTAACATGCTGTTCAAGGAAACTATCCCGACAGCATTCTAAGAACTCTTCCTCCATTCCACCCTTACCGACTTGAGTCTGCCAGTCAATGTGCATGTTGAAGTCCCCCATGATTATTGCCGTTCCGTTTTTACACGCATCCCTTATCTGCTTGTTTATAGCCCTCCCTACCTCAACATTATTATTTGGGGGCCTATATACCACACCTACTAGTGTCTTTCTCCCTCTACTATTCCTCATCTCTACCCATAATGATTCCACACCTTCCACCAGAGCAGAGACGCACACCTTGGCGGGACTTACTATTAGAGAGGCCTTGGGGTCACATTCTGGTGAGTACTTCACTCTCTCTCTGATCCACAGCAGGTTGAGGCAGGGATGTCCCAGGGTTCTGGCATAGCCTTGTCTTTTTTTAAAAGAGTAAGAAGTTTAACAACACCAGGTTAAAGTCCAACAGGTTTATTTGGTAGCAAAAGCCACACAAGCTTTCGAGGCTCTGAGCCCCTTCTTCAGGTGAGTGGGAATTCTGTTCACAAACAGAACTTATAAAGACACAGACTCAATTTACATGAATAATGGTTGGAATGCGAATACTTACAACTAATCCAGTCTTTAAGAAACAAAACAATGGGAGTGGAGAGAGCATCAAGACAGGCTAAAAAGATGTGTATTGTCTCCAGACAAGACAGCCAGTGAAACTCTGCAGGTCCACGCAACTGTGGGAGTTACAAATAGTGTGACATAAACCCAATATCCCGGTTGAGGCCGTCCTTGTGTGTGCGGAACTTGGCTATCAGTTTCTGCTCAGCGACTCTGCGCTGTCGTGTGTCGCGAAGGCCGCCTTGGAGAACGCTTACCCGAATATCAGAGGCCGAATGCCCGTGACCGCTGAAGTGCTCCCCAACAGGAAGAGAACAGTCTTGCCTGGTGATTGTCGAGCGGTGTTCATTCATTTAAAAGACCCAAGAGCGGCTTGTCATCAGAAACAGTGATAAAGTGTGTTGGAGGGATCAAACAAGTGGAGTTTTCGAGACTATATGGAGTTTCCACAAGAGGTTTATTCAAGTTTGTATGTATCAACAGGAGAGCACCCAGAGAATTGACTCAGGGCCATTCCTCTCAGTGACTGCTCACTCAGGTGGATTCGATCAGCATTCTTATACTACTTCATTTTACGATGTGTATGTTCAATGTTCCAATTGGACAATTAATTCAGCTTTTGCCAATTCAGAACTATACCTGTGATTGATGATGATGGGATCTTTGGTCCTGTTTTGCTGATCTGTTTCAATTGCCCTGGTGATGTTATTTTGTACTGTTTCCCCCTTTATCTCCTGTGTTGATTGTTTCTATCTCTGTGTGATATGAAATCATTATAAACACCTTCTGACATGTAAATTTATTAATTACTATAACTATCACCTCTTCAACCATTTCCTTGGTTTTGATTAGATTTACTGGGAGGACAAAGACTTTATGCATTCTTCCCAGACATGGTGGAGTCATGGTAAACAGTGCCTCCTCTCCTTTGTTGTTACTATCTCTGGAACCTACCACTTGGTGCATTGCGGGGGGGCGGGGAATTCTCACAATTTGTCTTCTTGCAGCCTGGCTGCAGCTTTAACCCTTCTAGTTTTTCTGCAACCTACGTTCTCATGAAGGTACTGGTGGAATTTTTTGATATCAAAACTATTGATAATCCTTCTTTCTCAATTTGTAAGAAGACTTTTTCAGCCTCTGAGAGGGTTCCTGAGACATAGCCTGTTGGTTTTTCAGATCCATCCTCCATCCCATGGGACAACATTGCACCAACCTCATATGGAAAGGCATCAAAGGTCAACACCAGTTCCTTAGGTGGGTCTAAATGTATTAACAAGTTTGAAAAATGCAACGATTGTTTTTCTCTGTTGAAAGCTTTTTTCTGGGGAGTCTTCCAAGGCCAACGCTTGTGTTTCTTTGTCAGAATATGCAAGGGGGCGGCACGGTAGCACAGTGGTTAGCACTGCTGCTTCACAGCTCCAGGGTCCCGGGTTCGATTCCCGGCTCGGGTCACTGTCTGTGTGGAGTTTGCACATTCTCCTCGTGTCTGCGTGGGTTTCCTCCGGGTGCTCCGGTTTCCTCCCACAGTCCAAAGATGTGCGGGTTAGGTTGATTGGCCAGGTTCAAAATTGCCCCTTAGAGTCCTGAGGTGCGTAGGTTAGAGGGATTAGTGGGTAAATATGTGGGGGTAGGGCCTGGGTGGGATTGTGGTCGGTGCAGACTCGATGGGCCGAATGGCCTCCTTCTGCACTGTAGGGTTTCTATGATTTCTATGAAAGTCGACAAGTTTGGTTAAAAAAAAATAGTAAGAAGTCTCACAACACCAGGCTAAAGTAAAACAGGTTTATTTGGTAGCACAAACTTTCGGAGTCTCACTCCTTCAGGTGAGTGAGGAGTTGTGTTCACAAACGGGGCATATATAGACGCAAACTCAGTTTACAAGATATTGGTTGGAATGCGAGACTTTACAGGTAATCAAGTCTTAAAGGTACAGACAATGTGAGTGGAAAGACGGCCAAGCACAGGTTAAAGAGATGTGTATTGTCTCCAGCCAGGACAGTTAGTGAGATTTTGCAAGCCCAGGCAAGTCGTGGGGGTTACAGATAATGTGACATGAACCCAAGATCCCGGGTTGAGGCCGTCCTCATGTGTGCGGAAGTTGGCTATCAGTTTCTGCCCAGCGATTCTACGTTGTCGTGTGTCGTGAAGGCCACCTTGGAGAACGCTTACCTGAAGATCAGAGGCTGAATGTCTGTGACTGCTGAAGTGTTTCCCGACAGGAAGAGAACACTCCTGCCTGGTGATTCCTGAGCAGTGTCCATTCATCCGTTGTCTTAGCGCCTGAATGGTCTCCCCAATGTACCATGCCTTGGGACATCCTTTCTTGCAGCGTATCAGGTAGACAACGTTGGCTGAGTCGCAAGAGTATGTACCATGTACCTGGTGGATGGTGTTCTCACGTGAGATGATGGCATCCATGTTGATGATCCGGCATGTCTTGCTGTGGCAGGATTGTGTGGTGTCGCGGTCACTGTTCTCCTGAAGACTGGGTATTTTGCTGCGTACAATGGTCTGTTTGAAGTTGTGCGGTTGTTTGAAGGCAAGAAGTGGGGGTGTGGGATAGCCTTGGCGAGATGTTCGTCTTCATCGATGACATGTTGAAGGCTCCGGAGAAGATGTCATAGCTTCTCCGCTCAGGGAAAGAACTGGACGATGAATACACACCTCTTTAACCTGTGCTTAACCCTCTCTCCGCTCACATTGTCTATCCTTTAAGACTTGATTATCTGTAAAGACTCGCATTCCAATCATTATCTTGTAAATTGAGTTTGTGTCTATATATGCCCTGTTTGTGACTCCTCACTCACCTGAAGAAGGAGTACCTTGGACGGCACGGTAGCACAGTGGTTAGCACTGCAGCTTCACAGCTCCAGGGACCTGGGTTCGATCCCCGGCTTGGGTCACTGTCTGTGTGGAGTTTGCACGTTCTCCTCGTGTTTGCTTGGGTTTCCTCCGGGTGCTCCGGTTTCCTCCCACAGTCCAAAGATGTGCGGGTTAGGTTGGTTGGCCATGCTAAAAATTGCCCCTTAGAGTCCTGAGATGCGGAGGTTAGAGGGATTAGCGGGTAAATATGTAGGGATAAGGGGGTAGGGCCTGGGTGGGATTGTGGTCGGTGCAGACTCGATGGGCCAAATGGCCTCTTTCTGCACTGTAGGGTTTCTATGATTCTATGAATGACACTCCAAAAGCTTGTGCTACCAAAAACACTTTAAGCTGATGTTGTTAGACTTCTTACCGTGCTTACCCCAGTCCAACGCTGGCATCTCCACATTATAAAAAAAAGATACCCATAGTAATTTATCATTCCCAAAAATGACTTGAGCTCAAATGTGTTTTGGCGGGGGGCCAATGATTCCTCAATAGCCTTGACCTTGTCTTACATGCGATGTAATCCCTGTACATCTACATGGTACCTCAGTGGCTTGAAAAGTACATTCTCCTTCTTGAGGTGAATTCCAGCCTCTTGAAATCTCTTCAGCAGCTCCTCTAGGTTTGCTAGATGTTGATCTTCTGTCGATCCCATTATGAGAACATCATCAAGATATATCACAACTTGTGGAAGCCCCTGCAGCAGATTCTCCATTGTCCTCTGGAAATTTCACATGCTGAAGACATGACAAAAGGCAGGTATGTGTATTAGAATAACTGTTTGTGTGTGTTTATCGTGACATAACCTCAGGACGCATCATCTGTTTCGAGTTGCTGTTAAACATGACTCATATCAAGCTTTGTATAAGATTGACCAATCTTCGGGATTGGATATTTATCTAACTTGGCAACCCAATTAACTGTTAACTTGTAATCATCACAAATATGGATGATCTTGTCCAGCTTCAGTACGGGAACTATTGGTGATGCCCATTCCCCATTCCAAGAACTGAACTGACTGGATAGAACATAGAACATAGAACATAGAAAGCCACAGCACAAACAGGCCCTTCGGCCCACAAGTTGCGCCGATCACATCCCCACCTCTAGGCCTATCTATAGCCCTCAATCCCATTAAATCCCATGTACTCATCCAGAAGTCTCTTAAAAGACCCCAACGAGTTTGCCTCCACCACCACCGACGTCAGCCGATTCCACTCACCCACCACCCTCTGAGTGAAAAACTTACCCCTGACATCCCCCCTGTACCTACCCCCCAGCACCTTAAACCTGTGTCCTCTCGTAGCAACCATTTCAGCCCTTGGAAATAGCCTCTGAGAGTCCACCCTATCCAGACCCCTCAACATCTTGTAAACCTCTATCAGGTCACCTCTCATCCTTCGTCTCTCCAGGGAGAAGAGACCAAGCTCCCTCAACCTATCCTCATAAGGCATGCCCCCCAATCCAGGCAACATCCTTGTAAATCTCCTCTGCACCCTTTCAATGGCTTCAACATCTTTCCTGTAATGAGGTGACCAGAACTGCGCGCAGTACTCCAAGTGGGGTCTAACCAGGGTCCTATAAAGCTGCAGCATTATCTCCCGACTCCTAAACTCAATCCCTCGATTAATGAAGGCTAGTACGCCATACGCCTTCTTGACCGCATCCTCCACCTGCGAGGCCGATTTAAGAGTCCTATGGACCCGGACCCCAAGGTCCTTCTGATCCTCTACACTGCTAAGAATGGTACCCTTCATTTTATACTGCTGCTCCATCCCATTGGATCTGCCAAAATGGATCACTACACACTTATCCGGGTTGAAGTCCATCTGCCACTTCTCCGCCCAGTCTTGCATTCTATCTATGTCTCGCTGCAACTTCTGACATCCCTCCAAACTATCCACAACACCACCTACCTTGGTGTCGTCAGCAAACTTACCAACCCATCCCTCCACTTCCTCATCCAGGTCATTTATGAAAATGACAAACAGCAAGGGTCCCAGAACAGATCCCTGGGGCACTCCACTGGTCACTGACCTCCACGCAGAGAAAGAGAGTGCCAGTTCTTCCAATCACTTTAATTCACTATCTACTTTCTCTCATAAAGCATATGGTACTGGTCTTACCTTAAAGAATTAAAGGGTTGCCTCTGAGTCCACATAGATCTTCACTTGCAAGCCTTTTATATTGCCTAATTCATCCTTGAAAACACTCCTGTATCAGTTCAAGCAGTCCTCCTTCCTGCACTTGTAAAATCCCGATCCAATTTAATTTAATTTCCTTAAGCCAGTCGGGCAGAGAAGGCTTGGTCCTTCACCTATGATCTCTGGGAGTTGGGCAAACTATTGCCCATAGCTTACACGTAACATTGCAGTGCTCACTATTTTTATTGCTTCACCAGTATAAATTGTTAACTTTGCTGCAACACTCTCCATATTCAATGATTGAACTCCTTCTCTCAAGTACCAATATGTATACTCACCCTATCCATCTCTCTTTTGCGCTTCTCACTGCAAGGGAAAACAGAGGGAGAGTTAACACTCTAAGGCTAAGAAAATTTGGTATGTCAGCTACGACTTTCACTAACTTTTACACATGCACCATAGAAAGCATTCTTTCTGGCTGTATCACAGCTTGGTATGGCTCCTGCTCTGCCCAAGACTGCAAGAAACTACAAAAAGTCGTGATTGTAGCCCAATCCATCACGCAAACCAGCCTCCCATCCATGACTCTGTCTACACTTCCCGCTGACTCAGCAAAGCAGCCAGCATAATTAAGCAGCCCATGCACCCTGGTCATTCTCTCTTCCACCTTCTTCCATCGAGAAAAAGACACAAAAGTCTGAGGTCACATACCAACTGACGCAAGAACAGCTTCTTCCCTGTTGCCATCAGACTCTTGAATGGACCTACCTTGCATTAAGTTGATCTTTCTCTACTTGATCTTTCTCTATGACTGTAACACTACATTCTGCACTCTCGTTTCCTTCTCTATGAACGATATGCTCTGTCTGTATAGTGCGCAAGAAACAATATTTTTCACTGTATGCTAATACATGTGCCAATAATTAATCAAATCAAATCAAAATTATCAATGAGCTTTCGCCTCCAGTAGCAGCATGTCGATGGATACTGTCTACTCTGCTGGCTGTCACATTGAGGACCATCCCATCTGATGTTCCCAGAATGGACAAGACCCTACACCACCCTTTCCTCATTCAACCTGACCGAGTGGTCACAGCTTTCACAACCTTCCTACTTCCTGAGTTCTCATGTAAGGTGCAGGCATTTGTCCTTAGTTTCACACAAAGACTCTGCGCGTGACCCTGTCAAGGGGAGGCTTCTATAAAGACAGCCCAGCATCCACACTTGATGGATCAGGGTATTCTGCTTTGCTTGTTCGCTCTTGCCTCTGTCAAAGAGGTGTATGTGCTTAGCCTCTTGGAGAATAGTACCCCCCCCCCCCCACCTCTCAGCCCTTTGTTGATGCCTCCCCCATCACCTCTCGGCCCTTAGCCAGTTCACGCCCCCACATCCCGTGGCCCTTTGCCAGTGCCCCCCTCGCCTGTTGGCCCTTTGTCGTTGCCACCCTTACCTTCTGGCCCTTTGAGGGTTCAGCCCCTGTGCCCAAGGCCCTCTGCTGGTTCCCCCTCACCCTTACAGGTGCCCTCTCTTCCATGGCAAACAGAGGTGGTCAAAGGCAAGCTGCGTGCTCACCTCTGAACACCCCTTGGAAGAATACTAGCCAGGTTACATTTTTAAAAAGATGTCGCAGATGGCGCTGTCGTGATGTCACAGCATTCATAGAATCATAGAATCCCCACAGTGCAGAAGGAGGCCATTTGGCCCATCAAGTCTATACCGACCACAATCCCACCCAGGCCCTGACCCGTAACCCCATGTATTTACACTGCTAATCCCCCTGAGAATAGGATCAATTTAGCATGGCTAAACAACCTAATCTACACATCTTTGGACTGTGCGAAGAAACCGGTGCACCTGGAGAAAACCCACGCAGACACAGGGAGAATGTGCAAACTCCACCCAGACAGTGACCTGAGAATGGAATTGAACCCGGGTCCTTGGTTCTGTGAAGCAGTAGTGCTAAACACTGTGCCACCATGCCACCCCATTGTGGGTGTACTTTTGAGTGTGGGGAATGATTGCTGCAGGGAGCAATGATACGATTGTGTATTCAAATAGGGTTCCCGACATTGCATGATGGGGGCAGGGACAATTGCAAGGGGAAACCCTGCTGGTGTAAAATGCGATTTGGCACTCATGATATTTTGCATTCCCATCACCATTCACGCCCACTGCGAATGGGTGCATAAAATCCCGGCCATTGTCTGAGATCACTCTCAGCAGAAAGATTGAAATGTTGTTGGTGAACTCCAAGCCCTTTATGGGACTCTGCCAGCTAACACCATGAATGGAACCAAATGTGGACAGCACTGACACCAACCTTTAGACCACGCATTTTTTTTACCTTTGCTGACTGTTCCTAACACAATCCCCCACCACACCCAGGGCACAGGCTCTTCCCACTTCACTCCTCTATGTCCCCTCTCTGACATTCCCTGGTTCTTTCCCACTTGTTTATTTGGTAGCAAAAGCCACACAAGCTTTCGGAGCTCCAAGCCCCTTCTTCAGGTGAGTGGGAATTTAATGGTTAATTCCATGATTAATTCCCACTCACCTGAAGAAGGGGCTTGGAGCTCCGAAAGCTTGTGTGGCTTTTGCTACCAAATAAACCTGTTGGACTTTAACCTGGTGTTGTGAAACTTCTTACTGTGTTTACCCCAGTCCAACGCCAGCATCTCCACATCTTTCCCACTTCTCCATGCCCCTGACCCTACTCCACCCTGCCCCTCATCACTGACTCTCTCTCATTGTCCCCAAGCCTCCACACAAGCTACCATTGTTCTGCTCCCTCTCTTATACTGTAGTGTTAAATAAGAAATATCTGCTGCACTAAGTTGACTGGAGCACGCCATCTTTAAACAAACATAAACCAGTGCCGCATGAATGGCGTGCGCCGCTGACTTTATCTTGAAGGTAGGACATAATTAAAAAATATTTAATGCTAATGATTATTTATGAATACAAATGTATGAACCCACTACAGGTCAGCGTAAGGCTTGACACACCACTGATTTTATCTCTACATCTCAATCCATGTCAGGAAATCAAGATTTCGCATTCCACCGAATTCAATCATTTCTTCCGCTCTAGCAGGTCCATGAAATGTCCCCACTGCAGCAAGTTGGCTAGTCAGTTCAATCCTCTACTCCCAACAGGTCATAAAAGTAAAAATTCAACTCTAAAACTTCACAATTAAAGTTCCCAATCTCCAGAAAGACGCTGGTAAAGACCATAGGATAAAGCCAACAGATTCCATCAGACACACTCATGAAGATCCCAATCCAGAAAGGTGATTATGAAAGGTCTTTGCCCACACCCATTGATCTATCTAAAAGTAGGAGTTGGCATGTTGGGATAATGATGTGGAGATGCCGGCGTTGGACTGGGGTAAGCACAGTAAGAAGTCTCACAACACCAGGTTAAAGTCCAACAGGTTTATTTGGTAGCAAATATCATAAGCTTTCGAAGGGGCAGCGCTCCGAAAGCTTATGGTATTTGCTACCAAATAAACCTGTTGGACTTTAACCTGGTGTTGTGAGACTTCTTACTATGTTGGGATAACACAGTCTATTGCTGGAACTATGATTCTTACATTCATGTTGGCTGTCCAGCTACTAAAACAGTCATTGGCTGGGATTTGCCACCCCTGTTTTCATTGGGCGGGATCGGCGCGTGGTGGAAAATCTAGCAGGAGGCCCAAATCGTGTTTTATACTGATGTAAAGGTATGACATGATTGGCTCTGTCCTCCTGCCAGTGATGTGATGGGAATCCTGATGTTCAATAAATATACACCTAATTATCAAGCCTCTATGCCTGATAACTCCCCACCCCGTTACGTAATCCATTCACATCAGCGTGAATCATGAAAGGTCTCCCACAACCTGCATCTAAAGAGCAGAATCTGCCAGAGGAGTTCTACTGAGGGCATCGCTCAGAAACATAGAAACACTACAGTGCAGAAGGAGGCCATTCGGCCCATTGAGTCTGCACCGACCACAATCCCACTCAGGCCCTACCCCCTTATCCCTATATATTTATCCGCTAATCCCTCTAACCTACGCATCTCAGGACACTAAGGGGCAATTTTAGCATAGCCAATCAACCTAACCCACACTTTGGACTGTGGGAGGAAACGAAAGCACCCGGAGGAAACCCACGCAGACACGAGGAGAATGTGCAAACTCCACACAGACAGTGACCCAAGCCGGGAATCGAACCCAGGTCCCTGGAGCTGTGAAGCAGCAGTGCTAACCACTGTGCTACCGTGTCGCCCTAGGGGGAGATAGTTAAGCCAGGTCAGTGCAGGGGTTTGTTCCGTGGTGGGGGGCAAGTGTTATGTAGGGTGGAGGGTTCAATGGGGGGGAAGTATTGGGTGGGATAGCTGGGTGGTTTCTATTTTTGATTTTTTGTATCGGGCTGCCCTTTAACTATGGTGCCCGGATCTGTGAAAACAAAGTAAATGTTTTCTAGGCAAGTTTACGTTGTGGGACTTACCCCTTCAATTTTTTCGTACTATCAGCCGAATGATATGGCAGAGAAAGCCACCATCGGGGACAGTGGCTTCCGTGCCATTTTCATGCCTGTACCACATCGCCAAAAAATTGGAAAATTCTGCCCATTGGGTATTGTAGCTGAAGAAACTATAACTTTAAATCATGTGCCAGTGTCCCTTCAATGTTTCTCCCTTTATAACTTTATGTAAAAGTCAAGAGACTGACAACATGTGAACCCACTCTCCTACTCCATTAGACATGAAGATACATACATTTAATATTGTTTTGCAATTTGAGGATAAATGCTGTTTTTGTGAGTTCACACACTTCAAAACATTTTTCTATGGACGGCTGTTTTGATATTATGATACACTTGGTCAATTACTAAATATATACCAAGTTATATCGCCTAACTGTGCCTAATGGTCTAAAGTATTTGAAGAGAATTATCTATATTTGTCAGTGGTTCCTCAGGCAGGCACCTACATCAATCACTTGGTGTAAGAGCATTTATTTTCTGAATCCACCTTCGTCTTTCTTAATATAGCTACCACATTTCCTGTGGCTCAGGAAACCTGGTCAACCACAATTAAAGTTGGAAAACTGGATGTTAAGGAGCCTTGCAGTCTCATTACGTATTTACATTTTTGACTTGCACTCTTGGCAAGCCTGCTTACCTTCAGTTCAAGTGTGGAGATGCCAGCGTTGGACTGGGGTAAACACAGTAAGAAGTCTCACAACATCAGGTTAAAGTCCTTAACCTGGTGTTGTGAGACGTCTTACTGTCCTTCAGTTCAAGCCAGACATAGGTGGGCTGAAAGCAGGTTTGGGTCAGGAAATAGATTTTTAAGACTTTAACCCCTGCATCTGAACCAAGCTGACCCTTTTTAGGTTAAAATTCTCTGCAGATTATTTACTTATTATGCTGATTGTGACAGGCCCAAGGGGCTATAATGTGGATAATTCTGCTGCTACTTGCCTTGTTTACTATGAAACTATTTAAGAAGGGCATTCAACTTTCCCACATCAATGGGATTCCTCGTGAGAGCAAATTGACCAAATCATTTCTCAAAGGTATTTAATGGGATTTTAAATAGCAATTTGCTGCAGGCATACTGTTCAGTTTAACCAATTCCATCTCTCCTGTCAGGGAGAGTGAAACCAAGGAAAAATCAACTTAAATTAGGTGTGATATGAACTGTTCCTTGCTTATCAGCTCTGTCCCACCCTGATCTGAAACAGATTGAATCACAAAATGTGTTAAAACCCATGAATGCAATCTTATCAGAATGAGACAACTATAAAATGGTACTGTTAGTGTTGAATGACGGAATCACCTATTGTTACATTACAATTGATATTTTGAATAGCAAATATCGCTTCTTGGCCTTTGGCTAAGATCAAGTGTAGTATCGACATGCTGTACTTGGTTGAAGTCATTAGGTTACATTTTAGCTTCATTTGAAGCAATTTTTAAAAGCGGCATCTCGGACTTTTGGCGAAGATGCAAATGAGATCAAACCTTGGAGGAGGTGCAATGCCTACTCCAATCAGCTTGGATTGGTCGGACTTCCTCAGAAGACAAACACGGGACACGGTGGACAGAGTACCCTTCGTCGTCCAGTACTTCCCTGGAGCAGAGAAGCTACGACGTCTTCTCCGGAGCCTTCAACATGTCATTGATGAAGACGAACATCTCACAAGGCTATCCCCACACCCCCACTTCTTGCCTTCAAACAACCGCACAATCTCAAACAGACCATTGTCCTCAGCAAACTACCCAGCCTTCAGGAGAACAGTGACCACGACACCACACAACCCTGCCACAGCAACCTCTGCAAGACATGCCAGATCATCGACACAGATGCCATCATCTCACGTGAGAACTCCATCCACCAGGTAGACGGTACATACACTTGCAACTTGGCCAACGTTGTCTACCTGATACGTTGCAGGAAAGGATGTCCCGAGGCATGGTACATTGGTGAGACCATGCAGACGCTACGACAACGGATGAATGAACACCGCTCGACAATCACCAGGCAAGAGTGTTCTCTTCCTGTTGGGGAGCACTTCAGCAGTCACGGGCATTCGGCCTCTGATCTTCAGGTAAGCGTTCTCCAAGGCGGCCTTCACGACACATGACAGCGCAGAATCGCTGAGCAGAGACTGATAGCCAAGTTCCGCACACATGAGGACGGCCTCAACTGGGATCTTGGGTTCATGTCACACTATCTGTAACCCCCATGACTTGCCTGGGCTTGTAAAATCTCACTAACTGTCCTGGCTGGAGACAATACGCATCTCTTTAACCTATGCTTAACCCTCTCTCCACTCACATTGTCTGTACCGTTAAGACTTGATTGCCTGTAAAGACTCGCATTCCAACCATTATTTTGTAAATTGAGTTTGTGTCTGTATATGCCCTGTTTGTGAACTGAAATCCCACTCATCTGATGAAAGAGCTGCGCTCCGAAAGCTAGTGGCTTTTGCTACCAAATAAACCTGTTGGACTTTAACTTGGTGTTGTGAGACTTCTTACTGTGTTTACCCCAATCCAACACTGGCATCGCCACATCATGAGATCGCTTGTGGCCAGAGAGGAATTAAACATTTGGGTCAGAGCCGTGTAATTTCCTCCTTTGTATCCCACAGCATGAAATTGAAGGAGAAAAGTGATATTTAAGGAGAGGTGTTCAGCTGTGTGGGGGCGGTGGCTATTTGCGAGCTCTTGAGGTACAACTTGATGTTGAGAAGAAAAATTGTGATGATGCAAGGTTTGAAGCAACTATTCCAGCCAAGCCAAAAGAGTATATGTTTTCCAGAAAGCTGGATTTTTCTTTTGAAGTTTCTTGAATTTCCACAGCAGAACAGCAGTGAGTTTGAAAAGTCCTGTGATAAGCCTTTCCTACAGCAACTGTGGATTTGCCTTGTGGTAATTTATTATGATTGAGTCATTAAGCTACTATATGGGAGCGGGCCAGAAGGTATTTACCTGTCTGTCCAACCAGAGGTTCTTTTGAGGGATGTTCTGTGAAGCAAATTTTAACCGTGTAATCACAATCTTGTGTGTTTAACTTTTCTTTTGTTAATAAAGGTTTTAGTTTAATGTTTAAAATCCCAAAAGTGTTACTGGGATTTGTCACTTCTGAATTCAGTAGATTTTTTTTTCATTTTCAGAATACAAAAAAGGTTGTGATACATGGGCGCTGGTTTGCGCAGCAATTAACATAGCAACATACTGCCATCCTCAATATTCTCAACAATGTCAGATGACATTGGGTCTTATGCAGACAGCCTCATGATGCAGAGAGCCATCTACTCTGTCAGGCTTAGGTGAACACAGGAAGAAGTCTCACAACACCAAATTAAAGTCCAACAGGTTTATTTGGTAGCAAAATCTGCTACCAAATAAACCTGTTGGACTTTAACCTTGTGTTGTGAGACTTCTTACTGTGTTTACCCCAGTCCAACGCTGGCATCTCCACGTCAGGCTTAGGTGATGCAGCCATCCGTGACCCCATTAGTTCTTCCCTGCTTCCTGCTATCCTATGTGACCTTGTCCTGCAAGAGAAAAGAGAGAATGCCAGTGATTGGGTTACAGTGTTTGGTGATGACCCTGGCACAGCTGAACAGCTGTAAATATGTGGAGACAGTGAGGTGAGTGTGTGAGGTTGGCAGCATTGAGTGAGGTGGAGTATCTATATTAGGCATGAATCCTGAGTGCCTGGGAGCTGATGGGTTACTGATGAGCATATGATGTATTAAGCAGTCTGAGAGGTGGGTGTAGGATATGTTATGGAGATGTATTCACTGACCTTGGTTACCTGTATTAGGACATAATGGGTGGAATTTTATGGCCTCGTTCGCCCCGAAACTGTCAAATCCTGCCCGAGGTCAATGGGCCATTCCATGATCTGCCCCTTGCCCGCTCCAATTCCCGTGGTGGATGGGACCTAAATTTCCAGCCTAAATGTCTCATGACATTGCTGCCAGATCCTCAGGACCAGGTTATTTCTGTTAGTGTGATTATCACAGAATTTGTAAGCTTCTTACTCTCGAAGACATTTCACTGGAGACCATGATCTTTTGTTAAAAACATACTATTTACAAAGGTTAAGTAAGACCAAGACATAGCTGGAGCTACTCTCTAAGATGCTTCACACTCGTCTTCCTTTAGTGAGTGACCTCACTATGACATAACTCCTTATGCACATGTTCAGTAGCTATTATTAGAATTAACCCATTACTTGACGTCTTCCTCCCCCAAACCTCTCTCCTCCAAACCACAAAGGCCTCCAGCAACATATTCCTGAACTTAGAAGCCCTTTGTCTTCCCTGGTGCTCCATTTTTTTTTATTTTTATACTTTTCCAATTCAATCAAATCAAGTCCAATTCAGAGTCTCAACAAGTTGAGACATTTCCGATCCAAGCTGACAAGACAGGGCCTCCACTCCTGTCTTGGGCCTGATCTACATGAGCCAAGCTGATTGGAGGAGGGGGAGGTTTCCCCCTCCAAGGCTTGATCTCATTTGCATCTTAGCCAAAAGGATGAGATGCCGCTTAAAAAAATTGTTTCATATGAAAATGAAGCTTAAATGTAACCTAATGGCCTCAACCAAGCGCAGCATCCTCTTCATACTACACTTGATCTTAGCCAAAAGGCCGAGACACGGCCCCTACATGCATCCAATGTCAATACAGTCTGCCAACAGCAGCTGTTTTCTTCCATGGAGCACAACTTCCCTTTAAGTGTGGCAGATTGCCTTTCAGAGAAGACAGATTGCACTATGTTGGATCAACTCAGCAGAGTGCTCAGCAGATGGCAGCATCAGACCAAGACTACACTAAGGTAAATGAGGGAGCAACACCAAGTTTGAATTCTGCCCTTCTCAATGGCAACAGACATAGTTCATTTGCCAATCACAACCTGTGCCTGCGATTGAGCCATAACCAATTTTCAGACCTTAATTTTCCTTTTAATAACTTTCTTAACAACTATTTCTTACTATTTCTTAGTTCTTTAGGGAAATGTATATACTGCATAATTGGGCTCCATAGTGCCCGTAAATTTTGGGACCACAGGTCCCATTGAATGGACTGTACAGCGGCCTCAGGCAAGGCTAGGGGAGGTGGGGTTTGCTTCCTAATCAACGCCTCGTGGTGCCTAGACGTAGCAACACTGGCAAGTTCCTGCTTCCTTTGACGAAGGAGCAGCGCTCCGAAAGCTAATGGTATTTGCTACCAAATAAACCTGTTGGATTTTAACTTGGTGTTGTTAAAACTCTTACTGTATTTACCCCAGTCCAACGCCGGCATCTCCACATCATGACTACCATCGACACCGCAAACTGCCGGCTCCAAGTGGAGAGGATCTCTAAGAAGATCGCGCATATCGACATGACAAAGGAGCAGCGCTCCGAAAGCTAATGGCATTTGCTACCAAATAAACCTGTTCGACTTTAACCTGGTGTTGTTAAAACTCTTACTGTGTTTACCCCAGTCCAACGCCGGCATCTCCACATCAAGTTTCTTCTCCCCAGACCTATAATACCTGAAGCAAAAATGCCACCGCTTCTACCTTCCGCAGGAGTTCACCTCCATTATCCTGACGGCAGTTTACATCCCACCCCCTGTGGACATGAAGATCGTGCTGGACAAAATATGCACAACTACGGATAGCCTTGAAATGAAACATCCTGAGGCCTTGTTCATCGTGGCCGGGGACTTCAATCAAGCCAAGCTCAAGAGCGTACTACCAAGTTACCACCAACACATCTCCTGTTCCACCAGAGGCCCAAACATCCTAGACCACTGCTACTCAAATATTAAACATGGCTACCACTCTATCGCCTGCCCACACTTTGGCAGATCAGACCACAAGGCTGTGCTCCTGCTCCCAGCTTACAAGCAAAAACTGAAGTGGGAGAATCCGTCAAAGAAAGTCGTGCAATGTTGGTCTGAGGAATCGGATAATCTCCTACGGGACCACTTGGAGTCAGTGGACTGGTCAGTATTTAGAAACTCTGCAACCAGCCTGAACGAGTACGCCACTACAGTAACTGACTTCATTAGTAAGTGTGGAGAAGACTGTGTGCCAAAGAAGCAAATCCGTGTGTTCCCCAACTGGAAACCATGGATGAACAGGGATATCCAGTGCTTGCTGAAGTCCAGGTCTGAGGCGTTCAAGTCAGGCGACCCTGATCTATACAAGAAAGCCAGATACGATCTAAGGAGATCCATCAAAGATGCCAAAAGACAGTACCGGACCAAGTTAGAGTCCCAGGCTAGCCACACAGACCCCTGCCGACTATGGCAAGATCTGCAAGACATAACAGACTATAAGATGAAGGCATGTAAAATCGCCGGCTCCAATGCCGGCTTCCTGATGAGCTCAATGCCTTCTACTCCCGTTTTGAGCAAGAGGTCAGCGAGAGCATGCCCTCCACCCTGGAAGCCCTGGATGAACCTGTATCTGGGGTCACCATTGCAGATGTCAGAGTAGCTTTCTCGAAGGTCAACCCACAGAAAGCGACTGGCCCAGATGGGGTACCCGGACGAGCACTCAGATCCTGCATGGATCAGCTGGTGGGGCAGACATCTTCAACTTCACTTTACAACAATCTGAGGTCCCTATCTGCTTCAAGAAGACAACTATCATTCTGGTACCTAAGTAAAAGCAAGCAGCGTGCCTTAATGACTATTGTCCGGTGGCTCTTACATCCATCATTATGAAGTGCTTTGAAAGGCTAGCCATGGCACAAATCAATTCCAGCCTCCTGGACTATCTGGATCCACTAGTTTGCCTACTGCCACAACAGGCCCACAGCAGACGCCATCTCCCTGGCCCTGCACTCAATTCTGGAACACATAGATAACAAAGACACCTATGTCAGACTCCTATTTATTGACTACAGCTCAGCCTTCAACACCATTATTCCCGTGAAACCCATCTCCAAACTCCGTGGCTGGACCTCAGCTTCTCCCTCTGCGACTGGATCCTGAACATCCTAACTCACAGAACATAATCGGTAAAGATAGGCAACAACATCTCCTTCACAATCATCCTCAACACCGATGCCCCATAAGGCTGTGTTCTCATCCCCCTACTATACTCCTTATACACCCATGACTGTGTGGCCAAATTCCCCTCCAATTCTGTTTTCAAGTTTGCTGACGACACCATCGTAGTGGGACAGATCTCAAACAATGACGAGACAGAGTACAGGAATGAGATGGAGACTCTGGTGAACTGGTGCGGTGACAATAATCTCTCCCTCAATGTCAACAAAACGAAGGAGAAAGTCATCGACTTCAGGAAACGTAGAGGAGAACATGCTCCTGTCTACATCAAAGGTCGAGAGCTTCAAGTTTTTAGGTGTCCAGATCACCAATAACTTGTCTTGGTCCCCACATGCTGACAATATAGTTAATAAAGCCCACCAATGCCTCTACTTTTTCAGAAAACTAAGGAAATTTGGCATGTCAGCTACGACTCTCATCAATATTTACAGATGCACCATAGAAAGCATTCTTTCTGGTTGTATCACAGCTTAGTATGTTTCCTGCTCTGCCCAAGACCGCAAGAAACTACAAAAGGTCATGAATGTAGCCCAATCCATCACACAAACCGGCCTCCCATCCATTGATTCTGTCTACACTTCCCACTGCCTCGGCAAAGCAGCCAACATAACTAAGGACCCCATGCACCCCGGACATCTCTCTTCCACCATCTTCCATTGGGAAAAAGATACAAAAGTCTGAGGTCACGTACCAACCAAGAACAGTTTCTTCCCTGCTGCCATCAGACTTAAGATCAGCTTAATATAAGGTATGTCGATTCAAAAGTCTGATGGCAGCAGGGAAGAAGTTATTCTTGGGAGGCGATGGCCGAGCGGTATTATAGCTAGCCTATCAATCCAGAAACTCAGCTAATGTTCCGGGTACCCGGGTTCATTTCCTGCCATGGCAGATGGTGTAATTTCAATTCAATTTTAAAAATCTAGAATTAAGGATCTACTGATGACCACGAAACAATGTCAATCATCGGAAAAACTCATCTGGTTCATTGTCCTTCAAAGAACAAAGAACAAAGAAAATTACAGCACCGAAACAGGCCCTTCAATCCTCCAAGCCTGTACCGACGATGCTGCCCGACTGAACTAAAACCCCTACCCTTCTCTGGATCATATCCCTCCATTCCTATCCTATTCATGTATTTGTCAAGATGCCCCTTAAAACTCACTATCGTATCTGCTTCCACTACCTTCCCTGGCAGCAAGTTCCAGGCACCCACCACCCTCTGTGTAAAAAACTTGCCTCGTACATTTCCTTTAAACCTTGCCCCTCGCACCTTAAACCTGTGCCCCCTCGTAATTGATTCTTCCACCCTGGGAAAAAGCTTCTGACTATCCATTCTATCCATAATCTTGTAGACTTCTATCAGGTTGCCCCTCAACCTCTGTCGTTCAGTGAGAACAAACCAAGTTTCACCAACCTCTCCTCATAGCTAATGCCCTTCATATCAGGCAACATCCTGGTAAATCTTTTCTGTACCCTCTCCAAAGCTACCACATTCTTCTGGTAGTGTGGCGACCAGAATTGAACACTATATTCCAAGTGTGGCCTAACTAAGGTTCTATAAAGCTGCAACAAGACTTGCTGATTTTTAAACTCACTACCCCGGCCGATGAAGGGAAGCATGCCATATGCCTTCTTGACTACCTTCTCCACCTGCGTTGCCACTTTCAGTGATCTGTGTACCTGCACACCAGATCCCTCTGCCTGTCAATACTCTTAAGGGTTCTGCCATTTACTGTATATTTCCTATCTGTATTACACCTTCCAAAATGCATTACCTCCAGATTAAACTCCATCTGCCATCTCTCCGCCCCAGTTACCAACCAATGTATTTCCTGCTGTATCCTCTGATGGTCCTCATCGCTATCTGCAATTCCACCAACCTTTGTGTCGTCCGCAAACTTACTAATCAAACCAGTTACATTTTCCTCCAAATCATTTATATATATATATATTACAAACAGTAAAGGTCCCAGCACTGATCCCTGGGGAACGCCACTTGTCACAGCCCTCCATTCAGAAATGCACTCTTCCATTGCTACCCTCTGTCTTCTATGACTGAGCCAGTTCTGTGTCCACCTTGCCAGCTCACCTCTGATCCCGTGCAACTTCACCTTCTACACCAGTCTGCCATGAGGGACCTTGTCAAAGTTCTTACTGAAGTCTATGTAGACAACATCCACTGCCCTACCCTCAGCAATCACCTTCGTCACTTCCTCGAAAAACTCGATCTAGTGAGACATGACCTCCCTTTCACAAAACAACGTTGCCTCTCGTTAATACTTCCACTTATTTCCAAGTGGAAGTAAATCCTGTCTCAAAGAATCCTCTCCAATCATTTCCCAACCACTGATGTAAGGCTCACCGGCCTGTAATTACCTGGATTATCTTTGCTACCCTTCTTAAACAAAGGAACAACATTGGCAATTCTCCAATCCTCTGGGACCTCCCCTGTAACCAGTGAGGATACAAAGATTTCTCTCAAGGCCCCAGCAATTTCCTCCCTTGCCTCTCTCAGTATTCTGGGTTATATCTCATCAGGCCCTGGAGACTTATCTACCTTAATGTTTCTCAAGAACCCCAATACCTCCTCCTTTTCCTTTAGGGAAGGAAATCTGCTGTCCTTACCTGGCCTGGCCTACATGTGACTCCAGAGCCACAGCAATGTTGTTGAATCTCAACTGTCTTTCAAGGGCAACTAGACTTGGCCAATAAATGCTGGCCAGCTGGTGACACCCATGGCCCATGAATGAATAAAAAAAAGTTGTTTGATACGTGACCTCAGAGTTTTACATCTTTTTCCCGATGGAAGAAGGTGGAAGGGAGTATGTCCGGGTGCATGCAAACCTGAGGCACGGCACACTTGTTGGTCACCTGGAGTTGATTCCACTTTCTTGCGTAAGTGCTTCTTCACTCGATGGCCCTGTGTCTCTACCATATATGAGTCTGTCCCCATCTTCTCCACAACTCTCCCTCGCACCCAGGCAGATATGCCACCAAACTTCCATGCCAACACAAGGTTGTCCACATTAAACAATCTGTCCCCTTTCTGAGAGGCTTGCCTAGCCTCCATCCTCCCTGACAAATTTGAGAACACTCAATCTAAACAAGTAGACTCCAACCCATTAGCAACTCTGCTGGTGTAACCCCGGCGGAACCCAGTGATGGCATGTGGTGTAGTGTTGTAGGACAGCAAAAACCTTGCCAATCACAATGGCAATGCCCTATGAGCCTGTTTCTTCACAGAAGCCTTGAACATTTGCTCTGCCAACCCATTTGAGGCAGGATGAGAGGGGGCTAACTTGGCATGATGAATGCCATTTGACTTGATAAAAGTCTGAAATTCATCATCCATTGCCTGCTACCAATACATTGGGAAGACCATGGAGAACAAATATCTACCTCAATTTCTCAAAATGGATGTGGCTGTGGTGTTCCTCATGAGCTGACCGTCCAGTCACTTGGAGTGGGCATCTACTAGGATCAGTAACATATGCCCTAGAAAAGGCCCAGAAAAATCTACATGAAGCAGTGACCACAGATGGCCTAGCCATCCCCAAGGTTGCATGTTTGCTAGTGGAGGGTAACACTTCCTGAGTATGACAACTTTCACACTGCCCAACCATTTGTTCAATGTCTCTGTCAATGCCAGGTCACCAGACATAATTTCTGGCTAACACTTTCAGGATGGGCATCATGTTACTCTTGGAGAAATGGCCATCGCCCTGGGGATGGTACAATGATACGAGCCCCCCACAATAGCATTCCAGCTTTGCAAGTTATCTCATCCCTGCTTTGCGATATGGCTTTCATTGCTCTGCCTTGTTGAAGTGCCAACCTGTCAGCACCATTTTCTTGACTTTTGACAGCAATGGGTCCCTATCTTTCCATGACTTAATGTGGGCTGCTGAGACAGGCAGGGTGTCCAGGAAGTGCAAAGCCAATACAATCTCCTGTGAAACAGTCAGTGATGGCATGATCTGTGCCAGTGGGAGGTGGCTCAATGCATCCACATTTGAGATCTGTGTTCCCAGCCTATGATAGAAAGTATAGCTACGAGTATCAAAGCCCATCTCTGGCTGAGGTAATAGGTAACACTGGCATATTCCTACAGAAAAGGCCCAATAATGACTTATGGTCTGACACAACGGTTAAGTGTCAACCATTGACATATTGGTAATTTTTTCACCACATAGATAACTGCCAAGCTTTCCTTGTTGATTTGTCAGTAGTTTTTCTCAGTTCCTGACAAAGTCCTTGAAGCAAATGCAATTGGC